>NC_044310.1:25271028-25573045 GCF_007474595.2 Lynx canadensis
CAGCAGTTTCCATGGTGATGGGGCAGGACTGGGGAGAGGGGTGGGGAGCCCAGTTCCCACCAAAGGAGGGGCCTGAGTTGGTCTCAGGGTCTTAAGTCTGGTATCTGGTTTTCCGGGGGGTACAACCTGGGTGTCTGCTTCTTTCTCCTACTCCCCTGGGGGCTGCCCTGAAACTCTGCTCTCTCTGGAGCTGGGTCTTCATTGCACAGCTGGCTGCCACCTGCTTCAACTACAGGGCACCCTCAACTGTGGGGTTGTCCCTGTTCCAGGATCTCCATACACCTTTTTGTTGTGGTGTTTCTGCAGAGTCCCACCGCAGTCTCCCTGTAGCAGGTGCCCTGGGGAGGGCCTCTTCCACCCGGCCCTTGCTCCCTGACCTCTTCCCACCAGCCCGCCACTGAGAGCCGGCCAGACTTTGCTGGTAAGGCAGTACGGTTCATTGATACTCGGCCTCAACGACAGGAAGAAGTTTTCTACCAGAGTCTCCATCTGAAAAGCTAGGAGAACCTCGATTTTCACTACAGGCACCTGTACTTCGCAGGCAAATCCTGCTTCTGGGATTTGGTCCCCAGTTCTCTCAGTCCCAAGGAAATGCGGACACATTGGGGTTTTTTTTTTTTTTTGGATACCGCATGCCCTGCTGCTTACAGGTGGTTCATCTGTACCTGTTGCACATTAGAAAGATACGCAAAAACATCTTGACATGTTGATTTCACCTGCCTTCTGACTGGCCCCAGAATGTGAAAGGGCCTTGGGTACTCCCAAACAACTGTTCACTCCATGAACAAATGGATGCTGCACAGATACGAGTCCTAACTGCGGATCTTTTTACAACAAGAGAAAACAGCACACAAACGAACAGCTGCTACGGGGGGGAAGGGGGTCAGAAATCATTCCTGCCCCCAAATGAGAAGGCAACCTAAATTATCCTCAGTGACATTGGAAACGACAATAAGAAAATAATACTTGTTTTATAAAATGCCCCCTTCTGAGCCACGAAGCTGCAAACCAACAATTAAACCATGATCCTAATAGCAGACAATAATAATTAAATCATCCCGCCATCCAAAGAGCAAAAGCGGAGAAGACAGACCAAAGCCCAAAGCAAGCATTGGTGTCTAGAGCGAAATGCAAGGCTCTTCTTTCCTGGGGCCAGCTGGTATTCAATAGAAAAGTGATTCTTTTGTTACTTCTGCGAGCAAGAGAATAAACCTGAGCTTCTGGTCACTGAAGAAACCACAGTTTCCACGCGGCCACAGTTTCCATTCTGGGGCAAGCATACAGATGCAGGACTTGGGCTATTCCTTGTGTCTCACCCTTCCTTGCTGGCTGACCTTGCACTGGTTTCCGTCTCGTCATCAGCACCTTGTAAACGAAGGCTCCATGACTGTCATTAGCCAGAACCTGCCCTGGAGGTGTCAGGGGATTCTGTGAGGGGCAGATGTGTCTTTATCCTTCTTGGAAGAAGTGTTTTCCATAACATGAAAGGTTCATGCTTCCTGAAGAGGCTGTGTAACACAGTGGAAAAGAAACAGTGGCTAGGGAGCCAAAGACATAGCTTCAAATCTAGTTCTATGACAGCTACTCAGGTGAACTTGCACAGCCTCAGTTTACTTGTCTGTACAATGGCAGTAACTGGGCATCTGTCCAGCAGTGTTGCTAGGAGAATTATTGTAGATGAAATCACATATAAAGGTACCTGGCACTGACAGGTACCTTTCAGTACAGAACAAATTCTGTTTTTGTTCTCTTTATTTTTATTGAAGTGTGACTAATGTACAATATTATATTCGTTTCAGCAGTACAACATTTTTTTTATACTTACTTAAGAGATGTGTTAAAGTCTCCTATGATTGTCAATTTCTTGTATTTACGACAGATTTCATTTTATGTTTCCTTGTTAGGTTACATAAAGATCCACGACTGTTGGCCTTATTATGGCATAGACACTATTCCCATGAAATAATTCTCTCTGTCCCTGGTGGCTGTTGGCATTCCTTAGCTTGGGGCTCCATCGTTCCAGTCTCTGTGTCTGTCTTCTCCTCTGTGTGTATAAAATCTCCCCCTGCTTCCCTCTTATAAAGATCTGTGTGATTGCATTTAGGGCCCACCTGGAGAGAATCCAGGCTCACCTCCTCATCTCAAGGGCCCGGATTTAATCACAGCTGCAAAGATCCTTTTTCCAAGTAAGCTAATGTTTACAGGCTCCAGTCATTAAAACCTGACATCTTTGGGGGCCATCATACAGCCTGCTGCAATGTCTTTGCAAGCTTTTCAAGAAGCCTGAGTGTCAATTTTCTGTGTCTTCTGTGCATATTATATCCTGGCTGGATCAATGGTTCTTGGGTCTCACAACACCACTGGCTTCGGCCTTTGATGTTAAGGGGAAGCGATTTTAGAAGGACTGGATTCTCTGTGGTGGTGGCTTTTTGTAAATGACTGTTTATCTGAGGGGGATTGATGGTGTGCTTACCTGTGTGGGTGTGTTTTCCCAAAGGCTTTCCGGGATTTCATTATTCTTGGAACTGTTTGATTTGTTCATCAAGTTGTATCTAATTAGTTTTGCCTGGAACTCAGTGAGTCCATTCAATTCACCAGGATGCTTTAACCCTGGTCCATCGTCTGCCCCTTCTCAGAGGACTTTGCTGACAGCTTGTATTTTATTACCCCTTTCTCCATTCGCTCCTCGTTCTTCTCCACATGTGCCGCCTGGTTGGTACTCTGTCTTTTGCATTTGGCAACTCCTCTTTCATTTATTTCCACATTCTTGTAGTTTTTCTCTGCAATCTCAGATCCTCCAGCTTGTCTCTTACTTGAATGCTTTTATTTTTTACAAGGCAAATGCTGCTCTTGTGGATTTTGGTTCCTGTGTATTTAGCTTCTTTTTCATTCTTTGCTTGCCTCTATCACTGTCCTTCTATCTCAGGATCTCCCCTCCCCCACTGCATCATCCAATCTTCTGCTACCGATCATCCCTACTTCTCATATGTCAATGAGAATATTATCCATAAATCCGTTTACGTTTTCTTTCGTTTACTATAGTAAAATTTTTTCAGAAAATATGTTTCCATTTAAAAAAAATTTTTTTAATGTTTATTTATGTTTGAGACAGAGAGAGAGAGAGAGAGCATGGGAGGAGCAGAGACAGAAGGCGACACAGAATCTGAAACAGGCTCCTGGCTCTGAGTTGTCAGCACAGAGCCCAACATGGGGCTCGAACTCACTAACCGTGAGATCATGACCTGAGCCAAAGTCAGAGGCTTAACCGACTGAACCACCTAGGCGCACCTATGTTTCTATTTCTTTAGGGAAATGATTCTTTTTCAAGAATGGTATGTGTTAAGTGGCATCATACAAGTTCATTTTATTTATTTTTTGCTGGTTTCCTTATCTTTTGAGGGGGGGAGATCTATACTGGTCCAACGAAGTCTACTTTTCTTCAGTTGAGTGGAATCCCCCCTCTAAGAAATCCTGGAATTCATTTTTTGGGATGGTAAACTGGCAGTCAGTTTGATGTCTACAGGCCAATTCAACTATCCAGTGTAGCCCAGCTGGGTTATTATTCTTGGATGATTTGAAGTAATTTGTGTTTCTTTTTTCTAGAGGTGATCCATGAAAACTAAATTGCCAGAGAGCATCGCCACACTTACATCTACATTTACACCTACCGGGTTATCCATACCCTCTCCTTCAAAAAAACTTCTGAGCTCCTTTTGGCGATTTCCTGATTTGTTGAAACCTTAAGCCTGACAAAGGAACACCCTGCCGGCTATGTGCTTATCTGTTCAGCTCCTTCAGGAGGTCAGCTCTTGTAGTGCAAGTACATGGACCTTCTCTGTTGAAGGTTTAACTAGTGCCATGGCTCAAAAACAAACCTTCTGGAAGCAGCTAAACCTGCGGCCACGATTCCTGGCAAGAGCTATGAACAGAAGCTTCACTTCTGGTGCCTTCTGCCTCCTCTGGGCCAGCTGCCCACTTGCTGTTGAAGGGGAACAACAGTGACCGCAGTGGGGGATTGCTGCCCCATGATTGATATGCAACCGCAGGCAGGGAGTCCGGATTTCCGGTGCAGCCAGATGTTTTGTCTAGTTCAGGCTCCTCCCAGGAAGACAAGCTCCACTGGGTAGGGGTTCTGGTTCATCAAAACTGTGCCTCCCTCCCACCCCTCGGTAATCCTACTGCTTGGTGACCAACAGCCAAGAATGGAGTTTCCAGGTCACCCTTTGCATTAATCATTAAAAAGCATCCCTACAGTTAAAAATCAACAAACTATCCTCATTAGCCAAATATGAGCATTAAGAGCAGAAATTGAAGCTTCCAGAACAACATTTCCACCCTCCATGGGCCCCAGATCTCTTTAGGGAAAGCACACCTGGAGAAGACTGTCTCTTCTCCCTTCCCCCCTTTCCCCTCCATGTAGCCCCTCACATATAGCTTGTAAGCCTAGCCAGATTTGTACTCAGAAACAAGGCGCAGTTCTCCTGAATATAGCAAGGGCCTCTCAAACAGTTATCTTAGACTCCTCCCTGGTTTCCCAGCCAATTTCTCCTTGGCATTGCCACCAGTGACCTTCTTTTAGGAATGGAGATACCATCATGTCACATCAGACAATGGGTTCCTCCAGAAGCAGTTCTGTATGTTCACCCCTTCCTCCCTTTCATGTTACCTCCACCCTGCATGGCGAACTACTACTATGCTTTCAAATGCACCTAGAATAGCTCTTCTTCTAACACCCTGCCCCCAACTGCTACCTGGGATTAGGAACTATCCTTGCAAATGCTTTTCAGTTGTGCTTTGTACAAACTTCTACTACAGCATTTATCGCATTATATTAGAATCTGTAGCAGACCCTGTAGGACGGTCTATCTGCACTCCATTTCCAAAAACTCGTCTATCTCTAACAGCGAAACAAAATTGATTTCCTGCTTTCCCAGCCGGGCAACCATAGCGAGTTCCGATGAATAAAGTGTAGGAAGATGTCTGTAACGATGGTGATTCTTCCTGAAGAAATACACAAACCATCCCAAGGAGAAAGATCTGTGCCCTGTCCTCTCCCCTCTTCTTTTAGACTGCGACACAGACACAAGGTGTGGAGCCGCAGCAGCTAACCAGGCGAGCATGAGGGTACAGCCGAGGGCAGTGCAGCAAGAAGAAAGGCAACAGCATCCTGAGCGGCCGCCCTGGGTCTAGACGGGACCTTCAGATCCTCGTTCCAAGAGAAAAGTGAACCTCCATCTGTTGAAGCCAGCTTTAGTCAGTTTTTCTACTTCCATTCCTAACTGATGAAATTTCTACCCATACGACTGAGACTTTCAAGGGAAAAGACTGTTTCTTATTTATATTTATACCCTCAGTACCTGGCAGAACGCCTGGCACTGAGTAAATGCTCCAAGTATTTTAATTGAACTGAGTGTCGTTACTGTCTTCAAAATATTCCAATGGCTTCTCATTATACTGAAAAATCCATTTAGAGTCCTCATCTTAGCCTGCAGGGTCCTGCGGAGAGCCCTCTTTACCCGAGCAACCTCATCTCCCCCATGCGGTCCTCAGCCACGTCAAGGGAGCACTCTTTTGTGGATAGACGCTACGTTTTGCCCTGTGTTTGTGCCTTCGCTCTCTTTCCCCTCAGTTGGAATGCTCGCCTCTACACCTCCAGGCAGGCCTTCTCTCTCTCTCTTTTCCATTGCTGAACTTGGCTTGCACCTGCTTACAGTCTCTGCTTTGTCTTGGAGGGACCTGTTCGTTTGACTATTTCCTCCCACGGAATGTGAGCCCTTGGAAGACAAAGACTGGCCTTAGTGTAATTGTTGTGTTTCCCACTGCACAGTGTCTGGCGCAGAGAAAGTGTTCAATGTGTGTTTTGTTCAGTGGAACTAAACCAGGGTCAGAACGACAGACTGGGGAGAGAAGAGTTTGGAGCTAGGCAGAAAGGGTCTGAAACCCACATCACTGGGTAATTGTGAGATATTCACCCTTTCTGGGCCTCGGCAGTCTCATCTGTAAAATGGGGACAGTAATAACTGATCAAGAATGTGGTACGAGGTACGTGTTTGATAAATGTTAGGTAGAGGGCAGGACCAAGAGCAGACGGCTTTGCTTCCCTCTCTCCAATTTTTCTCTGAGCTGGTCCACTGATTATAACAGGGAAAACTCTAACCCAACACTGGAAACTGAGAAGGCGTCTCATCCATAGGGGATGAAATTCCACGTTCTACATACTGACCACACGAGGAAGAGTGACATGGAGGGTGCAGCACAGTCTGCTCTCCTGCTGTTGGTTGTCAGGCCTGGATGGAGTTCACTGGTCAGCCTGTCCGATTCTTGGCACTCAGAGGAAAACACACCTACCAAATGCTGGAGACGCCCCTGGGTTCCAGGGCAGAATCTGACTGCCAGCCTATGCTTGTCCTGCACACCCAAGAAGGGCCCATTTTCCTGCCAGGACCCCACCCAGGACTGAGGGCCATCCCTGCAGCTGCCCACTGTCCTTCCTTGCCCAGCTCGCTGGGGTGAGGTTGACCACAGATCCCTCTGATCATCTCCAGTGCTCGGCTGGGGCCAAGGGCAGGCTGAGGAGAGGTGTCTGCAGGCCTTCTGCTGTCTGTGCCCCGGGGGATGGTCCCTTGGATTGGCCTGTGGGCTTTCCCACATCGTGTCCCATCTGGGACACCAAGGGGAAGCCCGCCTGACACCTGTTCCCACCAGCAGCATGGCACCCACCACCTGGGACTCTCAGGGGTGAACTACAACCTACTTTGCCGAGGGGCCCCATCTGAGTAAAATGAACTGCCTTCCCAGTTCCAGGAGGGGTTTCTCGTCACTTGGGAATTACATGCCAGGCACTGTTCCAAGTGCTTAGATATGTTAACTCACTTAACCTCATCGTAACCTTAGGTGATGGGTACTGTCTTAAATCACCATTTTACAGCTTAGAGAACAGAGGCCCAGAGTGCCTGCTTAAAGACCTTCCCAAGCTACACGGCTCATCAGAGTGGCGGGCAGTCTGGTGCCAGAGTCCAGCTCTGAGCTGCAACTCGATGTTGAATGAACAACAAAACCCCTGGGGATGTAAAGAGAATTGGCTCCTCAGAGGAATCCAGCTGATTAATCAGATTAAATGGTCCAACTGAAAGATGCAGTTAATGCAGGAAAAAATAGGAGGCATTGTAAAACAGAACATAAACAGTATTTTCAGGGAGGTGCAAGATGGTTATACATAGAAATAACAAAAGTAAGCTGTCAAGGGCAATGTGAAAACAAAAAAGAATAGCTTCCTTAAAATAAAAATGAAAACAACAAGATTCCCAAAATAAAGGAGAGCAAGATGAATAGTGTTGAAAACAGAATTAATGAAAACACAAGATCGCTGGCAGAATAAAAAAAAATAGGATACAGAACTTTCAAATCACTAGAGGAAAAACAAAGCCAATTAAATCAAATCAGCTGACAATAGGAAGAGTTAAAAATGAAAGAAAACAATAAGGACGCATCATCTGTTTTGTCTGAAAAAGAGCATAATACGTTTGATGGAAAAGAGATATATATATACGTATATATGTATATATAGGCACCTGGGTGGCTCAGTCGGTTAAGCGTACGACTCTTGGTTTCGGCACAGGTCATGATCTCCCAGTTTGTGAGTTTGAGCCCCACAGCCGGCCCTGTGCTGGCAGTGTGGAGCCTGCTTGGGATTCTCTCTCCGTCTCTCTGCCCCTTCCCTGCTCGCACTGTCTCTGTCTCTCTCCAAATAAATAAATTAATTAAAAAAAAAAGAAATATAAAAAACCCTGTGCTCTTTTCACTTTCTTCGAGTATACATGGAACATAAATAACGCAAAAGTTCAAAAAGTAAAAAGGGTGCAATGCAGTAAAAATAACAAGTAAATCATATGAAATACATAACCACTAAGTTAAAAAGCTTTTTAAATGTTTATTTATTTTTGAAGGAAAGAGAGAGCGTGAGTGGGGGAGGGGCAGAGAGGGAGAGGGAGACACAGAACTCGAAGCAGGCTCCAGGCTCTGAGCTGTCAGCACAGAGCCCGACATGGGGCTCTAACTCACGGACTCACAGACTGTGAGATCATGACCTGAGCCCAAGTTGGACGCTTAACCGACTGAGCCACCCAGGCACCCCACCACTTAGTAAGTTTTAAGAACATTTTAAATAGGGATTAAAAAGAATTCTACACTGAAATTATACACTATTTAAAAATCAACCCAGTTGAGTCCTCTGTAGGAAAAGAAAAGAACCTCCCCCAAGGAAAAATATACCGAGAACGGGAAGCAGCCAACACAGTTAGATATCATTTTGTCTGTCAAACTGAGAAACACAGACAGGATTGACAGCAGCTAGTGATGCTGTGCAGGGAGGCAGATTTTTGGTGGATGCGTAAATTGCCACAGTGACCAGAGGGAAATGTGAGATCATGTATTAAAATTTGCCTTCTAAGAATATATCCTAAGGAAATAATTGGACAACTGTTCAAAGATTCATGTGTAAGGATATTCACTGGGGTGAAAAACTGAAAATATTTACTTTATTAATAGGGGAGTAGAAAAATAAATTATAGTTGTGCCTCCAACAGAATTCTCTGTGGCCATCAAATGGGATGAGGCTGATCTCTATATATTGACATAATAATATGATGATACAGGATTAAACAGTAAATCAAAAGCGCGTCACTGAGCCATGCATGGAGATTATCTTGTTTTAGAAACCACGTTTGCTGCATTTGCCTTATGCATCTATCGGCATACAAACTAAAAGAATTACCAGAACAAACTGATCTCAATGGTTCTCTTCTGTGGGCCGTGTGGAGGAGAACAGAGTCAGATTCAGGGGACTTTTGCTCTCTACAAATTTCTTTATTGTCTGCATTTTGAATTTTTCAAAACAAGTGTCTATTTTTTATATAGAAATGTCCTATACAGATATTCCCACTTTAAAAATAACAACTAGGGGTGTCTGGGTGGCTCAGTTGGTTAAGCATCAGGATCTCACGGTTTGTGGGTTCGAGCCCCACGTCGGGCTCCGTGCTGACAGCTCAGAGCCTGGAGCCTGCTTCGAGTTCTGTCTCCCTCTCTCTCTGCCCTTCCCCCACTTGCATGCTGCCTCTCTCTCAAAAATAAATAAACATTAACAAAATAAAAGTAGTAGCTAGATCTTATTCTGAATAAGGACTCAAACACAAACAGGGCTTTTTGTGTTTGTCTTCATTAGGGTCTAATCATGAATTCCCTTCACTTTGCTGCTGGTTAGTCAGGTGAAGGGCTTGTGTGGGGCACTGAGGGAGAGGAGGTGAGAGGGGGACAAAGAGAGAGAAAGAGGGAAGAGGGGGAGGGAGACAGAAGAGAGAGAGAGAAAACAGGCACGAGCACAGATGTGTGTGTGGACGTCACATGCGCTGTCAGGAAAAGTCAAGCTGGGTGGGGGACCGAACGAGAAAGGGAAAGGTGTCCTGTCTCTCATCTCCATCTTTTGGCTGCTCTCAGTGCAGCCGGGAGCCCTCCTCTGCTCCTTGGGCATCAGCTCCCTTGAGGCTGTGGGCTGCCCAGAAGCTCTCTAGAGGGTGGACCAAAGCTACCTTCACCTTCTCCCTGCTGTTCCCCATCGTAGGGGCCTCACACACACATTTAGCACACCCCCATGACTTTATAGTCCTTGCTATGTCACCCTGCAGAGGACATTCCGTGTCCTTGTCTTGATCTTCTCTTCCTGAGGGTCAGGAAGGGGTCCTCCTGTCTCCCCTCCAGCCCACCCCGTGCCCACTATTCCTGTAGGTGACAATGGTCCTCACCCTTGCCCAGAATTCTATCATTGATTTCTTGTGCTCGCCTGTCAGCTGCTCCTAGGGCCCTCTGTTCTCCTCCGGCCCTTGTTCTAAACCTTCCTTCCTGGGGATCACACTGCCTGTCTTGGGTCTGCTAATGCCGCCGCGCCATGGAGACACACACCCTCCGCTTTAGGAGATGCGTGCCCAAGTATTTAGGAATGAAGTACCGTGATGTCCACAATGTACTCTCGAGTGATTCAGCAAAACGGGGATAAAGGCAAAAACAAAGAGAATGCCAATATGGGAGAGTCTCCACAGTGGCTGAGCCTGGGTGGCAGGCATGCGGGTGCTCACGGGCTGGTCTTTCCACTTCTCTGTGTATTTTACGTATCGTATGTTATGCAACAAAACACAGGGGAACAGAAGAAACCACACTTTCCATATTTCCTGACGAGAGTGAGACCAGCTGGTGTGAACACTTCAATGTTTCCTGAATTCGTCCCTTCTTCTCCACCCCCCACTGCCACTGCCAGGGTTCAGGCTTCTCATCCTGACCACGATCTGGGACAGCCTCCTCACTGGGCTCCCAGCCCCAGGTCACTCCATTCTCCATAAGGATGCCAGGACAAGTCCAAATACAGCCTCATGGCCTCCAAGGTCCTCCAAGCTTGGGTGGCAGCCTGCTCCACCAGCTTTATTGCCCACCACTGCCTCCTGCCACAAAATCGCAGCTGATGCTCCAGCCCTTGCGCCTGACCACGTCACGTCACTTCCTCTGTCTAGAAGGCCCTTCCCCTCCCACCAGGTGTCCTCCCTGGCTACCTGGCAACTTCCTCTCCATCCTTCAGCTTTTTCACCTTTTCCAGGATAGCATCTCTTGTCTGTCCTTTCACTCCCTATCCCTCCCTATCTTTCCGTCTCACTGTGCATACACGTCTCCTCTTTGCCAACAGAGTCTGGGTCTCATTCACATATGCAATGCCAGCACCCTGCCCAGACAATGCCATGTGATAAACAGACAGACAGCTGTTACATGAATAAATGAATAAATGAATGAATGATGTTTCGGGGTAGGAAAGCCTTCTGATTTGCACACATGTACACTAAAGTAAAAGTCATCACACTCCTCATTCACTCATTGTGCACTTAACATTTACTGAGGGACTCTTGTGGATCTACTAGTCATATAAGTCCCTTTGTACCTGACTCCTGCTTCATTCATTCATTCATTCACTCATTCATTCATTCACTCATTCATCACTTGACACTTATGGATCCAGGTGCTGGGGGCACCGTGCTGAGAACTGGGAGACTTGTAGAAATGAATGAGGCAGAGACCGCAGCTCTGGCTGGGAAGGTAAGGCAGGAGCACAAATATAGCACAAAGTGGTCAGTGTCAAGGAAAACGTGGGCTGCAGGCAATGAGAGTTCAAAAGAGGGAGACATGACTCCCAGGAGTCCAAGAGAGGGGATTGGGAAGACTTCCTGGGTGAGCAGACACATGTACTTGACTTTGAGGGATGGGGAATTTCAGACATAAGCCTTTGGAGCAAGGGGGGCATTCCAGGGAGGCCAGAGTGGAAACAGAGGCACAGAGCGAGGCCATGAGCATAGATATGCACAGGAGCCACCAGTTGTTTGGCTTTGCCAGGATGTCACTGAAGGGAAAGGGAGGGAAATAAGGTTGGGGAGGTAGGTTGAGGTCATGAAGACCTTGAAAACCAGGATAAGATGTTTAGCTTCTGTGAATGTGGGTGCCATGGAAGGTTTCTGGTTAGCAGGTGAGCTGACCAGGTGTGCTTCCAGAAGCTTCTTCTAGCAGAAATGTGCAAGATGAATTTGTACATTTAACTTGTGCCCCTAATAGTGCAAAACCCCTAAGAGCTCTTCTGACCTTGTTTTGCACAGGGCTTAGCTCAAAAACTTGCACATAGCAAACAATGCACTTCTTTAATTTTAATTGAATGGAATCTAAGGACCTATGTACATCAGCAAATACACAAGTATCTGTATGTACCTCTTGCAGCAACATATCCGTTCAGCCAGTTCCCCTTGACTGAAGACTCTCTAAGGCAGGATCGTCTCTAGCTATGCTTCTCCTTGCCTTGATTCCCCACTACTACACATCTTCAACCCTTCATTCCTGGGTCACTACAATAGACTCCTGACTGTTTTTCTTTCTTCTTCTTTTTAAAAAAAATTTTTAATGTTTATTTATTTTTGACAGAGAAGAGACAGAGCATGAGCAGGGGAGGGGCAGAGAGAGAGACACACACACACACACACACACAGAATCCAAAGCAGGCTCCAGGCTCTGAGCTGTCAGCACAGAGCCCGACGCCGGGCTTCAACTCACGAACCGTGAGATCATGGCCTGAGTCGAAGTCGGACGCTTAACTGACTGAGCCACCCAGGTGCCCCTCTCCTGACTGGTTTTCTTCCTGTGAGTTCTCTCCACTGGAAAAGGCCCCAGTGGGACAAGCCTGCTTAAGAACCTACCATAGCTCCCTCTTGTCTACTGGCATTTAAGATCTTCCATGACCAGGCCATGCTCCAACCCTCTCCACGCTCTATTCCTTGTCCACATGCTTCCCCCTCTCCAGCCAGCTGTCTTGTCAGTCCTCCTTCCAGACCTCTGCTCATCCTGCACCCCTAACCGGCTCCTCTCCGCACAGCTCATCTGAACCATAGCTTAAGGCCCAGCAGTGTGAATAGTGTAAAGATTCGGAAAAACCCAGGTTCACATCCCAGCTTTCTAAGTCACTGTGCATTCTCTTGGGATCTCAGTGTTCTTGTTTATAAAATGTGAATGAGAACTATGTCCATTCATTATTAGGACTTACCATCAGTACTAACAGGGCTATTGTGGAGAATTGATAAGACAATATACGTGCCAGGTCCCGTGCTGTGTAAATGGTGACGTTCCTTTCTTCTCTGATTCTTTGGAACTCCCAGGAGTAACTCCTGCTGGTCAGATGCTTGTATGGAAAGGAAGTTCTATTCTGAGGGCATACATATGAACTACCAGACACTGTGCTGGGCTTTTGTAGTGACTCCCTCTACAACCCTAAAACACCAGCATTTTTGTCCTCATTTTACAGATGAGGAAACGCAGACCGAGAACAGCAAGCAATCTGGGATCACACAGCTCTGCGCTGACACTACTGTCTGAGAAGTAACCACAGAAGCGTTATTAAATATTCAGTATGTTCCAAGGACTATGCTGGGCGCACTGCATGTGCTGTCTCCTTTAAGTGCCTTATCCTGACGCTCTGCTACTGTAAGCGATACAGCACAGGAGATAGCGGGACCCAGAGGGAATAAAGGCTGTGCCCAAAGTCCTGCAAACAGCAAGTGGCAGGGCTGGGATTCACGCTGGGGTTTGTATGACCTCCAGCTCTGCCCTCAGCTACTCTGCTGGAACTGTGCCATCGAGGCCAGGGAGTTGTCTGAACTTGAACCGCAGTCCTGGGAGGCTGAGACTGGCCTTTCCAGGTTTTCCATAGGCCTCAGCCTAAGCCTGGGGGCACGGCAACCACCACTGACTGCAAGGGTCTCTGGGGCAGGCCCAGCTACTAGCTGAGTGGCCTGGTGATGATGCTGGTGAGGACCGTCCTGAGCCATAGGCAGGGGTTAGTTCACCAGCCTAGACACTTACCCGATGGTGCAACCAGCATCAGCCTCGATGGTCCAGATGCAGTTGAGATTGTGTTCGTAGGGAGCCGGATACCCGGGTGACAGCACCTGGCCCGACACCTCTCCTTTCACTGTCCCTCCACACTCAGCTGAAAGAAATCCCAAAAAAGTGAGCTTTATAGGGTGGCCTGCACTGCCAGCAGTGACTCAGTGGCTCCTCTTGTCAGTGTGCCCAAGTCCCTCCTGTGCCCTGCAGGTGACTGAGCACAGCATACAGAAAGGTCCCTGGATGCGATTTATATCCACAATCTACAAAGAACCCTTACAACTTAGCGATGAGAAGAAAAACAGCCCAAACAATGGGCAAAACGTCTGAACAGACATTTCTTTGAAGAAGGTGTGCACACTGCCAGGAAGCCCAGGAAGAGATGGTCAATGTCACTAGTCATCAGGGAAATGCAGATGAAAACCACAATGAGCTATAGCATCTCATATCCACAAGGATGGCTGTAATCGAAAGGCCAGACACGAAAAAGTGTCGGTGAGGATGTGGAGGAATTGGAACCCTCGCGCATTGCTGGTGCAGCTGCAACATGGTGCAGCTGCTTTGGGAAGCGGTTTCCTAGTTTCTCAAAATGTTGAGCGTAGTCACCATATGACCCTGCAATCCCACTACCAAGCATAGACGCAAGAGAAATGAAAATATACATTCACACAAAAATGCGCACAGCAGCATTATTCATAATAGCTAAAAGACGGAAACAGCCCAAATGTCCATCAGCTGATGGACGGATACACAAATACGGTGTCATTCATATGGTGGAATATTATTTGATCATAAAAAAAAGAATGAAGGATCGATACCTGCTACAACATGGATGGACTTTGAAAACAGTGTGCTACGTGACAGAAGCCAGGCTCAAAAGGCCACATGTTATGTGATTCTGATTATATAAAATGTCTAGAACAGAAAAATCTATAGAGACAGAAAGTATGCTGGTGGTTGCCTGGGCCTGGGGGGCATGTGCAGGGGGCAGTGACTGCTGATGGGTACAGGGCTTCTCCCGGGTGGACAAAATGTTCAAAAATCAGATGGTGGTGATGGGTGCAGAACCCTGTGAACAGATAAAAAGCATTGGGCTTCAAGTATATGGTATGTGAATTACATCTCAATAGAGCCATTTAAAAAAAGGTCCTTGGGTGGAGGGCTGACAGCTTACTCTGCGGCCAAACTCCTTAAAGCCTCCTCGATGATGCATACACTTGAACCTGTGCCTTGCCAGCAATGGGGCTGCATGGGGTGCCAGGAGCACAGAGGAAAACAAGCGTCCCAAGGGCCAATGGTCTAGAGGAGGAGACAGCCACAGTGTGCCCCAAAAGAGGTGCATTTGTGGCAGATGACAGCTCAGAGGAGAGGGGGCTACTTCCCCTAGCTTGGGGCAGGAGGAGTCATGAGGAGGAGCAGGGGTGGAGTGGGCAGGGGGAGGAACATCAGGGAGAGGATGCTGCAGATGGAAAAGAGAAAGGGCAAACGTCGTGGAGGTGGGCCATGGTGTGGCAGGCTGAGGGGACAGGGGACAACAGGGGAGACAAGGCCGCAGAGCTGGTCAAGCATCAGACATCCAAGGACGCCGTGCATGAGGCTGGGGACTCTCTGGGGGAAGAACCAGTCACCTTACATGCCAGTGAACTTTACACACTAGGAAGTATACTCTGGTGGCAGTCTTTGGCCCACGAAGGGTGGAGCTGGACTCAGGGGATCAGGTCTACACTCCCCGTTGGAGCACCTAGTCCCCCAGGTCAGAAGCTGGTGGTCCTCTGGCCTTCCTCCTCCCCACATCTGATCTGCCTCCGAGACCCAGCCCCTGAACCCCTGGGGTGTTTGTCACATGGACCTCCCTCGGCCTTGTTGCTAGAGTCCTGGCCGAGGCTCTGGCCATTTCTGGGTGGCACAGTTGCCCACCCCCAGCAGTGCCACCTGAGGGACCTTTCTAGAATGCAAACTGACTGGGTCACTGCTTGCTTCAAACCTTCCTTCCCAGAATGAAGTCCAAGCCCCAGAGGGGCTCTTTTTGGCTTCTTGGGCCCCTCCCAACACCCCTTGGTCTAGCCAAGCCTCATGAACACTAGGAGCCAGGACAATGAGGCTTCTTCACGCCTTCATGTGGACTGACAATGTGAAAACATCTTTCTCGGGGGACCTTTGTGACCTGTCCCCTCCCAGGTACAGTTGCCACTGTCCTCCTTCGTGTCTCCATTTTAACAGGAGCAGATTTTTTAAAATCACAACCATGTTACAGTCACATCTGTCTCCTTCACAAGACCAAACGCCTTGGCAGCAAGGACCTTGTCTTACTTGTATTTGTGCATCCAGTGCCGCTATAGTGCCTGGCATGTTACAGATGTTTTAGTAAGTGTTTACTGAATGGAGAGATCCATGGATGATCAAATGAATGAGGACGCTTACTGCTTTCCAGGAAAATTACTACAAGGGTCGGAGTCAAGGGAGCATGAGTGACAATGAAGAGGAGAATTATTGCAAGAGTGTTTTAGGAAAGGGAATGAGTGACTATGCAAAATCCTAGAAGAAACAGGAGAAGATGGGACCCAGGTTGCAGATAGAAGACTGGCCTTCATCTTCATTAAGTATTTCATGGGCCCCTTGGCTTCACTCGGGCCACTATGGCATGGTCAGGGAGGAGGCGCTCTGCCAGTAAGCCTGCTCATGAGACTGGATCCTTTGCACGCGCCTTGCTGTGAGTACCCCCCTGCCCCCCCCCATGTGCTGTTGGGACGGGAAGTGCTTGAAGGACGCAGGGCTGAATGGGCCCTGTTGGGGAGTGGGTGTGGGCAAGAGGACAGACAGTGAGCTGTGGGGAGGAAGACTGGCCCCACAAACGGGGGAGGTAGTGGAGAGGTGGCAGGACCTTATCCATGCCCTTGGCTAGAGCTTCCTTCCATATTCCAGATGGAGAAGCCCTTCCTCTGTTTGGAGGCAGCAGCAGTGGGGGCTCTTCCTCACGGACGCAACATCTGGGAGGAGCCAAGAGGCCGGCATGCTGCAGATTCATTGACAAGACCATGAGACTCTACTCTTTCTGGTTGTCACCCTTCTTCCCATCCTTAGAGCCTTGGCTGCCTCATGTGGGCTGTAGCACCCACTCATCGACAAAGAAAGCCTCTGTGATGTCTTAAACTACAGTGGTCATTTCTGCTAGACCGTGATAAAGTCCACCACAACAAGACGTGTGTAAACATATACACCCACAACCCCAAATACATAGCCTCACTCCTTTGTGTGGGGCCTGAGGGAGTCTCCATGGGGAAAACCTCCGAGATTCAAAGTTTAAGTACTCTTCCCAGCACTGCTTGAGTGGATCCACTAAGTTCAGCCCAACCAGCACATCTGATATTCAAAAGAACCTTACAGTGAATCCTTTCTGCAAAGCAACTGTCTTGTAACGTGAATCATCTCCTTTTGCATTTCGCCTGCTCTAGCTTGCCTGTGGCATCATACTGTCATCCATTTATGCATATGTCCCCCCCTCGCTGGCCAGGGATCTGCCCTCCTCAGAGTTCCTAGTGCCCAGCATAGGACCTGGCACATGAAGGAAAGAAGGGGACAAAAACAGGATGCAGGGAGAAAGGGATGGGGCGTGACTGCAGACTGGGTCAACCTTAGAGGGCAAGGGAGAGGCTATTTAGAGGTCGCCATGCTGGTCTGTCCACTGTCAGGCTTAACATCTTCTCTTTTAGACCCTCTGTTGTACAACAGTGCTGAAATCCTGTTAAAATGAAGCTGTCTAGGGGAAAAATATTGGCCATTACCGTTGTCCACCACGCTGGTTGAAACCCTCAGCACTCACACATTCTAGGCCAGAAGCCCAATCCTCACCCCACCCTCCTCCTGCTGGTGAATTCTTACCCATCCTTTTGAGTCTGTGCAAAACTTCCTTGTATCTCCTCAACACTTTGCCCTAACTCTTTGCACAGTGCTTATCTTGTATTATAATTATCTGTTTATGTGTCTATTTGCCTTGCTAGGCTATGGGCTTCCCAAGGGTAGGGAAAAATACTTTATTCTTTCTTTGTTTACTTCTCTGCCTCTGCACATACCCAAACATATAGCTGCACCAATTCTGGTGTGTGGCTCTTGGTACGGACTGAAGTGTTTTCCCAGTGGATGTCTTGTTCTTATAGGATTGACCAGCACTGCACAGACATGCCGAGGTTGTGGCACAAGGGGAAGGGGATGGGGGAGAGGCCCGGTGTTTGGGGGTGGGGAAGGAGGACAAAGCAGTGGGGTGGGAATCTTGTTCAGCAGGGAGGAGAACAGGTGCAGTGAGGTAGGTGGTGAGAAATGAAAAGGCCAGATGGACCGAACGATAGGTTCTGCCTACTTCATACTTCTGCCCTGGACCAGACTGCTCTCATCTTATGACACATGAAGAAAGCTTAGAGGGAGCCTCTGCTGACATTCTGGAAGCACCAGAGGCTTAAGAAAGTGCTGGTTCATCATTATATTCTTCCTCAAGAATGAGGTAGGTGCTAGCTCATTTTCTTACTCTTTCTTCCAACTTTCTCCAGGAAAGGGAGCATAAACCCCATTTTGCCTATGGGGAAACTGAGGCCCAGAGTGAGTCAGAGACTCGTTTGAGTCTGAGTGTTGCAAGAACCCTGGGAACCCCGGCAAAAGCTCCACCTCTTCTTAACTGACTCTCCCAACTTTCCTCTGTTGCCAGTATTACAATTCTGAGGGCATGGCTTGGCTGTGGTCCCACTTGGCTAAATGTGTGACAATGGTTGCTTGCCACCCGCCTGACTGAGCTGCTGCAACGGGTGTAATGAGGTGTGAAAGTGAGGGAACAGAGAAGTGGGGGCAGGGTAAGCGAGGACTCCCGTGAACAGGAGGATTCAGTCCAGTTAGGCAGTCCCAAAGTGCTGGAGTGTGGGGTCCGACGGAACAGCTTTCATGAGACCAGAGCTGGGAGCATGGGGTTGGGAGGGGACCCGAGGAGTCACTTAAAGAGCAAGAGGCCTCCTACCGACACAGGTGGGGAGAGGTCGGTCCCAGGTCCTGCGCTCCCCACTCAGACACAGCAGCTCCTCACTGCCCTGCAGGCTGTATCCAGGGTCACAGCTGAAGGACACAGAGCTTCCTGCAAAATGGCCTCCATCATGAACCTTGTAGCCAAATTGAGGGGTTCCTGGATCCTCACACTTGATGAGTTCAAAACCTGCCGACGAGAGGAGAGATGGGGTAAGCAAGACCCGGCGTGGCAGAAACCACATTCCCTTCCTTCCCTCAATTTGAAGCCTGCGTCCTCAAGGAAGCCACCAGGCACGTGCCTCTGGCCTCTGGCAGTCTCACTGCTCTGGGGCCACCACACTGCTGTGCTCAGCAGAGGTGATGCTACACCTGCCCCCGCACGTGAATGGTTTCAGTTATTTCTCCCAGGACAGCCTTTATAATAGTTTTCAGACATAAGGTCTGGGTTTCCTATTTCCTTTGTTTGATCCCCAGAGCATTTTGTTAGCAAGGCTGCTCTTTCCATCTTGCTCACTGAGACATTCTGATGGGATAGTGTAATATGGAAACTTCCCTTCAAATGCATATTTCAAAGTTCAATTATGTCCTGCTTAAATACGCTTTATTGAGAGAGGCTAGAGAAGGCTTACGCAGAGCGTTTCTACAAAGAGCCTACTATTTGGCAATTTACTTGTGTTAGCTCTCATTTGTTACCCACAGGAGTCTTACAGGGAGGTATAAGTATCTGCATTTTACAACTGAGAACATGACCTGGTTCAATAAGTGGTGCCAAAGTCACACATTCTCAGATGACAGAGATGGAATTCGCATGTGACTCTATTTAATTCTCTTCCACTGATGTACCTGCTGTAACAGGCATAGACCCCTATGCCAGATGGCCTAAAGCCCAGGCGAGAGGAATCTTGAGTGGACTCACTGAGTTTTGTTTTTTTTTTTTTCCTAGCAACTTTATTGAGATATAATTCACATACTGAACATTCGCCCATCTGAAGTGTTCAGTCTTTTAGTATATACTCAGGGTTGTGTAACTCTCATCACAATCCACTTGTGGAGTTTTCATCGCTTCTGGAGGAGCCCTGTCCATATTTCTGCCCCCCAACTTTCTTAGTCCTCGGCAACCATCGATTTCCTTTCCATCTCTATGGATTTGCCTGTTCTGGACAGTTCATATAAACAGTCCATACAACATGCAGCCTTCTGTGACTGGCTGCTTTCACTTGGTTTTCAAGGCTCATCCATGGTGTAGCATGGACCAGTGCTTTATTCCTTTGTAACAGTTAAATAACATTCCATTGTATGGACAGATCTATCACTTTGTGTTCATCCATTATCAGCTAATGGATAATCATTGGATTTTAAAATAATCCCTAAAAGCACATTTCTTTGTATCTACTGGGAAGGTCCAGGAGCTCAAATAAATTAATACGATGGCTGTGAAGCCAAAGTGTGGGGATGTAATCCCAAGTACTACAGGCCTGCATACAAACCTGGGGGCTTTCTGTCTTTGACACTCTGGAGTAAAAGACAAAGCAAAAATCATGCAAAAGGGAAAGAAGCAAGATTCAACTCTTTAGGGAGTAGTGAAAAATAACATAATTGTACATTAACATTCACACTTTTTACATCTGGCTGCAGCTGAACCTTATTTTATAAATGCCACAATTAGGAAAGGCTTGGTTTGGTTGCTTTAGTTAAAAGCCTTGGCGTTCATATTTTTCAAGTATTAGTCAGTAACAGGTATGCTGTGACCCTCAGTTAACCACGGAGTTAAACCTTAGAGCTGTATGCCAAGGGGCAGCTTACTCAAAGCACAGGCACAATGTCTTAGAGGAAACAGTCCGCTAAGCGTGCGCCAGAGAAAACCAAACCTGCAAAATGATGGTGATGCCCCAGAGACAGACCTCCCCATCTGCGGAACTAGGGAAAGCCTGATTTCATCGTCCACTCTGATGCAACAGAGACTTACTGGAGAATTGCAGCTCAAAGCCCTTGCTGGTGTTCTCGGCATCGGTGATGAAGTCAAGCCACAGACTACTAGACGTGCTGTTCAAAGTCACCCCCATCATCTCAGAACGGCTGAACACCCCCAGCAAACGGGCAGACTTGTTGTTGCCATCATAGACCTGGATGTAGGAGAGACCCCGACCTGATGTCAGCATGGCCTTATTTTGAACAACAGATTCTCATCCCACAGCCTATATTCCCAGAGTTTAGCACCAACGATGTCCGTTAGAGGGGCAGTGAGGCATCAGATGCAAGGTAGACGGCACGGTGAGCCAGTAACAGGGTGAGTGATCAGCCCCTCTTGTCTCTCCTAGGTGCCAGTTCTGTGCCCAGCCCATCTCAGTGCGAATCTGGTCTGTAGGAACCGGTAGCTGTTCTAACCTTTCCAGTGGAGCTCTGCTTTGTCCCTCCAAACCCCATATGGCACCAGCTTACTCTTCAGCAGCCTGGGGAGGCAAGGAGGGGGCTGCCTGAAGGCCCAAGCCATCTGTTTCTGCACACAGGCACACTGGAAGCACCCGACGTCTCTGCATTGCTAAATAATCCTGTCCTTCCAGATGAGATAGCAGTCCTCCCGCCTGACCCCACCCCACCGTGGCAGTGGCCTGTCTTGACTACTCTTCTAGACATGGCCCCTGGGATGCAGCAGCATGGAATTAAAATGACCAGTGTGTCACGGTGCCTTTCCTTTCCCCAAGCTCAGCCTCTGCCCCTTCCCTCCTAAAATGAGGGCTCCAGCGAGGGCCTGCTGGGCTTGCCATGGGTGGAATCGCGCAGGCATCTGGCTTCCCTCACTCCCATCTGTCCCCTGAACTTCTGAGCACCAGCAAAGACAACAGTCATCAGAATAATGAACTGGCTCCCCAGGTTCTGAGGTTGCTGCTCCTTTCCAGATAATTGTACAAATAACAACAGAAGTTGTGATTGAGTGAAGGACCCCCCCTAGTGCTTTGGTAAATATCAAAGATGGGATCTATGGGTGGGTGATGAATATTTGCGCCTGGCACCGGATGTGGTGCCAGCTGCCAGCAAATTGGAACAATATTTCCATTCTACTATTTATGAAGCAAAGCTTTCTAAAAGAAGCCATCCTTTAAGCGAACAGTGCTGTATATTACAGAGATTTGTTTAGGCCCCTGGGAGCCTCAAGTCTGTTTCCAGATTCCTTGTACAGCACCACTGATAGATTGAGAGAATTCTGGAGTTCCAACAGACATAGAGATGACACCAGTTCACCAGTGCTCACTGCAGCACCCAAGCTGTTAAAAATATTTTTACCCACTAAAACATACTGGAATTAATTGATCAAGGCATTGATCGTCAATACTTGCTAACATCACAGTAACAGAAACAAGCAGATATCATGAACACCACTACTTACTTATGGAGTCATTTTGCTAAAAAAAAAAAAAAAATCAAACCTGAGTCACATCAAGTCACTGGATCCAATTTCTAACTTATAGGAAGTACAGAGGATGCAGGAATATATGAAATGATACCCTAGGAATATGTTCAGCAAACCTAGAATATGAAAAGTCCCACTGGAAAAATTACCTGACCTCCTCAACAAATAAATTACAAGGGATGGAGGAAAAAAAAAAGATGGAGGCAGAAACCCATTGATTAAAAACCATATGAGACAACCAATCCAATGTCTGGGCCTTATTTGGGTCCTGATTCAAATAAACTGTAAATTAAGAAAAAATATTAGGACATTTATGAGATAATTGGAAACTTGAATATTCACTGGATATATGATGATATTAAGAAATTGTTGTTAATTAATAAAAGTGTAATGGGAACAGGATTATTTCCTTAATTTCTAAGCATAATTCATTCTAACTCATTAAGGACAAAAATGTTCATAATGTGTCATTATGATAAAATATTCATTGCAGAAAACTTATAAAACAGAAGAACACACAGAAGATAACTCTCAACACTCACAACATTTTGGAGATGATCTTTCTATGCTTTGTTCTATGCATGCCTTTCCTTATATATACTTATTTCCTTAATTTTCAATAAAAACAAGATCAAACTATAGATACTATATGGTAACCTACTCTTCCACTTAATATAATGTACATATCTTTTGAATCATTACATATTTTTCCCCAACAGCATTTAAATAACTGTAGGACTTTCTATCATACAATTAAACCAACCCATACTATCCTTATTCACACATCATTGTCTGGAATGTGTGGCCTGGCATGGGAGAGGCATTCAATAAATGTATGATAAATAAATAAACCAATGTTTTCTTCTAGTACTCTTGTCCTCAAATCCACCTGGAATTTATTTTGGCATAAAATAGGAGGTAAGATTCTACTTTTTCTCCTTGGTTGATAAGCCATTTAACCCAACACTATAAATATTACATCCACCACCAATTTTAAATCTACCCTTGTCACATAGACTGTTGTATAAATTTGGCTTTGTCTGTCAACTTTCTATTCTCTTCTATTTCTACTATGCTACCTATTTGTCTTTTCCTGTTCATGACCCATACTGTTTCAGTTACCATAGCTTTATAAAATACTCAAATATTTAGTAGGGCAAGTCCTCTCTTGTCTTTTTTTAACTTAAAAAAGTATTCTCCCATGTTTATTCTTCTCGATAAACTCAAGATGAGCTTTCTTAAAAAAAAAAAAAAAAAAAAAAAAGACCTCCGGCTCCATCCTCCAAAACTCCCCAACGTGTGTAATTCTGACTGATTAAAATAAAATGTATGGATTAATAAGATAAAAAGTCCATCCATATGATATTGAATCTTCCTATCCATATACATGACATCTGGCTTCATTTAATCAAGTTGTTTTGTATGTCTCTCAGTAAAATTCTGTACTTATTTTTGGGTGTTTTTATACTTTTTATTACAATTGGGATACATCTGGGCCTTTGTATACATTTATTCTCTAACAGAATATTGTTTGTTTATAAGAATGCTTTGATGGTCCAGTTCATCACCATATACAGGTGATGGATTTGTCTCCGAGTAATCAGAGAGAACCCATACACATCCACTATACCTAACCTTTCCCTTTTCTTTCTCGAGTAGATGTTTTTATTTTCTTCACCTTTGTTGTGGTATAATTGGCAAATAAAAATTGCAGATAATTAAAATGTACCACTTAATATTAGACCCATACCATTACATCTAATATGACAACTCAGCAAGATGGCTGGCTTAAACATAACCACACTACGTGGGCAGCTTTGTACATACAGTTACAAACAATGTGGACACTCCTAGGGACACTACTGTATGTCTGCCTGCACACGTGCTCAAGTTTCTCTAGGGCATACGCCTAGAATGGAGATGCTGGTTGCTGGGAAGGCACATTTTCAGCTTTGTTAGATATTGCCAGATTGCTCTCCAAAGAGTAATACAAATTTAATCCCTCTGACATCGTGTGACAGCTTTCATTGCTTTGTATCTTCGCCAACACTTGGTATTTTCAGGCATTCTAATTTTTTCCAATTTGATGGGTGTGAAACGCTATCTTATTTCAATTTGTATGTCTTTGATTATCCCTGAGGGTGAGGATCTTTTCATGTGTTTACCCATAATTCCACTTTCCTCTTATGTGAATTGCTTGTCCATATCCTTTGTTCATCCATGAGTGTGAAACCTCCTTGCATTTATTTCAATTGTATGTCCTTCCAAATAAAGTTTTATAATTTTCTCAGTAAAGGTGATGCACATCTTTTAGACTTATTCCTAGGTGTTCTGTAGTTTTTGCTTCCATTAGGAATGAGCTCTTTTTTTTTTCTGATTATATTTTAGTTTATGTTTAGTTTAGTTTATGTTTTCAGCCACTTTGCTCAATTGTCTTATTGGTTCTGATGTTTTATCCATTGAGTCTTTCATATTTTCTAAATAGAAGAGGATAATTTTATATATTCTTTTCTAATTTTTATAGTTTCTTTGTTCTTTCTCTGATCTGATTGTAGTGGTTTCGATCTGTAGCAAAATGTTGAATACTAGTGGTGATAACAGAGCTCATGTCTTGCTCCTGACTTCACTGGAAATCCTTAGGAAGCTTTGTCATTAAGAAAAATGTTTGCCATAGGTGTCGGTAGGAACTTTTTATCAGATTAATAAAGTTTTCTTCATAGTTTTGAGGTATTTTTTAAGAATCATGAATGAATACTGAATTTCATCATGTGATGTTTTGAGGTGACTGGCAGGATCACATACTTTTGCCTTCTAATCTGTTTAGGATATTAGGTTGAATCACATGAAGTTGCCAATATGTGACTGGTTTTGACCTACGAAGACAGCAATTTCATAGGGTTTGTCTAGTACATAATATCATGAGCTTTTCTAATATTGACACATCCTCACATTCCTGGAATCAATCCCACTTGGTCATTTTTGCTTTCAGACACAGCTAGATTCAATATGACATTGTATGTATGTAGGGTGTTTAGATCTATGATAAGTGACTAGTCCAATAGTTTGTTCTTCTATGGCCCTCACTCAGTTTGCTATCAATATTTCTACTTGGCTCATTTAAATAAAATGAATTAGGATATGGATGCTAATTTTTCTCTTTTCTGAGTCAGTCTGATTATTGCAGGATTAGTTACTCCTTGAACTTTTGTCGGTTTACCTGCAAAATAGTCTACGCCTGGGGCCTGTGAGACAGGATATGGGCAGGATCCAGTTTTATTCTTTTTAATGTTTTATTTATATTTGAGAGAGAGGAATAGAGAGAGACAGACAGACAGACAGTGCATGGGGGCAGGGAGGGACAGAGAGAGATGGAGATAGAATCCGAAGCAGGCTCCAGGCTCTGAACTGTCAGCACAGAGCCCAATGCGGGGCTCGAACCCATGAACTGTGAGATCATGACCTTAGCCGAAGTCGGACACTTAACTGATTGAGCCACCCAGGTGCCCGAGGATCCAGTTTTTTAAGTAATTATTGGTTTATTCAGATTTTTATTTTTTCTTTTTTAAGTTTATTTATTTATTTTGAGAGCGTGACAGCAGGGGAGGGGCAGATGGGGAGACGGAGAGAGAGAATCCCAAGCAACCTCCACACAAGTGCAGAGGCTGAGGTGGGGCTCGAACTCATGAAGAACTCACAAACCGTGAGATCATAACCTGAGCCAAAATCAAGAGTCAGAGGCTTAACCAGCTGAGACACCCAGGCACCCTTATTTTTTCTTGATATTAGTACTTTTTATCTGTCAATATTTCCCATTTTACCTGAGCTTTGAGATTTCTTAGCTTAGGGTTGTTCCTAAATATTTTCTGATTGTTTCATAATCTCTACCTCATCTGTGACTGTGTTCCTTTTTCTGTTCCTAAAATTCTGTACCTGTGGCTTCTTTATTCTTTGATCAGTCCTGCAAGGTTTGTGTCTCTTATTAGTTATTTTTCAAGGAACCAGTTGGTTTTGCTGACAATTGCTCCTGTATTTTTAGCTGTATTTATTCTGTCATTTTTGACTTTAAGAAGTCTCTCTCTCCTACTTTCTTTGGACTTATTGTTATATTATCCAAGCTACCTAGATCCTTATTTATTTTTAATCTAGGTGATGTGTCAGAGACTAACAGAGATATATTAAAATCTTCCACCCTGACTTTAACTTTATTTTTGTTTTTTACCTTTCTAGCAGTTTTTATTTAATTTATTCGTGCTATGTTATTTGGCACATAAAGTTTTACTGTGGATTGATTGTACATTTTATTAACATAAAAGAATCCTCTTTTAAATTTCCTTATGAGACTTGAGAGAAATTCTTAAATTTATAGCAAACTGATTTCATTTTTCTGTGCTTTACCATTTTTGTTCCTGGCCTCCATTCCATTTTTTAATTGGGTGATCCTGTTTTTCATCTCGATTTAATCTTTCCTCATCTTGGATTGCTCAGTTTTCATTATTGCCTATTTTTGTGTCATAAATATGATATTCTCTCAAATCCTGTTAAGAATACAAATTAGGAGCTTTTAAAGTTTTACTTCTTTGTTGCTTACAGAGGGGCAATTAGCTCACACTCTTCAGACCGGTCCCCTTCTTCTGATCGCTGGAATATTTATACATATCCCGTTAATTTTCTTGTTAGCACACCATCACAGAGGGAGAATAAAATAGGAGAATGGAAATGCCCAGTGGTGTCTAAAGGGGAACGGAGGAATTAGCGAGAAAAGGGCATAGCAGGCGTTCTCCTGCTCCTGGTGCTAAAGTATGCATGTGTGATTGTGGCAGCCTCTTTTCTGATGAGCCTGACCACTTTTGTTAGGCATTGCCCTACTTTATCTGACTTGCTGACAGAAGCCAAGTCAAGCCCAGCGCGTCCTGCTGAGAGGGAATCATGGCTCTGTGTGGTCTCTCACACCTAGCACACTTCTGGAAGAGCTAGTGGTATTGAGATCTGGTCCAGGCCAACAGTACATGGCATGTCCTTGGCTCCAGGCTCTGCTGCTCTGACTTAGGTGGGCTTAGATGTGATTTCCTTAAGGGTTTTGGCACTGAGTCCATGGGCAGGATTCACTTCAGGTACATGAAGCATACTTTGATTAGGCCCTTTCTCAACGTGGGTTCTTTTATGGATATTCCATTTGGCGAAAATTCTTTTAAGCTATATGTGAAATGTGCCCTTGCCTAATTTCCATGGGTGAGGGCACTTTCCCCTGCATTTGTATCCTTTTAGTCATTTCAGTGGGGACCTGTGCAGGATGGTTTCATATACATATATACACATGTGTTTCATTTGCCATCTTCAGCTGGACGGTATCTTTCCATACCATTGCAATTTAGAGGCCCTTCCTATCTTACTGAGGTCAGATCAAAATTTTGATGGGGGCCAAAATAAAAGGAATCGGGTAATTAGGGGAGACAAGCTGAAGTATGTATAGGGGCGTGGTTTAAGGGATTTTCGGTAATTAAAGGTAAGACACAGATCAGGGGTCACAAATGCAAGTCAAGAGTCACTCCATGGGTCAGGATTACAAGACTATATGGAAAGATTGGAAGGTTGATCAGATGTATGATATATTGTATCTTGGGCAATAAATAAGGTGTGGAGGAGGTGACAGGTCAGGAGTTCCTTGGTGTGCACCGGGATTTCTTTGCAGGGAAAGGCAAGGCCTCAGGGTGAGGAATTTGCCAGTGTTCCGGCAGATGGGTGAGTTCCAGCACAGCAAGGACAAGGTGTTCTTGGAGCTGACTGGTATTCTGGGCTCCTCCTGCACACGTTCCTGTCGAGGACGACCAGAGTCACAGGCTGGCACAGCAGTGCCGCTACGGCTGACACGGGTGCACGGCCATTCTGGAGACTATTTGGGAAACCAAACTGTGGGTTTCTTTTAGTTCTGAAACAGTTTTGTACCTGTTCATGTCCCAGGTTCTCCCTCAGGAGGACCAGGATCTGAGGAAAAGAGTTAGAGCAGGAAGGGATGACACGAAGCCATCCCATCTCCCTTGGTGCCTTGCCCTCCCTTCCCCAGGTTCCATTCTATAGGAGTTATGGGGGGCACAGGGTCCCATGAGTGGCCTTTGTGCCATGTCAGAGCCATAGCCCAGCCTTCTGAGGGGGACACTCAGGAGGCCTGGGCACAGCAGGAAGAAGGTCATCGGCAAGAAGGCGGAGCCCACTATTAGAAGGCTGGGTGGCAGGACCATCTGGGCAGATGGCTCTAAGACAAAGTCTGAAGACTGGGAACATCCCCCAATAAAACAGTAATTCATCCTCCTCTCTCCACAACCCTGCAGGACTACCTGGGGTCCTGCATCCTATACAAGTCCTCCCTGACCTCTGACCTGGGTTTTATGGCCTGTGTCTCTCCCTTCTTACCCTGAGTGCCTCAAAAAGTCTCTCTTCTCTCATTTGAGCTGCTCACCTGATCCTAAGACACCACATGGACCGGGTAATTGGGTGTGCACACCTGTTGACCATGTCTTAGGTGCTTCTTTGAATTTAGACCACCCTGGTGAAGAGGCTCAGGTAGCCGCCACACTCCATGTGACCTCTGGCAGCCAAGGAGTCCTTCTGCTGATCCTATCAGGCCACACGCACAGAACTGCTGCTATATTCCCTTTAAAACCTGAAAATTATGTCTCCAGAATTCTTGTCACTGCAGGGTTGGCAATGACCTTCATGCAAGAAGGGCTCTGCATTTCACCAATTCCATCTGCAGCTCTGAAGAGAAGAAATCACCTTGGCCTTGCTGACCCCGGTTATATCCTCTGACGATCTGGTGTTGATGATGAACAAATGGATGGAGAGAGGTGAGGTCTGGGGGATGCCTGAAGACATGGCCCTTGGAAATTATAAAGTCTTGTATATTGCTCACTTAAAAGGAGATGCACCGTTTTTCTGTCTGGGGAGCTCAGAGGTTGCAAAGTAGAGCTTAAGAAGCCAGTGACTGGGGTGGGGGCGCCTGGGTGGCTTGGTCAGTTAAGCATCCGATTTCAGCTCAGGTCATGATCTCATAGTTTGTGGGTTCAAGCCCTGCATTGGGCTCTGTGCTGATAGCTCGGAGCCTGGAGCCTGCTTTGGATTCTGTGTCTCCCTCTCTCTCTGCCCCTCCCTTGCTCATGTTGTCTCTCTCTGTCTCTCAAAAATAAATAAATGTTAAAAAAAATTAAAAAAAAAAAAAAAAAAAAAAAGAAGCCAGTGACTGGGCCCTGATCCCCCTGGGCTGCTTCACATATTTTATTTCAGGCATACCCGGTCCCAACTGGTCACCTCATGGGTTCAAGGATAATCAGTTTAGAGTGAGAAACACCCTCCAAATGCATGTGCACACCCACACCCACACCCACTCACGTACCCCAGCAAACACACGCCCTAGAGAATGAGTCAAGAATATCATCTCTGCTTAAAAAGCACAGTACATTCATCATATCCAGAGAGAATCCTAAGGGATGGGGATCACTTAATGGTTGCTCTTTGGATTTTTCAGAGTAGTGACCTCTGATTGTTTCTAATGTCAAGACTTCTCTGGCTATGGGGAATAAAACTGTATTAGGATAAGCTAAAAAAGTTTCTTGGCATTGGATGAAAATGGACAACTCTGTGTGAGGTTTTCCTTATAATCCATTTTAATAAGGCAGCTCTTTGACAAATTCTCCAGAGTCCATGCTTTGATTACACACATACTCACACACCATACATTACTGGAGATACACATTAATCACATACACACAAAGAAATACAGATTGTATGTGCGCTCAGTGTCATAACAATCCATAATCAAGCACCGTCACTTCTTTAAATCCACTTTCTTTAACCCTGTTGCCACACATGGGCCAGCACCATGGCATACTGAGCTGCTGAAACAGCCCTGCTAGTCTACAGAAACATATCCTCAAGACATACCCAGATGCACATGCACAAAATACACTGAGACAAGTCTGCACAAACACTGGTCCCTTGAACCAAGCAAACACAGACTCAGATTCACACACACGTGGAAATGTATATATGAAGGATCTACATCCACAAACACACATCTACACAAATGCACATGCACATACACACGCACACATGCACAATCTATGAGCTCTTCACTATCCAGCATGATGGTCAGAGTCACGATGAAAAACCTGACCCAATGGCCACTCCAACTGAATTTATTATTATTATTATTATTATTATTATTATTATTATTATTTATCATGCAGTCAACCCGTACTCTACCACCTATGTATTTGAGAACAGTCAAGTCCTAAGCAAACTCTAAAGTCACATTCTTAGACCTTCACGGACCGTTCTGTTTTGGGTTCTCACTTTCTCCCAGACAAGTGAGGACAATATCCTGGAACTCAGGAGGGAAGAAGAAAGCTTGGGTCATTCACACAGAGAGAAACAAGTAGGTGCTGAGCACACTTTTGTATACCGTAACTCACATCCTCTATGAAATCTATCAGTTTTACCTTGAGCACATCTCCTTCAGACAGTTCAAATGTCCTGGCTTTCAGCTGAATGCCCTTCCCCGGCTGGGTCTGGATGGAGTAGATGCATTCATGGTTGTTATTGTAGTTCACAGGAAAGTTGGGGGACAGCAATGTACCCTGAGTGCCCGTGACTGAATTCCCACACTCAGCTGGAAAGAGAATCACAATAATCACAGATTAACCCCCATCAGCCACATGTGGAAAACAACTTACAGCGCTGGAGAACCTCACAAAGATGGCACGTTGTTTGCCTGTCTATCTGCCCGAATGCCTGTTTCTCTGTCCATTTGTCTGCCGGCCTATAGGACTGCATATCAAAGTTTTTTTTTTAAAGTATCTGCCCATCTGTAGGCATTTTAAAGAAATTCTGCCCAATTTCTTTCTCTGTCTTATTCTGTGTGTCTGTTTCTCATCGGCAAGAATAGAGATTACCCCACCAGGCATCCTGTACTTTCTTAGTGGCATGAGGCAGCCCTTCTCCACACCTGTTCATACAGTATCACAGCAGCAGAATGATTGAGGAGGATGGCAGGGAGGATGGAGGTGGTCAAGTGAGGAGAGACGGCAGGATAGAAACTCAGAGGGGTGAAAACTGAGTAAGTATTGCTAGCATCCTCCAAACTTTACAAGGATTATTTCAATCATTAGTCACAACAACCAACCCCATAAGGTGGGCATAATTATCATCCCTGTTTTAAAAATAAAGGATCTGGTACTTAACCATTTAGATCAATTCTCTCCATTCACCGAGAGGAGGGGGCTGAGAGCCCAACCCTCCTGGTCCTGGAATTTAAGGCCGCTGAGGCTTTGGAAAAGGTTTTAGCATAGACCCACTGAAACCCTGTTTCATTTGACAGCTAATGAATTCACACCTTCCTCTTGAAGTCTTTTCCTCCTCCTCCAGAATGAGTCATTCTTTCCCCATTACTCCCATATCTTTATTTATAGCAGTCACCACATTTTACTTCACCTATTTGTTAACATTTCCGTCTCCTCCACTGTCGATCCTCTGGGATGTGGTCACATTTCTCTATGCCCAACACCCACTCAGTGCCAGGGTAGGGCAGGCATGAGCAGATGAAAGGGGAGATAGCTCAGTGGCAGGGCAGGGCTGCAGAACCCTGCAATTATCTCTCTCGGGTGTTTAATAGTTGTAGATCCTCTCCCTGTGCTTCCCTATATCAGAGTGCCTACCATATTGCACCCTGATTGCTTCTTACTTGCCGGCATCTTCCACCTAAACTGTGAGTTACTTGAGGGCTCGGGTCATGCTTAATGAATCTATGAACTTCCAAGGCTCAGCCCAGATTGTCTGTAAAATAAATATTTGCCAAATGAATGAATGAATGAATATGGAGGACACTGACCTCAGAAGATGTACCATCCTAAAAATAATTAGGTTCCAGAAGGATGTAAATACAAGTCCAGATGGCAGGCACATTATTTGTCTGGACATATGGAGAATTTGGAGCATGTCTTGAATCTCTGGGGTTGACAGTAGCAAGTCTGCTTTCTCCAAACTATCTCTCAGTATCCCTATTCTAGGCACAGTATCTGCTGGAAGGGCTCTGAGGTCAATCAATGGGCCACCGGCCAATGCACCACCTAGTTAACCCTAATTGTCCTAAGCCTGAAGTGTACTGGGCCAAGGCAGTGTAGATGGAACTTGTGATACAGAGTTGAGCCTCGTGTGGTCTTGGTTTATATTCTTGTGTCCCTCAGGTTGCTCCTTAGACCTTTGAAGACCATGTCTGTGTTCTACAACAGGCCCTTAGTTTTTCAATGGACCCTACTCCCTGGGCTCTGTCCAGTTCAGGACAGCTTCAGTTTCCTAGTTTACATAAGCCATTACTATGAATTAAATGTTCACGATCCTGTGCCAAATCTGTATGTTGAAGCCTTAATCTATAATGTGATGGTATTTGGAGGTGCGGCCCTTGGCATGTGATTGGGATTAGTGACCGTATAAGCTGAAGAACTGACCAGAGCCCTGTCTCTGCCTTGTAAGGATACAGCAAAAAGGTTGCCTCCCGCAAGCTAGGAGAGGACCTTCACTAGACATTGAATCTCCTGGCACCTTCCATCTTGGGTGGCTTGGACTCCAGAACCATGAGAAATAAATATTTAGTGTTTAAGCCACCCACGGCATTTTCCTTATAGCAGCCTGAACTGACCAAGACAGCCACCGTTTGTCTTAGAGCCTGTTTGCAAAGTGTCCAAATATGCACAATGAATGTGCTGAGCTGGGGCAAAAAACTAAAGCAATAGCAGTGGAGAGGCACCCCATGTACATTTTCTGGGTGCCCTGAGATGAGGGCAGGGATTTGGGGAGGGGGTGCTGAAGGCTTTTAGCCATGTTATTATTACTCAGTCATATCACATGGGCAGCACTCTTAAGCAGCTCTCCATTGTTTCTGGGGTGAAGCATTATTCCCCTCCATCTAGGGAGAGGCCTGTGGAGCAGTGAGATGAGCATGAACAGCCAAGTTATATCAACACTCTGAACCTCGCTCTCTTCATCTGCCTTCATCTGGGCAATAATAGCATCTGTATAAGACTATAGAGAATAAATACATGAGATTTTATGATAAAATAAGTGACCATATGAGGATTGGTCAGCATATAGTAGGCCCTCAACAAGCGTTATTCCTCCTCTCTTTCCCCATCCATCCCAGGTGAATCTACGTGGCTTACCTGATTCCATCTGGAGCCTTAACTGCCTGTGCTCTGGGACTGGCAGACAGCCCAAGAAGCTTCTTGGGAAGTGTGCATTAGCTGCCCAGTGTTCACGGCACCCTCGCTATTACTGATGCCTCTTGCCCTCTGCCTAGTTCCTAAATTTGGCTTCCCTTAAGCATGGGCTTTGGCATGTTATGGGACACCTTTCCTGGTCTTGGCTTCCAGCACAACTGCTCTGTGCTCATCTCTGCCTCTCTCATGCCCCTCTCCTCTTGCCCACCACCCAACACCTTTATGAGGAGGGACACAGAGCTGGTAGCTTCAGATGGGGCCAGTCCTTGGCTGACCACCAGAGCCTGACTCCCTGCCAGGGCTTTTGTCTTGGGCACCGGGGAGGGTACAGGAAGGTAAAGGGACAAGACATTTGCTTCTGGGAGAATTTCCAAAGTAACAGGGGAGGTGAGCAGATGCACTGAAAAGCCAAACACAAGTATAAATGGAAACAAACTGTGCCGGAGAAACAAACAGTCATATGCACAGGAAAGTCCTGCCACTGACTGTGGCATCTGCGACTTCTGTCGTCCCCATCAGGAGAGGTCTCATTAAGGGCAGGGGCTGTGTCTTATCCATCAGTCTGGAGCTCTGGAGGCAGAGGGTTTGCTCTTCTCCATCACACCAGGGCTCCCAAGGACAGAGACATGTCTCCTGCTGCAGATTGGGTCCCCTGGAGTCAGGGCTGTCTCTTCCACATCAAGTTCAAGGGTCCCTGAGGTCAGGGGCTGTGTCACCCTATCACACCATGAATTAGAGCCCAGAGCTGTTCATCTCCTTCACAGCTGGGAATGTCTCCTGGTAACACTGTGTGGGTTAAGTTATCCAATTTACACCCACAGTGCATGTAGCAACTGGGAGCATCCCCAGGGTGGGCTTTCCCATGATACCTCCAGCCTGAGGCTCTGTTGCAGGGCTGGTGGTAATTAGAGGTGATTATAATTGCCGTGCATTATTAATAACACACGAAACAGAAGACAAATGTAATAATGAAAATATTGTGAGGTGTCATGAACAAACAGTAATTGGAATAATAAGTTAAAGAATGAGTTTATGTAATGAGATCAATGAGGCAAGAGCTTAAGGAGTGTGTGCATCTGTGGTCCTGAATAATCCCATTCAAGAAAGATTTCCCCCAGAATTACTTAGCTGAGGATGTTTTCCTGGAGAAGGAATGAGTTTCTGGTAGCTGGAGAAAAATTGAATGTACATGGGGGAATGTGTAGGTCTGAATGTGTGTGCTTCAATGTGTGCCCGGGTCAGGGTGCATGGATGCTGTTGGTCAGGCGGTGGGGGGGGGGGGGGGGGTTACAGGAGAAAGGATAAACTCTGGGATTATTTAATGGATCCAAATGGAATTTTGCATCCATGTGTCTTCAGGTTTGCTCTCTGAGATTGTGAGAGGTTCTTGGTTATTGATAGATAACAATAAAAAGGTTATTGGCAGAATGATGATAATTATACAGCACCCCATTGGGTTTATGTAAATTATGTCATCTAAACTGGAATAAAGCCTGTGAGTTGAACATTGTTATCTCTGTTTTAGAAACGAGGAAGCTGAGGCCGAGGGGGTTTGGTGGCCTGCCTAAGATCTAACAGCTGGGAAGTGGCTGAGCAGAGACCCGACCTTGAACCTGTGTGACCATACAGGCCCAGCCAGGCCCATCTTGCCAGCCTGTTTACAATTGTCCTCTGCAGAGCCCCAGGCTCCATGGGGATGTCTCAGGCAAGGCTGACCTCAGGGCTCCTGTTTCAGTCAGTCACTGCTGCTTCCAGCTACGGGGTATATTGGGGTTTCATGCGAGATTTCACGGGACGCATGGGTTCTATGCTAACAGCTAGCATGGTAAGCACTCCACTATCTAGCCTGTGTTCCATCCAGCCCTGTGTGGCAAGTGCTGAGCAAGCAGAGCCATCAACTTTATAAACGAGGGCCAGCCAGCAATTGTCCCTGCTCCCTGGGCTATCACCCTACTTCTCCCCACCCCTGGAGCCTGGAGCTCTGAACAGCCTCCAGAGACTGGCAAGGAGGTCAGGCCTCCCACCCAACGCCCCAGTGCAGGCAAGAGTGTGTGCTCAGGCAGTCCTCAAACCCAGGCCTATTGGCCTTTTGGCCCATATGTGTTTCACTACCTCATACCAATCGACTAAAGTTTGGCCCACCCCATTAGTGAAGCAAAATGAAAGCACGTGACCACCTACCAACACACCTTGGCAGAGGCGAACTCCACAGGCGCCGTCTGCCCCCCAGGCACGTGATGCGGGCTGTGCCCTCCAGACGGTACCCGGGGAAGCAGGAGAAGGTCAAGGTGTCGCCTACGCCAAACTGTAAGCCCTTCCGGATGCTGTAGGCTGGGACCTCAGGCTCTTCGCAGGGCTCCAAGTCATATTCTGGAAAAGCAGCAGGAGAGCTGGGGTCAGACACAGAACATGGAAACATATAGACACAAACAGTGGGGAGTAAGGAGCCAGAGATAAAGACAGAGGTACAGAATATATGCACACTGACCCACAAAAGGTAAAGAGAAAAGAAGAGAGACCCCAAGATGAACAGGGGTGAGAGAAACATACAGTGAGGGGAGGAACACAGTGCTTTGGGCTGTGGGGATGCCTCATACTGCAAGCAGAGAGAGGACACAGTGTTTCTGGAAACATGCTTCCTGGGAGTATTTATGAGGTTCCTCATGACTTGACCCTTCCCTCCTCTGTCCCTTCATCTCCATATTAACCCCAGGCCTCAGGGCTTGAAGACTTTCCAGCCTCTCTCTCCCTAGGCACTGACCCAGATAAATTCAATCTGCTTGGTTCTAGAGGGTCAGAATGTATGACCCAGCCGAAGGCAACTTACACCCGGAGAAAGAATCCAAATGCTTCACTCAAAGCTATGTCGGTAACGCTGACACTTGAGGCAGATGGCAAGCATGATGGGGTGGCATTTATCAGCCAGGGATCTGCCCAATACTTCTAGTGGTGGCACAGAAGTGACAATTTCAATTGTTCCCCAAGGGTATCTCCCTCTGGGACACAGTCCCTGGGGCTCTATTTGGTAAAGAGAAGGAGGGTCTCTTAGATGGGAGGAGACACAGTGGCTGGATATGTCCCACTGGCCAGACTGGCCCAGGCACATGGCAGGTGGCTTCTGTGGAGGGACAGCATGGGATTAAGCTGGCCATGTCCCAGTTCCTAGAGACTATATATCTCTTTCCTGTCCTGGGGAAATCCATGTGATGAGAAGGGGGTTCTGGGAGGCAATGGCACAAGAGTGGTGGGAGTAATTGGGACAAGAAGAATGAAGGGTCCTCTTTTCTCCCTGAATACTAAATTAAAGAGCTTTCTTTTCAGGGTTCCTAAACACAGAGATAAATATCTATTGCTACTAAATTAGCATTGGTGAAGAAGTCCCCAAACGATACTCAAATACTCCAATATGTTAATTTCAAATCCCCTTACTTTTTTTTTTTTAATTGCTGGGATTGTGAAACAGTGGAAGTGAAATCAGGAGAAGAATCAGGAGTTACTAGGGTAGGAAGGGACCTCTTAGTCCAACCAGTTGGGTAGGTGATTTTCAGAGTGAATCTTAAACACCTTCAGGGAAGGAGAGTCCCCCAAAAACCTGCTTCCCAGCCCATTACAGGGAGGTCTGTCCTTGTGTCTAACCCAGCTATCTTTTGCTGCAGCAGTGAGGTCATTCTCCCAGAGATTAGAAAGTGGATCGATATCCATGGGCTGGGAAGACCAGAGGCTGGCAGCAGAGGGAGAGGCAGAATGTTCTGCCATCATTTCCCCCAGGGGACCTGACATGCTTTACCTGCAAAGGTGATGTTGAATCCTTCATAGGACATGGAGAAATCGGAGATGAAGCGGACCTGGGCAGTGAAGTTGCCATAGAGTCCAGCGCTGATGGGGGCTGGCAACCTTGAGCCGGTCAGCTGCCTCAGGGGCTGGGAGAAGCTGCCATTCTCAGTGATGAGGAGGTAGTCGTGGCCACTCTCCAGGTGGAAGGTGTGGAATGTGAAGAACACACCTGCCAAGAGACCGGAAGGGTCCGGGTGACAAAGTGAGATGGCTGAAGCAGCCCAGATGCAAGACAGGATGTGCACAAACATTTGTGAACCTGTATCAGTGAGTAGGACTGCGAGCATGTACTGATTGATACATACGGGTGAACAGGAATGATTGCACCCAAATGAACCAGAACATGCTGCTGTCCATAAGTCAGGGAGAAGGACAACTGCTTTATGGCCGTCAAATTTGAAAGGGAGACTTATGGCTAGATCCATGAGAATGCCTCATAGCCTTTTTTCATTCACTGATTCACTCACTAATTTTCAACAAGTATTTGTATATTTGATGGGTGCTTCCTATGGGCTGGGATCCAGGGTCAGGTAGGTGCAAGGGGATATGATATACAAGACACTAAACAAGTAGCTAGGGGTTAAGCTACTTGTAGCTACTTCTAAACTACTAAGCTACTAAGTAGCTCAGTTGGTTCAGTGTCTGACTTTGGCTCAGGTCATGATCTCACAGTTCGTGAGTTTGAGCCGTGTGTCAGGATCTGTGCTGACAACTCAGAGCCTGGAGCCTGCTTCGGATTCTGTGTCTCCCTCTCTCTGCCCCTCCCCTTCTTGTGCTCTGTCTCTCTATCAAAAATAAATAAACATTAAAAAAAATAAGCTACAGTTCATAGTGACATGCTATATTGAACATAGTTCAGAATGTGCTAGGGGCAGACTGGAAAGCACTAAAGAAAAACAATAATATTCACTAACGTTTCAGCACTAAGTATCTGTGTGTCTCCAAGCCGTGTGTTTTAGTTGCCCTGTAGCTGGTCCCTATCAATTGGAAGAGAAGATATGAAACCCAGTTAATCCCACCAATGACATAAGTATGATTATTTTCGTCTCCATTTGACACCCAAGGAAACTGAAGCACAAAGAGATAAAGTCACTTGTCCAGGGTCAGCCAGCTGGCAGGTGGCAGAGCTGGGATCTGAAGTGCAGTTTGGCTGTAGGGGTTGACAGAGAAGGTTTTAGCTTCTCAAGCTATAGAGAGAGAGCAGGCAGTAACAGTGGCCAGGTGGTGAGGCAGGTCAGGTGGTGAGAAAGATGGGGTGGCAGGATCTTAACACCCAAAGCAACTCTTGAACTCATCCAGATGGCAGTTGTGTGTGGGTGGGCGTGTGTGTACATGCATGCCCACCCACACGTCAGCATGCCTATGGGAATACATGCCTTGGATGTGCTAAGGGCAGGTGCTTGGGTAGACTAGGGGGGCTGGGTCCACCTGCTATTAAAAGTCCATGGACCAGTAGCATGGGCATCGCCCAAAAGCTTGTTAGAAATGCAGAATCTCAGTCTCTACCACAGACGTTCCGAATCACAATGTGCATGCTAACAAGATGCCCAAGAGATTTGTAGGCACATAAAAGTTTGAGGAATACTTCTCTAGATAATTACTGACAGGCTTTTGATAAATGATGGTTGGATCCAAGCTCTTCATTCGAAAACAGTTTAGATGTTTTCATATTTTTGCTTCTCTGTTGACAGGAGCTGGTGACCCCAGAGTATTTGGGATTCTATGGGGGTGGGTGGGCAGGGGAAACAGAGCCCCACAGAGGTGGTAGAGCCAGGCATGCAGCTTGTAATGCCCTGTGCCCAGACAACTGAGATGCATCTATTTATTTCCTCAAAGAAGCAGATCCTAAGCACATACTAAGTGCCAGGCCTGAGCTAAGCCCTGAGAAAAATCTCCCAGTTTAGTGGAGGAGACAGACACATCAATAGTGAGAGTCCAGAATGGGGGCATAGAAGAAGAGTGGCAATTACGCCTGGAGGGTTGGGAAGACTTCTTTGGCATGAGGGATGTGAGCGTTTTGGAGACACACAGGTATGTGTGCCCACGTGTATCCTATACTCTCAATACATTAACATGTGTGCACATGAGAAACCATTCTCAGTCTACAGAGTTTGGGAAAAGGCTTGGTGGAATATATATCCTTTCCTCTGGGCTAGAGCACGGGTTGGGTGGAGAGTGGGTCAGACACAGTAGAGGGAGTCAAGAGTTGATTAAGCACTGAGCCTCACGCTCTGTTCTTTAGCGTGCACACACAGTCCCTCCATAGGAATAAACATTTGGCTGGCATTCTAAGGATGAGTAAACAACTGAGACAGAGCCCCTAGATCTCCCAGCTGTGCTGATTGCTTGGGGCTCTTTTGGCCATTGTGAGGAAATGAAGACATCGTCACAGGGACAGAGAGGCCCCATGTTGGGGCTTGAATCCAGATTTGGTGTGATGGATGCACACACAAACCAATACTTGACCGGAGTCACCATGCAGGAGCCTATGACAGATGTGGACACCATGCCGAAGCACACATTCAGAGCTGTGGAAAAGGCATTGGGCTTTGGGGGGGGGGTGGTGACAGACCTAGATCTACAGCCCGTCCACCAGCTAGAGGGTCTGGGCCAGTTGTTCAGCACGTCCTGAGTTCTAGTCTCCTCCACTCTAACACACGGGTGATAGCACCTCCTCATAGATGACATTTAATTCTTGGAGTGAGGCATGACTGGGCTAGCAGATGCAAAGCCCACAGCATGGTGCCTGGCACATAGTAGGTGCTCTCTTTGCTCAACTTATCTCTCAGGCAGCTTTAATGGTTAAAAAAAATGTCAGTTCCAGGGTCTCAGCAAGGGCACGTTCTTTGGACTCCTGAATTGGCCGTTCCCTTTGGCTGGGAAATCGAATAATTCTGAATTTCACACAGGTTAGAGTTTCCCCAGCTGTTCCTCTGTCTGCTGAAGATCAATCAGAGTCAGTGACCTAATGGATCTGTTAACCTGAGACACTCTTACAGGCACTGCCCTCTGGAGAAGGGTCTTGGTTCAGTTTAATTCAATTCATATAAATATTTCTTGAGTTCCTGATGTGCCAGGCATAGAGCCAGAACCTGGGGAAGCTGCAGGAAACAAGGCAGAAATGTCTCTCAAAGATCTGAGAGTCTTCAGGGGGAGACAAAATGGAGCTGCAAGTTGTGTACTGTGTGGCAAAGTATGAGAGCTGGGAAGTACAGGATCATGTGGGAGCCCATGGAGGGGAACCCAACTCACACTCAGGGCTGGAGAAAGGGGGTCAGGAAGGCTCATTAAAGGAAGTGAGTTCAGAAGATGAAGAGCTGGCCACACAAGAGGGTTGGTGGAGACGGTGCAGGGGGAGAAAGTGTTCCAGAGAGAAGAAAATCATTTCAATGCACAAAGCTCTAGAGGACAATGAAAGCCTGGGAAGCTTCAGGAACTGAAAGAGTTTCGGTGTAGCTAGAATGTAGTGTCTACAGGGCTCTGAAGGAGGCTGAGAGAGGTGAGCAAGGGCTATAGGATCATGCCAGCTATTTTACAATTTAGAGCTCCATGCTAAGGGTTTGGTGAAGCCTTTAAATGCTTCTAAGGAAGAAGTGACCTTGCCATACATCAGTGACCCCTTGTTGACTCTCTGCCTGGAACGCCTTTCATCCTGGCTGATTTTTGCTCATCCTTGAAGACTGGCCTAAGTCTCAACCCCAGGACGCCTACCTAACCAAGCTCTAGGCTGGTCTCTGGATGTTTCCCACCCCTATCTGCTCTTGGCAGTGGTACATTAGACTGTCTGTCTCTACCACTAGACTATAACCTTCGTGAAGGCAGCAAAGCCAGAATGGCTTGTTCTTCTGGGTTTTCCTAGCACCCAGTGTAAGTTCAAGTATACAATAAGCATTTAGTAAATATTTGTTTAATTGCATTGACTTCTAGGCAAAGACACACATAGAAAGCCAAGGGGAAACACACAGCCCTATAAATTACAGGGGGTTGTTCCTCTAGGGATCACGAGGGGCTGCCTTTCTTTCCCTCTTGATACCATGGAGGAGCTCCTGGCTCCTGCAGTGGCCAATGCTGGCCCAGACCTGGTGGAAACAGCTCTGCAGGATGAACAAGGACTCTGTTCCTCTCCTCAGGAACAATACTGTGGGGAGAAGGGGACAACGGGCCCTCTGACTGCCCTGACTGCCTGGAGGTTCCTGTCTTCCCAAGAAGCCCCATGTCATCCTAACCCCAGCTAGGTCAGGCCTATTAAAGGCAAGAGTGAAAGAAAGCACTTAAGTACACATGGTGGGACTTTACTTTTCTTTCAAATTTTCTTTCTTTATACAAATAGTATAGTTTACATGTAATACATGTTTATCGCTCAAAACTAGAAAAAATGAGAAGATAAAAATAAGAGAGTAATAGCACTAACATCTTGGGATAGATCTTTTCAGACACTTTTCTATGCATATATCCTTGTATATTTTTTATAAACTGAATATATTCTTTTGGGAAACATCTCTTTCGACTTAACAACATATTGCAACTACCTCTGTGGGTCTTTAAATATTCTTTCACATTATGCCTTTTAGAGGCTGCACATATAATGCATAATTATACACAGGTACCCTATGTTTATTTAACATTTCCTTATTGATGGACATTTGAGTAGCTAACTAATTTTCCAAGTAACAAAGTGTTTTAGGAGGTGTCCTTGTAGCTGAATCTTGATGTACTGTTGTACTTATTTTTTTTCCATATAAATTCCAAAAGAGGAATTGCTGGGTCCAAAGGCATGTATATTTTGAAGGCTTTTGATTCACATCACGGAACCATTATCCAGAAAGTGTCAACCATTTCACACAATGTCAGCATTGAAGAAGAGCAGTTGTGTCTCTACAATGTCTCCCACAATGTTATGATTTTCTCTGCTGACTTGAAAAAAGACATGGTGTTTAATTACTCGTTCGGTTTTCTTTTCTTTAATTATGAGTGGGGTCAATGTCCTTTTCATTTGTCTTTCTTCTATCATGAAGCACTTATCGCTTTGCTTATTTTACAGGTGTAGGGACCAGGTATATTCTCCTTAAAGATTTTTAGGAGCTCTTTGATGCATCATGTTGGTAATCTTTATTTGATTATACACGTTGAAACTAATTTTGTCCACTTACTATCTGAATTTTTTATGGCTTATTTGTACATAAATCCATTTAAAGTTTTATTAATCAAATATTATATAGTCTTTGCATTTATGGATTCTGCTTTCAGTGTTACTCTTTATAGTATGTCTCTACCTGAGGTTAGATTTTCATGTTCTTCTAGTACTGGAATTCATGTGGTTAAATGTATGAGGTCTGTTTGCTTCTTTTCTTTTTTTCCCCAAGTGTTTAAGCCTACTGTTTTAAAACCATTCATTAAATAATCCATCCTCTCTTCAATGGATTGGAAATGACACTTTAATTATATACTACAAACTGTCTCTTTCTCACTCACACACACACAGGACTGTGCGTGTGTGTGCGTGCACAAACTCTCTCACACACACACTCACTCACACACATACACAAAGGAATCTACTTCTGGACCTTTATACTCCCCCATGATATGTGTGTCCACGCCAATACTCATACCACATCATTAAAATTATTTTAGCCGATAACAACACTTTAATATCTGGAAGAGTTACTCTTTCTTTTAAAAAATTTTCTTGGCTTTTCTACATGTTAACTCTTCCGGACAGAGGTTCTTATTCAACGGCATGCATCAGAATTACTAGTGAAGTGTTCTAAAATCAAAGATGCTTATTTTCCACCTCCAATGTAGAGAATCAAAATCTCCAGGGTGCAGTCTAAGCATTAATATATTTGCTGAAGTGCAGAGGGGTTAAGAACCATGACTCTGGATGAACTTCAGAACAAGCTCTGAGGGTAGAAGCCATGTCTGCATGGTTACTGCTTATTCCCAGCCCCAGTGTCTGCAACATGGGTGGCATTCCATCAATATTTGTTGAATCAAAGACTATATTATTTACTGTTTATTTTTAACCAGAACCCCTAATTTGAACATGGGTTTCCAAAGATCATTCATGGTAGGGAAGTTGAGGTAACACTCCAGCCTGGTGAGGAATATGAAAACATGGCATCTGAGGAACAGTTGAGCTATGTAAGAAAAGGATCACTGGGTCCAGTTTCTGAAGGGTGGACATGGGGAAAGGGAGCAGGTGTATCCTATGTTCCTCTAGGACACAGAACAAGGAAAAATGTTCAGGAATACCTAAAAAGCTATTAGGAGGGGTCAGACCCATCAAAAAATGACAGCAGGTGCCCATCTGCTAAATGGGTTGGCCACCTTCCCACCACTGGGGGTGTTTAGGCAGACGGTGTGGTGCCATCTTGTAGAAGGCAACTCAAGAAGATTCCTGCATTAGGTAGGGTGATCTCTATGATCTCTTCTGGCATGGGGATTTCAGATTCTTAAAAATATTTATGGAATGAATTCTGTTGATTCAAAGAGATATGAAGCTTCTGGGAGTTTCCTTGCTGATGAGAAAAATTCAGACTAAGCCCTGTGGTCACTACATAGGGAGATCCCCATGGAGGTCACATCGACCTGGGGAACATGGGGCCCTGACCAGGTCACATCCCAATACTTGCTATAGGCCTAACCACTCACCCTTGCCATGTGATGTTTCGATAATCCAGGTGCAGTTCAAGTTGTTGGGGTAGAAGTCGGGAAACCCTGGTGACAAGATGGTCCCACTGGAGCCTTGAATGAAGCCACCACAGAGTGCTACGAGAGTGAAGAAGGTGGTCAAAGACTGGAGTGGCTTGGGGAGCTCCCCCACCCCAACCAATCTTCCTGGGAACTTGGGAGCCATCTCCTCTCCACCCCCAGCCCTCACTGATGGAGTGGGAGAGTCAGTGCCCCTGCCAGCTCCTTTTTTTCATGGCAGGAAAGGAATCCACTACCTAAGCACCCCCATACAGTGTATCTCACCTTCACAGCTAGGCAGGGCCCGGCTCCACTGGAAGTTAGGCTCACACTCCAGGGGCTCCCCATCACTTAATGTGTAGCCTGAGTCACAGCTGAAGGTCACCAGAGCACCCACATAGAAGTCATTTCCATGGCGCTGCCCATTTACAGGGATCCCTGGATCCAGACAATGGTCTGACTGCAGTGTTATAGCTGGAAAAGAGAGCCCACAGCTGGAACAGACAGCTCACCATCACCATAGAGAGACCCCAGCTGGCTCACAAAGGGAAGGAGGAGAGAGCCCTGATTTACAGAAAGTTGAAGCTGCTATTTACCCATGCATCAAGCGTGGCTGTCAATATCTGCTGAGAAGGTATTTAAAGACCTGTCTGTCAGAGAAAACAAGTTGGTTCTATTATTTGTTCATTCATTCATTCATTCATTCATTCATTTAATTAACAGAAGTTGAGTGTCCACTATGGTTTAGACACCACACTAAGTCTTAGGGATACAAACATGAGTAAGAAAATGAGGCTTTCCTCACGGCGCTCTCAATCGTGACTTTCTATGTTGGTCTACAAAGAATGGAAGGGACATCCATCTTCTTCAACTGAGGCACCAGAGATGGATGCAGAAGGTGATGAGGGAGGGTGAGGGTGAGCAGGAGATGCCATCACCTTTTAACCTCACGATCCTCAAACACTCTGTCCCCAGAGAGCCCGGCACAGTGGCACCCAACCACGCGCTCGCAGAGGAAGCCTTGTGGTGTGTAGATCATCAGCTTTCATTGTTTCCAAAGGCTCCCCTCTAAGCTCCCATGGGCTCTGACAGAGGCTGAGAGCAAGGGAGTGCCCCCTCCCCTAGGAGCACAGCCTAACTGAGAAAGCCATAGGGATGGGGCTAAGCTGGAGGCCCGCTGCTGGAACAGTCCTGGGTCCTTTCACCCACTGGAGCCCACCTTGTCATCTGCCTCCCTGCCAAGACTCACTTTCATAGCGGAGCTGGAAGCCGATGTCTGAGTGACTCTTGTCGGTAGAGAAGAGGAGGTAGAGGTAGTTGCTGGTGCTGATGAGGAACTGGGGAACCTGGGTCCCATGGTAAACCCCGATCAAGGGCGCTGAGTATGTCCGTCCATCTCGAACTTCCAGAGTATCATAGTTGACCTCGGTTTTAAATCTGCCAAAGATGGAAATGTAGACTTCTTGAGAAACTCGAAGTTTATTAATTTGCAAATGACAAAAGGCCCTGCCTGACCCAGGGCTTCAGAACAACCAGATTTTGGCTGGCTGGGACATTTAAATACAATAGTGATACAGAAGGGCCTTCACTACTGCATTTAGCCCCTCCCCCTCCTCCCACCGCTAGGCAGCTCTCTTAGTCCTCCTTGTGGCCTGGACCAAGACTACTTATCTTAAGACCTAGAGGTGCAATGACTAGACTCATGGGGGTCAGAAGGATCTAGGCCAGAATTCAGTAAACTATAGCCCAGGGCCAAATCTGTTCTCTAGCCTATTTTTGGACGGCCTAAGAGCTAAGAATGGTTTTTAACATTTATATAGAGGTATGTTTTTAAAAAGCAAAAAATATGCAACAGATAACCACAAATGGCCTACAAAACCTAAAATATTTACTATCGGGCTCTCACGGAAAAGTCTGAGCACTGCCGTTCTAGGCTGGGGATGCTCTGTACAGAAGTTTGTCTTCAAACCTGGGTGACTACTTTCTCTACCCAAGGGAAGCACCTGGGGTGGAAGGGGGAAGTGGGGGCATCTGAGCAGGATTTGGGTCAGAGGTCAGGAAGGCTGCCCTCCCATATTGCAAATTTCAGAGTTCTGCTCTTCAGATGCCAATGACTGCTTCAATGACTGGTGGGTCTATCTCCCATTCTCCCTCCTTGGGGGTAAGGGAGCCAGAGAGGCTCTGACATCCCAAGTGATACCCCCATCTTCTGCTCACCCCTCTGGTCATAAACAGCACAAACCCCACTACTGAGGTGGGACCAAGGCCAAGGGCAAAGCCAGTGTGGTCTGTCCCCACTCCCCAGGGCAATTTGCTCCAGTGTTCTCTGGCTTGGCTGACATTTCAGCATCAGTGCTGGTCCTTGTCCCTCAACCCCAGGTGCCCTCCCACACCACTCCTTAGAAGACCCCCTTGCTGCTGCCTCCAAGGTTGTGGGTGCAGGTACCTGTCGAAGGTGATTTTGATGGGGTAGCCTGGCTGGGCTTCGATCACCCAGGCACAGCTCAGAGCATCCTTGTAGAAGCCAGGCCAGCCTGGAGATAGGATGGTACCACTGGGTGAAGTCAGATGACCACCGCAGGGGGCTGGGGGACAGAAGGGAGAGAAGGAGTTTTCTTGAGGGGACAAGTGAACAAACAGATAAAAACTCTCTCTATAAAACATATCTGCCAACAAGTTTGTTTTTGTTTTTATGGAGACTTACGTAAACTATATAAGCTGTGAGTTCTGTCTATTGGGATCTTTATAGATACGGCCCACTTACATCATTTGGACTTTTATTAAAGGCCGGAGGGGAGAAATAAAAATAATCCTTTAAACAAAGTCCTCCGCCATTCTGGAGGGGCTGAAGTACAGCTGATATTTGGGTCACACTGGTTTTTCACTTTGTTCCTTGCTCAATCAGCAGGCTTGTGGCAAAGGCAGAGACCAGGCAATCTCCTCATGCCTGGCGTGGTCTGGCACTGGGCAATGGGCAGACCCTGATGCTAGGCTTGGAGCACCAGCACAACGTGTTCCACTATAAGCTCCGTGAGGGCAGGGACCTTATTAATGGCCTAATACAAGTTGGGATCCCCAGCATTTAGCCTAGAGCTTGGCACACAGTTATCAGTGATTGCTGCTTGAATGAATGAATGAATGGATGGAAGGTTCATGGCAGGTGGCTCCACAAGACACTGTGTGGTCCAGACACGCCTCTGATCCTGCCACGCCTGTTATCTCAGTCCTTTGGTCTCTCTCTGCCCATCCCTCAGCGTCCCGTCCCCATCTGCCTCACCACTGCCTCTCCTGCCTCCAGACTCTTGGTCCTTGTGGTGCTCCTTAGAGCTACTCCAGTCCTCCTCCTTCAGGCACGTGGTCAGCTTTCATCACCCACCCCTTTTCAAGCTATGCTAGGCCACGTGACTGCTTTGCCCAATAAAGTGAGGACAGAAGCAGCACGTGTCATGCCCACGGTGAACCTTTAGGAACCGGTGCACGGTTTGCAGTTTCCTGCCTCAGTGACTGTGAGAGCGTGTCAAGATGGAAGTCCCGCCAAGCTGGGCCTTTAAGTGACTCTGAGGAGTAGAGCCACTGATGACCAGTGTCAAACATGCAGCTCAGGTAGTCTGTGTGAGATATAAACTCCTGTTTTCAAGCCACTGAGATTTAGAGGTTGTATGTCAGTGCAGTCTAACCTAGCCCACCCAGACTAATACACATGCCTCCCCAGAACTACAACTAACACTCACGTTGTGGCCACTGTCGCCACCACTGCCACTCACGGGCTCACACGGACACCCAGACTAATACACATGCCTCCCCAGGACTACAACTAACACCCATGCTGTGGCCACTGTAGCCACCACTGCCACTCATGGGCTCACACGGACAGTCACGTTCATTCCTCATAAAACACAAACCCTGTGAGGGTGGCGCTATTATCCTCTGCATTTTACAGCTAAGAGAGGGTTATGGATGTTAAGCAACCAGCCCTGTGTTAGCAAGTTCTAGGGCCTGGATTCAGACCTAGGAAGACAGCATAAATCCAGAGATCCTAAACTAAGCAGGCTCCCAGTTTTAAAAGAACCTCTGCTTCCCTTGGAATCCCTTGCTATGAAGCTATCAGATGCCAAAAATGCCCTGAACAGGACCAGGAAGGAAATAAAAAGCTATCCACACTTGTATCTCTGCAATACTGTATATGTTTATCTCTAGGTAATCAGTCTCATAAAACATGGTCAAATATACACCTTTTCTTCTCTCAATTCTATAAACTTCTTGGAAACATCTAAAAATAATTGTCAAGAATTCTTCATAGAATGTTACGTTAGGAAGTTTAATTAACATGAAATATAATAACAATAATAATCGCACTAGAAGTAGAAACCCATGCCAATGACTTATGATGCTACTTTATGTGTATTATCTCATTGAAAGGCACACGACATTTACACAGTTATCATGCCTATTTTACAGAGGAGAAAACTAAGGGTAAGCAGGCTAAAAGATGAGATCAAGAACTAATGGAGTCAGAGCTGGGATTTCACTTCAAGACCTCTGTCTCTAAATCCCCCTGCGGCACATAATGGTAGACAGCTGTAAATGGCAGGAATGAGCTCACAGGGACTGAGAGTTTATTGTGTGTCAGGGCTTAACGTGGATTATTCTTGTGACAACTGCAACACTAAAAGACAGATACTACTGTTATCCTCATTTTATAGGTGGGGACTATCACCCCATTTTCAGTTAAGTTGAGGCTTGGAGAAACTTAAGTAGGAATATAGCATTTATACCAAATATCAAGAGAGTAAAGCACAACGTGAGGATTGTCACTTCTTGGGTAATCCCAGTTTTCCGGATCCATCCTTGCACCTCCCTGAACCTGCGAATGTGTTCCCGTTTCTCCGATGGACACACGAGACCTTGGAGGTGGAGGGGAGTGGGCCTACTGTTCCGTCCCTGGGGTCTTCATGCAGGTATTAGCCTCAGCAGAAGCTGGGACTCTCTCTTGGCTTCAATTCAGCAAGGGCCCTGCCTCTTGGGTTGTGGATTGCAATATCCTCACTTACTCTCCAGAAAGCTGTAGATCACACAGCCACTTCGGGGCACAAATCTCAACAAAACCCCATCTGAAACAGGGAAACCCAGATCCTGCCTTTGCTAGTCACCACTTTGTGTTTCTCCGCTGTGTTGTTTCAGTGCTTTGGCTGGTTCACCTCTTCTTCTGCCCATGTGATGCTCAGATGACCTCTCTATGCATTCAGTCCTTCACACCCGCTGGTTCATTTTCACATGCCAGGGTGACAGGTGCCAGGCACAGAGGAGGCGAGGGAGGGCTCCTGAATGCAATGTGTCTTTAACATTTGAAAAGACGCTCAGTCTCACTCTAACAAAATAGATACTAAAACTACAATGAGAAATGACTTCTCATCCATACGATAGGCAAAACCCAAATTTAATGACATGTGAGGCTAAGGGAAACCTGGTACTCTAGCACCTTGCTGGTGGAAATGCAAAATAGCACAACCCCTGGGAAGTGAAATTTGGGAATGTCTAGCAAAACTCTTATGTGTTCGCTCTCTGACCCAGCAGTTCTCCTAGAACTCTATCCCAAAGATACCCTTGCAAAACTATGATGTGTATACATACAAGGGCTATACAAGGCGGCACTATCTGTGATAGCAAAGGAGTGGAAAGGGCCCAAATGTTCAGCAACGGGGAGCAGACTGAATGAACTGGGGTATCAACAAGATGTACGATGCAGCTGTGAGCAAGCATGAGGAATATTCTATATAATGCCAGGGAGTGGTCCCCAGAATATATTAGCAAGTGAATAAAAAGCAAGGTAAAGAGGTAAAAAGTAATTGTATGATTCCATTTAGCTAAGAGAGGGGAGGGACACACACACACACTCACTCATGTTAACAATCGATAAAGAGTAAGCCAAAAACTCACGATTATCTATGGAGAGGAGGAGGAAAGGGGGTAGAGAAGAAAGGGGTAAAAGCTAGATTTTCTCAGAACATACCTTCTTTTAGGGGTTTAACTTTGGAACTGTGTAACTGTTTTTTCACCACTAAAAAGAAAAACTTAAAGTTGATAAGTGATTTCTCAAAACTCAACAACAGAGTAAACGAAATGAATACGGTACGGGGTCACTTGCTAGCACCATCACGCATGGAGAAACAGTGAAAGAGATTTTAGAGTGCTGTCCATCCCTAGTAGGATCCCAGAATGAGAGGAATTGCAAGTAAAGCAACTTAAACCATCTGCAGTGATCACATTGCTGTTGCCAGTGGTGGTAGTTCAATTCCGAGACTCTTGAGTATGTGTTAGGGAATGAGAAATGACGCTGGTGTTGTAGGGAGCCAGAATTTTCAGCAGGAATGAGAGCAGGTCCTGATATGACATCAAGAAAGTGAAAAAGTAAGTGTTCTTACATCTGAAATGAAATGAGCCCATTATGCATTTTATGTTTAAAAAATGATTCTTTAGCTCTGTTCATTGAAAAGCCTTAGAGACAAGGGCCTACTCAATAGTAATAATTATGCCTGGTGCCCAGACTCTTAAGTATCATTTTCCACTAAAAAAGGGACCAGGGCTCCTTGGAGAAATGGCTGATTCCAGGTCAGGGACAGAAAATGTTCAAGATGAGGTTGGGCCACTTTCAAAAGGCTCCCACTGGCCGATGGGACAATTTGAGCATTGGTTAGAATAATAATTGCAGTGGATTTAAATACATAAAATATGTTCAAATCCACTGTACTGTAATGATATTTTAAAATGTTCAACTTTAGAAGATGTCAGGGAATCAGCTCATTGATATAAAAACTGCTAAAAAGAGGAAAATAATTAAGTTTTTCTCCTGCCTTTCCTTTATGAACTGTACCTCAGGGTAACCAAATAGTTGATGAGGGTGAGTTTTCTTTAAGTATTCCAGCTTATAAAAGATGAAATGATAGCATGTAGGCATTCTGCACTCCCCAGGCAAGGGTCACTGATGGCTCCTAACATCCTCAAATGAGAGACAACCAGACATTTGCACCTCTGATGGTGGCACTGAGCCCTGCCCGTAAAATATTCCAGTCAAAAAATGGAACCTAAATCTGATTAGGTTTGTAAGTCCTACTGCCAACTAAAGGAAATATAAGAGAGACAGGACCATGTTAAAGAACCTCCCAGGGACATAATTGTCAAAATTCAGAGTGCAGGGGACACCTCAGGATAAATGACCTGGCTTCTTCAACAAAAAAAATCGCAAGGGGTGGGGGTAGACATCCACAGATTAAGACAGGTAAAACACACATGCTAACTATAATGTATGAACCTAAGGAGGATTCTGATTTTTTAAAAAATATTTTAAAAATAAAGTGTTAGAGGGCCGCCGGGGTGGCTCAGTTCGTTAAGCGTCCAACTTTGGCTCAGGTCACACGATCTCACGGTTTGTGGGTTTGAGCCCTGCATCGGGCTCTGTGCTGACAGCTCGGAGCCTGGAGCCTGCTTGGGTTCTGTGTCTCCATCTCTGTCTCTGCTCCTCCTCTGCTCATGCTCTGTCTCTGTCTCTCTCTCTCTCTCAAAAATAAATAAACATTAAAAAATTAAAAATAAAGTGTTAAATAATCATGGAAGTTTGATTGCATTAATTAATAGGGGGCCTTAAACAGGTAGTCGTTCAGGCTAAATAAAATCGTCAGGGTGGGGCCCTGATCCAAGAGGACTGGTGTCCTTATAAGAGGAGGAAGAGTCACCAGGGATGTGCACACAGAGAAAAGGCCACATGAGGACACAGTGAGAGGGTGGCCATGTGCAAGCCAAGGAAGAAGAGGCTTCAGGGGGAACTAAACCTGCCAGCACCTTGATCTTGGGCTTACGGCTTCAGAACGGAGAGACAACAAATTTCTGTTGTTTAAGCTGCCCAGGCTGTGGTGTTTTGTTACAATGACATGAGATGACCAATACACTGGGCTTCTGGTGAGGAGCTGGTGGTCCCCACTGAGGGACGGCCCACCTCTCCTGACCTCTGAGGTTAAAGCTGTGCCAGGCAAGGAGCAATCGGGAACAGTGACAGAGCACAAGAGTATGACGAACTAGTCCTCAGGGAGCCTCACAAGGTGCTGGACACTGATCTACATGTGCTGTTTCTTTTCCTGTATGTTTTACCTTCATAGCAACCCATAAGGAGGGTACTGGTATTAGCCTCATTTCAAGGTTGAGGAAACAGTTACAGGGAGGGTAGGTAACTGAAGCACACAGCCAGGAAGTGGCAGAGACAGGATTCAAACCCCGGGTGGTCTGGTTCCAGAAATTTTAAGTGGTTGCTAACCACGTGGGAATGCCCACCCTCATACTGCCCTCAGAGGGGTTTTAGGTGACTAGGTGTCGAGCATGAATGACAAGAAGTAGTGTAAGCCTTGCCCTGGGGTCTGCTAACTCCACCATTTTATGGCAGAATAAAAGGAGAATGAACTCTGGGGTCAGACAGACCTCATTTGGTGATTAAGAGTGGTGGTTCTGGAATCAAGAGTCCTTGGGTTGGAATCTTGACTCTCCCATTCATTTAGCTGTGTGATCTTGAGCAAGTTACTTAGCTACTCTGTGCTTCAGTTTTTCTCATCTGTGAAATGAGGACACTAACAGGACTTACCTCCTAGGATGCATGCAAAGCACTTGGCCTAGTATCTAACACTCAGTAAATGCTCAAATGTTACTGGCCAGGGGGATCTCAGGCAAGTCAATTCACCTCACTGATTTGCAGCTTTCTCGTGCTTACAGCATGATCGCATCTTTTTCACAAGAGTGACCAGAAGATTAAGAGAGATCACGTTAGAGACCCAATAACTCCTCTTACTTCTTCCTCGGAGGCCTAAATGAGCTACAGCTACCACTTTGATTCCTCTTGTGGGAATGGGGAGGACTGGCCTTCTGTCTTTTTTACAGGACTTTTTAATTTTCTGATTATAAAAGTAACACATCTGGCAGACATAGAAAAACAATGTGGACGTGTTTACACCGAGCTGTCAAACCATTTTCCTCTAGGGAGTGGGACTGGGAAATGAGAATTTTCACTTTGAACTTTATCTCACGTATTGTTTAAGTTTTTTACAACCACCAAGAATTACTGTAAAAATGAGAATCAATTTATCTCCTTTTTCCCCCCAGTGTATTTCTTATAAGTAGCATATTTTTTTAAGCCCAGTTTGAGATTCTTTGTCTTTTAATAAGGAGTTTAATTACCTTTACTGCCATAACTGATATGTTTGTCTTACAGCTGTCATTTTGTTTTATGCTGTCAATTTCTGATGCTTCCATGTGGTGTCCTGCCTTTTGCAGCAGGCAATATGTTTCCTTTTGTTTTATTTTTCTACTGGGATAGGAGTAGAAAAGTTGCTTTCATCCTATTTGTGGCTACTTTGAAGTCTTTCACAAACAGGGTGGAAATTATATTCTCTGTAGTGAAATAATTCAAGACAAATACAGAAACAGTGGAGCCAAGAGTCTGGGTTTGAACTCTGGCTCCACTACTTACAAGCTGGGAGGACTCCGGGCAAGTGACTTAACCTCTCTGCACCCCAGTGGGGACAACAATTATACCTACTTCCTGCCTGACGCAAGGCTGAGATGAGGTGACACCTGTAAAATACTTATCTCCATGGGGTATGGTTACTTGGTTCTTCCGGAAAAAAGATGAGGAAGAGGTGAATGTGGGGGACAGATAACCGGGCAAGCCTGTGTAGACGCCTTCACTGCTTGGAAGGCTTTTTTTTAGTACATTTCTGGCTTTAAACATATGGATCCCCTATGTCCTCAGTTCCCCTAGATAAGGGGTCAGCAAACTGCAGCCTGGGGGCCAAATCTGGCCCATCCACTTAAGCACTGTCTAAGGCTGTGTCTGTGTAATGATGCCAGAGTTGAGTAGAGACCCATATGGCCCACAAAACCAAAGATACCTCCTCGCTGGCCCTTTAAGAAAGTTTGCCGACTTGCGTTTTAGAGCAACCAGATGATCATCCTTCTTTCTAAATTTAGGAGAAGACGCCATTTTCTCCCTTGTCCCATTATAGCCTCTCAAAAGCTAAGTGGCTCTTAGCATATATTAAAAGATTTTTTAAAAGACCATTAGCTTCTGCATTTAATTGTCCACAAGGTGGGGATACTTAATCAAAAACAAAACTAGAAAAAATGGAAAAGACAAAAGATGCTGATTACAAAGCGGGGTTCTCCTGAGGCTGGGATGTTGAGGGAAAGGAGCCACGGGGAGGCCAGGTCCCAGGGGCTCCTCCACCCCATCTCCTCCACTGGTTTAAGTCTGGGATTGGCCACCTGAGTTGGGGTCCCTCATGTGCCCCTCTGCTATGTCGCTCCCTAGGTCCCCGAAAACCAGTTTGGCAGCAAATTCCCACCACCCTGAGGAAACTGAGCAGGCTCTCCCCTGGGCCAAGTTCAGAGTCTCTCCAACGGGCTGCCCCCTATTTCTGGCTGCTTGCTGACCACGAACACCCGGGTCCCCCATCCTCCCAAGGGAATGGATGAGCTAGTTTTAATTTCAAAATTAGGACTGTGCCTATGAAACAGTGAGTCCAATTCTCCCATGCATTCATACGTGGTCTCGAGTATTCCACTGCACTGGTGGAGCTAGGGTCTAGAAGCACCCGATTCAGGAGGGTAGGCAAGGAAGTGGATTCTGCCTCCTCAGAGGGGGCCAGCTCCACTGAGACCAAGTTGCCACAGGCTTTTGGGACCCTGGGAGACTGGGCTTCTGCCCGGAAGAGAATCTAGGTGGGGAGACAGGACCAAAGGCCACGGAACTGGTAAAGAAAAATGATATGGTGTTGAGACCAAGTGTCCAATAGAGTGGTCCAGCAGTGGCCCAAGGCAAACAAAAGGAATTAGGAAAAGGGAGGGAGACAGCGGGGAAGAGTGAGAGACAGCGGGGAAGATGCCTCGGATGAGATGGGCCAAGACGAGGACAACCAAAGAAGTCAGAGGACAGAATGAGGGAGAATAAGGGGCAATCTTACGGAGCTTACAAACCAGTGACAGCACAGCTAACAGTTTGGGGTACTTACTTTATGCCAGGAACTACCCTTTATATATGTATCTTATTATTATCCCCTCCCTTTTGTTTTTGCTGGAAGAAGCAGAGGCTAAGAGGGAAAAGGCGATTTGCCAGGATTCCAGCCTACACCCCAAGGACTCGAAAGCCCACTGTAAACCCAGACCCTCTGCCACAAGCACTGAGTGGTCAGCGGTCTCTCCTGTCCTCTCCCCTCCCCCACCCGTCACCTCTCGGGCAGTGCTTTCTCTAAGGCCCCCTTTTGTTCTCCTGTTCTTCCCACCTGCTGGCCAGGGTGCTCAGATTTGGGCCTGGGGACTGGGTACGTAAAGAGGTCAGTTAGGTCTCCAACTCTGTCCACCACGTGAAATGACAGGAAGAAGCTTTCTGCTCCTGAAAGGAGGAGGACTACAGCCCCTACCTCCACGGCCCCCGTCAAGGGGGGCCTCCAAGGGGCCCGTGGATACTCACCTTTCATCCATCATTATCAGGGGCCTGTTCTGTGCCAGGCACAGTGCTTGGTATGCACATCCGATATGATTCCTGCCCTCGAGAAGCTTAATCTGTGTTTTAAATGCCTGCAGCTTGGTAGAACGGATGGCTGGTCTCTGCAACTAAGTCAAAACCTGTTCTGTGCGGTGAGGCAGGATCGAGGGGATGCCATAGTAACCCCGTGCTTGCTTCCAGCTGTGTTCCTTCTGGCTGGTCTGCCTGTAGCCTTCTGAAGGCTGACCCCAAGGGTACGAAGGCAGCATTTAACAGGAGCACAAAGGCCAGGGCTGAGAGATGTCCCGGGGAACCGGGGAAGATGAGCACGTGGAGGAGAGAGAGGCAAGCAGCCGGAAAGACCCAAAGTTCCATGGCATTGCCAATGCTTTGGGCTCATGGAGCTCCCCTGGGCAGGAGCTGGAAGCAGGGCTCCTAAGAGCTGTGGTACTGAGAGAGCTCCCAGTTGAAAGAAGAAGCGTTTTTGATGTCTGAACATCTGAACCCAGAATTTCTCCAGTTTAATCTCTGGTTACAATTCAAATTTCTACATGAAGTAGTTCTGTAAAGCCCCTGCCATCCCAGTGTGAGGGTGAGAGGGTGGCCTGGGTCCTGAAAGAAGAGGAAGGAACCTCTCTGGCTGACAGCCACAGTCCCCAGCCCTGGCAGGCACGTACCTTCACATCGCAGCACGGCGCTGTTCCAGACCACGCTGCCCTCCTTCAGGATGCAGGTGATGGTCTCCGAGCCCTGAGTCCCGAGGAAGCCTTCGTCACAGAGGAAGGAGATGGAGCTTCCCAGCTGGAGGCTGTCACCAAACCGTTTGCCATTTACCGGAACGCCAGGATCTGGGCACTCGTTGTGTCGGAAGGCTGTGGGGACGGGGGTCAAGGACGTGATTAGGTAGAGCTGGTGTGCAGAGGAACCCCCAAAGAAAACAAGCTCCATTATGATAGTCAACCCTAGACCTCCACCACTTCCACGAGAACCTGCCACGTTGGAGAGAGAGCCAGACGCTCTAGAGGCAGGTATCCCAGAACCAATGAGCCACACTGGGCATGAAGTAGGTGGTTGTTAGACTTGATCTCCTGCCTTCCTGAGCGCTGAATCCAATTTCGTCCTAAGAAACATATATCGATCAGGCAGTGGACTAAGTATTTCTCATGTAGTTCATTTACATCATATGATTCCGGGAAGTAGACACGATCACCCCAGTTTACAAATGAGGAAACTGAGGTTCAACGTGGCTTAGGAGCAGGGCTGCCTCCTCCTGTCACATCCACTCGATGCGTCCCTAACTTCAGACAGTATGAGATCATTTATGTTGCAGATGAGCTGGACTCCAAGTCCTATGACACTAAGAGACACTAAGCATTATAAAGTAGGTGCCCTGGACTCAACCCTGTCTGGAGCCATTTCCTTCATTTCCTTGTGTGTTGTCAGGCTGCCTCTCACTCTGTCTGGGTAACTGATACCGCAGCGGGGATGGGGCAGAGGAAAGAGAGCACTTGCCGGTTTGATTGAGCTTTGCTTCTTGTTAGTTACATGGGTCTGGGCAACTTATATAATCTAGCTGAACCTTCATTTCCTGACCTATAAAATGGAGACAGTACTACACTGGCAGGGTCATTCTGGGATAGAAGTAATAGGGAAGTTGGTATGAATTTGAAAGTGGAGAATGTTCGGGACTGCACCTGACAGATGGTAAGTACTCCCTGAGTATGAGTCCCCTTCCTTCTTCCCCACTGGGTCTCCACTGAGCTCATTCCCAGCCTGCCTTGATTAGGGGTGCCGTGGTTCTCATACTCAGGTCTCTGAGCCACACCCCATATGCATCCCTGCTGTTGTGAGCGTGGCGCTTTCCAGGCGAGACCAGGCTCCATGGCTGCGCAGGCACATGCCCCCTTAAATTAAGAACTCAATCTGCAAGCCTCTGAAATTCCCTAGTGATTGAAACATTTGCACAACCAGAAACAGAAGGGCCCCGGGGGCTGCGGGATCTTGCTGGAGGCAAGAGACCTGAAAAGCTAGGGATCCTTCCTACTGATGGGGAGCTGCAAGAGCATGCGATGTGGAGACGACTGTGATGATCCCTTGCAGCCTCGCGGATGCCCCAACACTCTTCCCACTGAATTGCTAAGCCCAGCTCAGCCCAGACTTAGTCTCCCCACCTTCCTTCATTAGCAATGGTGACCGTGAGGTTGCTTTGATATTTAGAAAGATGGTGTGGGAAGAAGAGTGGTGCTCGGGGCCCAGAAGTCTGGACACACATGTCTCTTCAAAACCCAATCAGTCACACGTGCGCACGCTCACATGTGCACGCACACAGGGACGCACACATGCAGGGATATGAAGCTACTTCCAACATCTGGGCGCAAAGGTTCTAAATCAAGGATTTACATACTCTCAGTTCTACCTGTGCACTTTTTCAAGCCTCAGTTTCCTGGCATGTAGAAGGGGTAGAAAGAGCTTAGCTACTGAAGTTTCTGCTGAGCAGCTGGTGGTGATGGCCACAGAGGCACTTACACAGCAGGTGCTCAGGAGACAGCAGCTACCATCTACATTGTTCAAAATGCCCCACAGAAGGATTAGCTCTGAGGAGTGCGGGGGATGAAAATGGGATCACTGATCCTTGTTACCGGATCAAACTTCAAGCCAGCACAAGGGGAACCTCCCAGGGTTCTCTTGCTATGGGGAAGCTACCTGGGAGGTGAGCTCCCTGACACTGGGCAGATTAAAGCTCAGCCTAGATGATCATCTGCATGTGACCGAGGAGCTTGATGTCCGAGTCCCCAAACACTTGTCCATGGACTATTGTTGCACCAGCTACAGCAGAATCACTTCAGAAGCCTGTAAAAATGTAGATTATGGGGCTTCGTCCCCTTAGGGATTCTGATTCAGCAATGCGGCCTGGATTTAAAACAATTACTTCTATTTATCCATCCAACTATCTGTATAAATGCACAGAAAAATATCTGATGTCTGCAATAATGTTTACTGGCAAGAATCATTTCTGGGTGGGGGAATTTTAGGGTCGTAGTTAGTACTTTCTCTTTGATCTGCCCCATTTGTTGAGTATTTATGTGTTAGATGCATGTCATTTTTCTAGTGGTAGAGAAGCCTTGGAGAGGAATGCTAGGTAATAGCTCGATCCTCACTCAGGTCAGATCCGCTGCCTTTTGCCTCTCCCCCCACCCCTGGGGACTTAGCATGTGCTGCTTCCTGGAAAGAGGGCACTTCCTAGGTTTAGCTAGGAGACTCAGTAGCCAGTTTGTCCCAGGCTCCCCATTGACGTCTGCACCTGCTGAACCTGCGGAGTTTCCAGCCCTCCCCATGCTGCAAAGTGGGCTCCCTGGCATACCTCTTACCCTTCTTCCTACTCCTACCAGGGAGAGAAAAAGGGCATTACTCACTCATGGATCTCTCCATTTAGTAAATATTTACTGATTCTTACCAGGTGCAGACCCTGTGCTGGGCAGAGAGGATAGGAAGATATGCGTGCATACCCGTACCTTTCCAGAGCTCACTATCTCATGGTAAAGCAAGGATGAGGGTAGATAAGCTAGAAGCTAGAGCGGCAGTGCTAGACTGGGAAGACTGAGGAAGACAGACTGGGTTCTGCTTCCTCCTGCCTGTGGATGGTGGGAAGATCTCCAGATCCCTGGAGGAGGCATGCCCTGAGAAGACTGATGGTTTCTAGCAAGTTTACTATCCTGAAGAAGGTGCTGAAGGGAACATCAGGAAAGGGCTTTAGCTTGGGTAATTCCTTAGAATCTGAGGTCCCCAATGGTCCACCATTTGGCACCTGCTGTCTTCAGCTCAACTAGACCCCAGGGACAGGCAGGACAAGGAAGCAAGACCTCTATGCCAAGGAGTGGGGTGGGGGCTAGGAGATCAGTTCTGTCAAAAAGTACCAGACTGGGGCGCCTGGGTGGCTCAGTCAGTTCAGCGTCTGACTCGATTTTGGCTCAGCTCATGATCTCACAGTGATGAGCTCAAGCCCCTTATCGGGTTGTGAGCTGAGCACGGAGACTGCTTAAGATTCTCTCTCTCTTCCTCTGCCCCTACCCCACTCTCTCTTAAAAAAAAAGTACCAGACTATGTGAATGTTTGTGTGCATAGAGTGAAGTGTGAATTGGGGGCTTGCATTTCACAAGAAGCCTCTGGAAGAGGTTAATTGCTCAGGCAGACCCAGCTTCAGCCCCACTTGACTGTTTGCCATTAGCTAAGTTCACTGGGTCTACAGTAAACTCATTATGACCTGATAAGCACTTGTTGCTATCACTGGCAGCTTGCTATTTCCATCCCACCCTGACTATCACCCCAGGAGGCACAGACATGGAAAGAATTACCCCTTAGCTTCAAGCTGCTTCTAGAGAAGGGGCCCAGTATGAAAACTGGACGTGATAACTTTTGGACTGTGGGCCTGAGAGGGGCAATGAGGAAATGCCCCCAAAACAAGGCTAAGAAAGCTCAGTTCCAAGCAGAAACACTGCTTGGGACCATTGTTTCTGATTTGACTATGGGGGTGGGAACTGGGCAAAGTGTGGTGCAAGAGCCCCACTGGGGCTCCCTGAAGTCAACAGTAAGCAGGTGTTCAAGGACAGGGAGGGGCACAATGGAGTGGGATGTGCGACTGACACAGGCTTCATCTCCCTTGGGCTCTTCCTGGTTCTAATTGGGCCTTCTAGGAGGGGGAGGCGAAGAGGGAAAAATGAGGTTCCAGCCTTGTTATACATTACATATGGCACCTATAGGAAATAGATGCTCAAAAGAGAGCCACGTGGTAGGAAAGAGCACTCTGGCCAGCAGCCTGCACTTTCTGCTTTTCCTGGCCTTGCCGGAGCACCACGCCGGGGCACTGCAGCCCTGCAAAGCCCTTGGAGCTGGCCCACCCATGTCAATGCTCCTCCATGGGGGCACCCTGGACCAGGCCCAGAGGCTGACGTGCAGAAGGACCGAGTGGGGACTCACTGGTGAAAGTGATGTTGAAACCCCTCTTCCCTGTGGAGTGGTCAGTCTGGAACTCGAGACGGGCCACGTGGCCACTGCTTGTGATGGAAGAGGGGAGCTGGTTTCCTGAGAAGGTGCCCAGGACTGGGGCCTCGGCCGTGGCCCCATCCTTGATGACCAGGAAGTCGAACTGAGGTTCTACATCGATGTCGTTGAAAGCCAGGTGGATGCGGCTCTCAGGCCGGGCCAGGATGAGCCAGACACAGTGGAGGTGGTTGCCGTAGTCCTCTGGGTAGTTGGGCGACAGGACGACCCCAGAGGGGCTGGTGAAGTTGAAGAAGCAAGAAACTGTAAGAGAAGAGCGGTGGAGGTCAGTGAGCATCCCTGCACTCTGCCTGGGCTACTGACGGTTGGCACAGGGAACACTTCTTTAGCCTAAAGAGCAGCAGAAAGAAATGATGACACAGGGTTGGGCCAGACTGGCTGGGCTCTGAGTTCTAGGAGGGAGACACGTTGGCTCCATGCTCGGTATGGTGCTGGGAAGGGCCCCTCTGGCAAACCACAGACATGGTGGAGTTGGTCTACTCTTGGCCCCTCTCCCCCTTACAGCGTGCTCATCCCAGGAAGTGTCTGTAAGCTCCTGGTCCCTTGTATCGGGGAAAAACCATCCTTCAAGTTTAAGTAGGGTCACAGAGCCCAGCTTCTCCTAGCCGGTGGTGATCCGTTGGCTGGTAACCAGGGTCTGGGTATGCCAAGTCCATTTCTCCTCTTTAAACACTTTTGGTGGGAAAATAATAGGTATGCCCTGGGGATTCTGGCAACCTCGAAGTTACATACGTATGCTAAGGAAGTGCTGGGTAAACATTGTCTCTCAGAGACCAGAGCTTTGGAGGAAACCTGGGGCAGGGGTCATGGTGCTTCATCTGGATGCCTTGCCCTCTTCCTGTCCTCTCTCCTACTTTACCCTAAGGACACACTCTTCTGAAAATCCTTATTTTCAACCCTTTTCATGCCAGTGACTAACAGACCCTGGAACAAGGCTGAGGCAAGGGAAATGCTATAAATGGAAAAACAAACAAGCGAACATTAAACCAAAATTAAAAAGGAAAAGAATACAATGAAAAAAATTGCAACAGATATGCCAAAGGGTAAATATCAATATTAAATTCGAGTCTTCGTAATTGTATAAGAACATCACAAAGATGAGCAAAGAATATGCTCACAGGATTCATAGGAGAAAAAATAGAATTAATATGAAAACACAGTCCATTTCACAAGTAAAAAAATAAAGAAAAAATATACAGCCCAATATTGTTAAGGCTTTGTGGAAACTCATGTGTATTTATTGCCAGTTGCAGAGTAAAGTTGATATAATCCTTTCGGAAGGGAGTATATGAATTCTTATCAACAGCCACAAAACTATTCAAATATTCTGACTCAGTAATCTCTAGGAATTAATTTAAAAGAAAAAGAGCCACATGGACAAAGATGTTTATAGTGACATAATTTTATTACAGAGAAAAAATGTGAGCAACCTATATACGAGCCTAATAATAGGTGGTAAATTATAGCCTTTAATGTGATGCTGTTTGAGCGAAATCATTAAAGTGATAAATATGACCCTGTAGAAAGAAGAACGTTAAGCATCAATTTAAGTAAAACAGTAGATCATAAAATTATATGTATACTTCTGATTATAGCTATTACATATTTATTTACATGTGGATAAAGACTGGACATGAGCCCCCGAATAAAAATTGTTTCCGAGTAATAGGTTTTGGGGTAATACTTTTTCAAAATGAAAACAATATTTAATTTTCCTGACTGCAAAAAATGAGATAGGCTTATACTAAAAATTTTTTAATGTAAAAGTATAAAGAGGGTAGGAAATAATATGGACAAACATCTGAATCTCTTTATAACATTTATGTTGATGTTTGGTGTTCATAATACAGAAACTTCAGTAAGCCTAGTATTTGGCTTATTAATTATAATGAAGCTCAGGTGAAAAATAATAATGAAGTCATGCTTGCAAAACAAACACACAAAACAAAGGAACTGGTCACTCTTTATGTTGAGTTTCTCCTTCCTTCCCCTGACTCTACCAGTCTTCCCCTTTTCTATGTTAGGTATTTCTTTTCCAAACTGCTCAATGCCCTTCCATCCAGTTCTGCAGAGTGAACCTCGTCCCTAAGACACATTCAGTCTCACCCTTGTAATCTCTGTGTTTTAGAGGTATAGAAAGAGTCTGAGCCAAGGGGAGAGCTGGACATGAAAATGCTTTTAGGCAACACAATATATAATTAATAGTGATTATTATAATATATTAGTGGCGGTTACTAAGTGCAGGCATTGTTCTGAGCACTGTCATCAATTACTCAATTTAGCTGTCACAATAACACTATTTGGTAGGTAGCCCATTTTAAAGATGAAGACACTGAGGCACATAGACGTTAAGTAATTTGCCAGGGTTGCTCGGCCAGTCGTAACAAACATCAAGTTCAAAGCCATCTGACTCCAGGAGCCAAGCTCATAGCCACCCCTCAACATCTTCTTCCAGTTTGAGAATAGTACTGCCCACTGGGCCTAATGGAGTCCTTGGGAGTGTTCTCAAAATTTGCTGACTATCAGTCTATCAGTCCTAACGACTACATTAGCATTGAAGTGGGGGGCCTCTAGCCTGGCCATGGATGCCCCCCCCAACCCATGCCATCTCCAGCTGCAAGCATAATGCCAATTGTGAGGAATCTTAACCCAACAAGGCCAACGATCTTGAAGACAAGGGGAAAAATCATGAGCCCTGCCTACCAGGAGAACCACACCAGAGTGGACTGGAGGCAAAGAGAAGTGCTATGATTTCAGAGGGAAGACCGTCATGGAAGCATGTGCACAAATGGGTTTGTTGCACAGGAGAATTTAATGAACATCATCTGAGTCCCCCATCCCCACTCCATCACTCTGTCACATTATTCTTTTTTCTTTATACCCTTTTTTCTGGGTTGCCATCTTGCAAAGCTCCAGGGGCACCATTTTGGCCAGATATATATGGTAGCTTTACCTATCACTCTCTAAAATTATCTTGTTTACTCGTTTGTTTATGGTCCATCCCTCCCTCTCCCCAACACATGCACATATGCTCCATGACAGTAGAAATCTTGTCTGTTTGATGCCTCTGGGTCCCTAATGCCTCCCACTGTGCATGGTGCACTCATGGTGGGTGCTCAATCAATACTTGCTGAATGAATCAATGAGTATAGTTGACCCCTGAACAGCACAGGTTTGAACTACACACATCCACTTACCAGTCAAAAAGATTTTTTTGGATAAATACAGCACAGTACTGTAAATGTATTTTCTACTCCTTATGACTTTCTTAATAACATTTGCTTTTCTCTAGCTTACTTTATTGTAAGGATACAATATATAATACACATACCATACAAAATATGTGTTAATCAACTGTTTATGTTATCGGTAAGGCTTTTGGTCAGCAGTTGGCTATTAGTAGTTCAGTTTTTAAGGAGTTAAAAGTTATATGTGGATTTTTTTGACTGTACAGGGTTTGGGGGGTAGGTTGGCGCCCCTACCCCCCATGTCATTCAAGGGTTCACTGTATTTAACGTTTGATACCATCTGAAAAGATGGGACATGAATACGTGTGCCTCACTTCCTCATTCCGTTCCAACCCCAAAGCAACAGAATTGACCAAAGTCTGAAAAACAGGTGGATACCTGAGTCAGCTCTGGAAAAAATACTGTGCCATCACCCTTAATGCATTTCTCATAGACACAGTACAGATTTGTTCCTAAATAACTTAGAGTAGAAAAGAGAGTGACCCAGCCAAGTTGCTAAACAGCAAAGCCAGTAGAAACTGCTCCCAATGTCAAAGGCCATAAAAAATATATTATGCACATAACCTTCATTAAAAAAAAACACTCAAAGATGTTATCTACACAACTGAGAGATGAATCAAAATGAAGAACTCAAATGGGGGGAAGTTATGGTTAATATAAAATGAAAAAGATTGGTAAGAAGCAAATAAAACATATAGTAAAGAATCTAAATAATTTTTATAAACACAGTTCTAAAACAGAATGCAAGCGTAACAAATATTCCTTTGAAGAGAAGATAAAAGATATCACTCCTGCCTAAACCCCAGGGTAAACACTGCAGATGACACTGATATAAAGCGTAAAGTTGGAGCAAGGAGATATGTTAATTTCCTCATCTTGCAAGAAACTCTGTTATATAGTTTCTGTGGTTAATTAGAGAAATATAGGTTAGAGCATGTTTTTAAAGATGTTAAGAGTAATTAGTAATAGACTATAAAGTATCTTATCTTCAAAATTACCAAAGGGGAAAAAGGAAAGCAGTCAATTTAGCAAAAAATGGAATTCAAAGGAAAGCAACAAGGAAGCATAAAGAGGGGAAATGTAAAGTAAATGCTAAAAAAAAAAGACAAGAGACAAACATTATTTATGACAGTACATGTATACAGGTTAATCTATCCCAGTAAATTATAATCCTCATTTTGGAATAACATACGTAGCTTCCACAAAGGGACTCAGAGGTTAAAAAGAAAGGGGCCAAGACAGCTCAGACTTCACATTAGAAGAATATTAGAATTTACAAATGCCGAGGCTCCAGAAAGTCCTATGTATTTGGTGGAGTGGGTCCAGAGCATCACAGGTTTAAAAAGCTCCCCAGGTGACCCTATATGTGCAACCAAACTTTCGGAAGGACTGGTGGAGGCAAATGCAAACCACATGAATAAGGAGTTTCAATATTAAGATCAACCCCTTGGATGTTATAATATCACACCGAACTCGTCGATGATCCTTATTCTGGTCAACAGTCCTATGGCAGCTACCAAGACATATTTCTTCTTGTACCTGGAAGGAGATGAGCTTGTAAACAGACACTAATAGAACAAGGATGTGGTCCTGCAAAGCTCGGTCTTAACACCTCAAGAGACAACTCAGATTTGTTGCCAGGACAGGAAAAGGGAGCATGTATCATTCCAGAAAGGTCTAATCTCTCTCACTCTGGAAAATTATGTTTGCATGTTACATTGAAGTTTTTCCGTTAAGAGAACAGAGTTTGCTTCTCAGTGTCCAAAATGAGGAAAACATGAAATGTTGTCATTGGATCTTATCACCATCAATTGTCCAGGTTAAAAGAGGCAGATAAGGTGCCTACCCAATTCGGATGTAGTTATGTTCATGGATCTTGACCTTGGATAAACCTTTAAGTCAGAGGGCTCTTACCTGGCTCAGACTTTTGAAAAATAATAAAGGTGGCAAACTCATTAACAGGTGCATGCCTAATTACTGTGTGTAATATCAGATTGTTATTTGACAGGATCTTGAGTGAAAAACGCAAGGGGCGTGTTGAAAAACCCGTCTTGTTATCTTGTCTTTTGGTGTTGTCACTGCTGGCTTCACTGCTTTCAAAATGATAATTCAATTACTGGGGGCCTGACAAAGTAAAACAAAATCCAAAGATGATATTGAGAAGATGGATGGTGCACACATTCCAAAATGAAAATATGATAGTTATGATATGTTATGGCCCAAAGCACTGACGCAGACCAAATCAACTATTTTTAAAAAATACAAGAGTTGGAGAAAAATATACTTGTCTGAAATCAAAAGTAAATAAAGATAAAGAGGACCTGTAAAATACTCTGAGAGTGTATGTGCTACATGAAACTGTGTAGCAATGAGGAGCATAACCCTCTTTATAAGCGCCCATGGAATATTACAGAAATAGACTTTATTTTAGGCTACAAGGAAATCTACACAAACTTCCCCACAAAACAAAAGCTGTGGGGGCCACATTTTCTTTTCACAGCGCAAATGAACTAGGAATCAGTAATAAAAGAACACAGAAAGATCTGTAAATCACTTGAGAATGCATAGAACCCTTTCTTAACTAAGTTTCTTTGTTTACTTGTATTTAATTAGTTCGTATAAAGTGCAATATTCATTTCAGATGTAGAATTCAGTGATTTGTCACCTACATACATCACCCAGTTCTCATCACAAGGGCCCTCCTTAATACCTTGAGTTCAAAAAGGAACAGACTCTGTCAACACAGACTAGTTATATTAATGATGATGATATTAGGTCAAAGCTGTATTTCACAGAAAATTCATAGCCTTATTCATTATTAAATAATAGACAAATGAGTGAAATGAATGTAAGCTTAAAAGCTACAGAGAGAAAACTGAACAAGATCAAAGAAAGGAGAATAAAGTTAAGATAAAAACAGAAAAAAATAACTGGAGGGAACAATAAACAGGAAACTTCTCACTGATCTACTTAAGAAATAAAAATAGAGAGGGTATGTATACATAGAGACAGCATAGTAAAATTAAGGAGCTAAGCCAATTATAAAAGAATAGTATTATAACATACTAATAAATTTGAATTCTTGACAAAACAAAAGGTTCTAGGATTCTGAATTACCAAAATTGTGTGAAGGGAAAAACCTGAGGAAACTGGAACATACTTAAGGAGTAGGTGGTTTCATGGCTAGAACTTTAAAATTTTAAACACACCATCATAGCTATGCTATTTAAATTAATTTTGATACAAATACTCCCACAAAATTGTATGATACACATATTCACACCCACCTACTCAAACACCAACATACACACTGTGTAAAAAGAAATCCTATATGCAAATTGCTAGCAAATTAAATTCAGTCCTAAAACAACGAAAAACACAACCTATGTAATAAGAACAACAAAACTTTACTGATGGGTAGAAAAGAAAATTAAAAAATGGAGGGGAGCCTGGGTGGCTCAGTTGGTTAAGTGTCCGACTTCGGCTCAGGTCATGATCTCAAGGTTCATGAGTTCGAGCCCCATGTTGGGCTCTGTGCTGACAGCTCAGAGCCTAGAGCCTGCTTCAGATTCTGTGTCTCCCTCGCTCTCTGCCCCTCCCCTGCTTTCTCTCTCTCTCTCTCTCTCTCTCTCTCTCTCTCTCTCCCCCTCAAAAATAAATAAACATTAAAAAAATTAAAAAACAATGGGAGACAAACTATTGACCTGTTATTTTGGATGAAGAGTTCATATAATTAAAATGACAATTATCCTCAAATCATTGTATAAACTGAACATAATTCCAGGTGTGACTCACACCAATTTTTTTTCTTCCAGAACTTAAAACAATTGTAATACACAAGCGAAAAGAGCCAACCTCCTCTTAAAGTATGAGGTGTTAGTGGGCATTCCAAAATCGTCATATGTCTTAACTCACTAACCTTCATAACAACCCTCTGAGGTGGATACTACTTTCAAGTTTTACAGATGTAGAAGCTGAGTGCAGGTGTTCCGGTCACACAGCATGTGGGTAATGGGCTGGGATGCGAACCCAGTCAAACCAGTTCCAGAGCCCAAGTTCTCAGCCATGACACCTGCTTTCTCCCAGTGTAAGGAGGCTTTGCCAACTCAGACATAAAGCTTCAATAGTAAAATCTGTATTGTATTAGCTTCAGATGAGAGATCAACGGAGCCGGAAAAGAAAAGTTCAGAAACAGACACAGACACCTAAAAATTTAGTATATGACAAAGGGGGCTTTTCAAACTGGGAGGACAAAGGCGGACTGACCAATTAAGGAGGCTTGGACAAATGGCTAACCAATTGTGCAAAAATTAGATTCGTGCCTCGCTCTATGTACTACAGAAGTACTAGACAAAAAAAATAAGGAATATTTGTGTCATCTCAGAGGTGGGGAAGGACTTTCTTAGCATTACACCAAAGTTAGAAATCATAAGGGAAATGACATTTTTAATGACAGAAATGAAACACTTTGGGACTTTAAAAATCACCATAAACAAAGCTAAATACTGAGGAGCAAATGGAGAGGAAATAGTTGGAGGTTATTGCAGTTAAATATTTACTATGTTTACCATATAAAGTACTACAACTCAATAAAAAGATAAACACTCAAAATAGAAATATGGGCCAAGGAAATTAAGAGGCCACTAACGGAAGAATAAAGCTGGTCAACAGAGATGCTGCAAATGTACAATATGACTAGAAAACAGAAACGTCAAATGACAGAGCTATCAAATTGGCAGAGGAAAGACAGACAGCATGGAACTTTGCAAGAGAATGGAGAGAAGCTGGCAGGGCAGATGGAGACCAAGCAGCCAAGGTAGGAGGAAAAACAGGAGAGTGGTTTCCAGAAGGAGGGAGGGGCTATCCATTCTGAAATACAGCTGAGCATCTGTGTATGATGAGTGCTGAAAGTGACCCCTGTGTTTTAGCAACACAAGGCTCATCATCGACCTTGGTGAGAGCTGTCCCCAGGTGTGGGGTGCACAGAGGTCAGAATGGGCAGGTGACAAGGGAGCAGGAGGTGAGGAATGGACGCAGCAGGGAAGACATGCTGTCAGAGAAGTCTGGGTGTAAAGGACAGCATTAGAGAACCAGCAAGGTGATCTCTACTTTTAAGTTAAGAGAGACATGGGGCAGTTTAACTGGTGACGGGAGGACTTGGCAGACAGGGAGAGCTGGAGAGACAGAACAAGGGGGACAGATTATATATAAGGCAAAGGTTCCCGAGAAGGTTCGAGGTGAAGAAGACTCTATAGCAAGATTTTTGGAACAGTCCATTAAGCACTGGTTGTAAAAGTGATGTCGTCGTGAAAGGGATATTGAGTTGGATTCAAAAAAAAAAAAAAAAAAAGGAAGAGAATGGAAAGTATCTGAGTGCTCTGTAAATGTTAAAAGTAAGAACTGTGGTGAATCGTCTGTTTCAATTATGTGTAAGTGTGTGTGTGAGTGTGCACCAAATTGCATTTCTTACTGTGAGCTCAAAGGTGTTCAAAGTTCCCTGATTCAAAGCCTAAATGGGATGTATAATCTATAGGGGGCCTGGTTTTGGATGGGAGAGAGGAGCTAACATTTTCCGTTACAAAAGGTGGGAGGGTGAGAAGGATGAGAAGGAGTATAATCTACCGAGCAAAGTCTCGGTGTCTTTGCTATTTGCAAGTTGAGGAACATTGCCTGCCCATGAGGGGGGTGTCAAGGTCATTCTCCAGGGCAAGGTGAGGGCAGGGGCTGCTCAGGGGCTTGAGGGGAGTGGCAAGTGTTTGGGACAGCTTCCATGGAGAAGAGAACCGCAGGCTGACTGGAGAAGCACAAATGGATGTTGGCTGAGCACTGCTGTAGGTTTCAGACTGGCGCCCATGAATCCGCAGCAGCGTCAGTTTGCCTGGTCGGGCGATTTTCTCCATCAGTGCTCGCCCAAGCAGGAGACACCCAATCAGGTTGCTCTTGTTTCACTGTGTGTCCTTGGACCAGTAAATTGAGGCAGCTCTGCTGATTGATGCCATAGCTGAGCTGGAAGCAGAGGCTTCACAAACCCACCCTTGAATTTCTTGTGCCTCCTGCTCCGAAGCTCAGCATAATGTTAATATTCATCGGAGTTACCCTAACATCATCTCTGGTGCTGGAGCCTGTAGAGAGTTATTTAACTTTGTTGGGCCTGAGGAACTTGTTCTCAAGTTCTCCTGTGCAGGAGGAGTGAGGCAGGGCTCACCCTTATCATAAACAAGATTAAGTTAAGGTGTGGGTTCTCTGTGCGGACAATACTGAGGATGCCTTATAGAAACTCACACCTTCCAAAAGGAGCAACGGAGATAAGCCGGCAATGTTGGCCACATACTTCCTGAGCACACAGTGTGCCCTCTTAAATTCATACTGGATGTAATCCAATCCACAGGCCATGGATTGTGCTCATGGTTTTGTGTTCCTTTTTCCTTTCTTTTTTTTTTTTTTTTTTTTTTTGGCCCAATCCCCACCTCCCAGGCAGGCAAGATTGGGGCGCTGGTGCCCTGAGTTAGATGAGCAGGGCCTTCCACAGAGCTGATCCCACCCTAATTCCTGAAGAATGTCCATTCTGTCCTCCATCTCACACACTTGGGTTTCCCACCTCTGGCTATGACCACCCCTTTGCCAACACTGGAAAGCTCTCCCCCTCTACTTGACATTCGTAATTTGGAACATGAAGGGATGGATTTCAGAGTTGTCTTCTCCTATCTTGCATTCTCTCTAGGGCACCCCAGCCCACACTCTTAGATGTGACTCTTAGATGTATGCCCCCAGGACAGACCGCTCTTCCGATCCCCAGACCTCTATATCCTGTGGTCTTTACAATGTTTCCACCCAGCCTGAGTATCCACGGAGCACCTTCTGTGTATCAAACATTGCTCTGGGTTTGGGTTGGCAACCAACAAGGCAGGTAAGCAAGCCCACAGTGTTCATGAAATCTACATTGTAATGGAACGTAAGCCCGGGCGAAGGGAAAAAAAATGAATGCAGTGTTGGGGGGGGGGAGGTCTACTTTCAATGAGGAGGGCTGAGACGGCCTGTCTGAGGAGGCAGTCTCGGAGATGTGGCCTGATGACAAGAAGACAGCCATCCTAGGGGAAGATCACTGCAGATGGAGGGGGTACATATGAGGGAGAGGAGGGGGGGGAGCACCGTGGCAGAAGCAAAGTGAACCACAGAGCTACCAGGAACGTGAGATGAGATGAAGAGGATGGCCAAGGTCTTTCAGACCACGAGAAGCAGTTAGGCTTTTGTCACAGCAGATTAAACTAAATACGTCCAATACTGAACTCCAAAGCCTTTTTTCCCAAACCTGGTTCCCCTAGATTCTAGGGTCTGGAATGTTCGCTGGTGTCAGCAAATGTTTCAGCCCTTCCAGCACTCAGTTATAGGTTTTCCTCTTCTCATTGCCCAGCCACTCAGCTTTATGCCATTGCCTCCCAAGTAAACTCCAGAAGCCCAGGCCCTCCTGCATGCGGCAGACTGGGTAGGGAACTGTCTGACGAACGTGTCTGCTGGGGATCCCAATGGCGTCTCAAATGCATATCCAAAATTGAACTCTTTATCTGTTTTCCTAAGCCTCCCTCATTCCTTATCTCCATGAATGACAACACCCAGTTACCTAAGCAAAATATAGCAACTTCTTCTTCCACACTCCCATATTGCATCAGCAACTAACTTCAGTTGATTCTATCTCTTCAATATCTCTTGTACTTGTCACATCCCCATCATGCCACTATTAAGTCAAGGCGCTCTTCCTGCTGCACTGGCCTACCTGGTTTCCTAGCTTTAAAGCTCACTCCCCTTGAGTCCATCCTCTGTATTGGCTCCTGAGTGAATTTCATAAATCATAAATTCTCATGATGTTACATCCTTTCCTGGACCTCTTTAAATACTCCCTATTACACAGAGGATAAAACCCAAACTCCTCAAAAGGAAACAAAAGACCTCCAAAGACCCAAGGCCCTCCCACTCCCCCACTGCACCCTACATTCCAGCCGTATTAGACTACTCACAGCCCTGCAGTATGCAAGGCTAACTTCATGTCTTTCCCAGCTATTTTCCCTTTCTAAAATGTTCTTTCCTCCTGTCCACTTGGAAGACTCTGTTAAGCATCACTTCTATTGAGTGCTGTGGGTCCCTCCTACCTTTCACCCATCCTTCCTAGCTATAGTCAGAGAGTCCTGTACACCAGGACTGTACATAGAGTTCTGTACATAGAACCTGTACACCAGGTTCATCTCACTCAGTGCCTGCTCTGGCTTCACCCTATCTTCTTGAGCTTCTCCCTTCTGCCATGAGAACAGATGCCCTCTGTACAGACTGGTCCTTCAGCCTGGGTCTCAGGATGAGAGGCTCTGTAGAGCCCAGCCAAGCCCCACAGAGCCATAACTGACCTACAGCCCTCATGGGACGTGAACGAGAAATGAATGTCTGTTGTTTCAGTTCCACTGAGATTTTTAGACTGTTGATACCATAGCAAAAATTGGCTAATACACCATGAAAAGGGATATGAAGAACTCAGAAAGTGAAGGGCTGCCTTTTGGATAAGGTGGTTAGAGAAGGCTTCTCTGGGGAGGGGACAGTTACCAGGTGATAAGAAGGACGCAGCCATCTGAGGAACATTCCAGTATGGGAGATGCAGGGTATGCAGCTTACCCTTTCCACTGGGGTAGAAGGAATTTAGAGTACCTGAGGATATGAAAGGGGGGCAGTGAGTCTGGGCAGAGGAAGTGAGGGGGTGAGTGGCATGGGATGAGGGGAGAGGTAAGAAGGGGTCAATCACATCGTGCTTCATAGACCTTTGGCTCAGAGATCACCCTCAGCATCCAAAACGTTCAGCTGAGAACCAATCCTTTTCTTGGCATAAAGTTTGTTGGGTCGTGGTTAGAGTAGCCACATATACTTTGCCCAAATTGGACCACTTTTGAGAATGAAAGATGGTACTACTAATAATTACTTTAGGACACAGATATAAACTGGGATTGTCCCAAGCAGATATGAACGTGTGGTCACCCCACTCATGGTACTTTTATTTCCTTCCACGAAAGTACTCTTTATCTTGAGGGGGTAGCTTTTGCCTTAAGCTCCTCATTCACAATCCAATCCCCTCTTGAAGCTGGAGTCTTAAAGTGAAGCTCGCTGGTGAGGTTCTGACCATTGCTAAATTCTTGCCTCCCCTTACTAGACTTGCTCCCCCATACCCTGCCTAGAGGTTGGCAAGGTTCTTGTCACAAACTGACAATGCCGCTCCTGGCCGCTCTTGTTCAACTCTTGGAATAACCCATTGCCAGGGTTTTTACCTTGCAGCCATGACTGCTTTTTGCCACACCTCAGGAACAATGCCTACCCAAACCATTCCTGGTGCTAAGCATAGCTTTTAGACCCTATTAAAAGTCAAGCTCTGAACTAGGGTCCTATGTACTCCTTAGCTGCTGGCTGAGGACTCCTGTCACAGGTTCCCAGGATAGGTCTAGAACCTTACGGAACAAAGCATGAAGAAAATCTCTGCTCTGCACTCCTGGGAAGAAGCTGAGTCTATATTCTTGGGGCTCAGCTTTTATCTTGAAAACAGATCATACATTATTTGGAAAATACACATAGCCAAGCTAAGCCACCACCCCCAAATTGGAACAAATGTGAATCCTGAAAAATTTCAGTTTGCCTGTTATTTTTCACTTACTAGTTGTATACCTTTTTTGGGAGGTGGCATTGGGGGACTACTGTACTTCACTGACATTGTTTCCACACGTATAAAAATTGGACTAGTAACTTTTATATCACACCTGTGTTGTGAAGTAGAAGTTAAGCTTCTGAAGGCACTGAGTGCGGCACCATGCCTGGGCACGTGGGAGGTATAAAATCAATTTTTGTTGAATTTGAAATACGAGGCACTTCCTACTTCTGCTGCTGATAGGTATGTCTCCACACATGCTCCTGTTCAGCACATCTCCAAGTCTCAACCAGCCTACTGAGGCAGCAGGAGAGATGCCTCCCTACCCCTCCCCTTGCATAGCCCATTGCTCAACAAAGCAAGACTCTAGACCAAGGTTTGCTCTCTGGTCCTTAGTCTCTCTTCTTCTCAATGAGGGAGTGAGCTTCAAGCCCTGGCTCTTGAGCCAGCATCTGTGAAAACAGCCCCTCCTCAGGGAAACTCTGTGTTTCCTCCATAGTTCTCTTAGTCAAACATGGGAGAGCACAGTGGAGAAGGCATGGTCTGCAATGAGGCCACAAGAACACACTTAGCATAGACGTAGCTTGGGAAATTTTACAGAGAAAAGAACCTGTTAGCTATGCTCCCACAGGTGAAAGCTGAAGTGAGGGTGGCATATAGACCCCATCCCACTGTAAGCAGGGGTCACGGTCCAGGATTAGACCCCTAAAGCTTGATCAGTTTTCCCAGCCTCGTTTTACCCAGGTAGCTATAGGTATGGTCCCAAGATACCTTGGAGTAGGACTCTTAGCTGTAGGAATCTAGCACTCAGACTGGGCCCTATACTAAACTGTGTTTGCAGTCTGGTTCTGGACAGATTCTTGAGTTGGACAGGGCTGAAATGTCGCCTGTGCTATGATCCTCCAAGGAATCTTCTGAGAATCTTTCAATTGGGATATGTTTTTCTTCCTATACATTCTGGGGGCACTTTGTGGCCATGTCTATTATTGTAATGATTCAAACGCTGCTTTATAATACAAGTATGTACTTATCACATTCGCTAGCCTGTGAGCTCTTCGAGAGCAAGAGCCATGCTAGAATCATGCCTGTTACTCTCCCAGTGTGAGCACAATGCCCAGTGTGCAGCAGGCACGCCCATTCACGTTCTGCTGCCTTCCAACGAAACGAGAGGCAGGCAGTGGCAACATCAAGTTGGAATGTCAGAGTACTGGACTCTGCATCCCATTCTTCACTGGGTATCAACATGGAGGCCAACATTTCTTGGATCCCAGGAGGTTACCACCGTCACAATGACCGAGTTATGGCAGACTCGGCCTGGTGAGACTCACAGCAATGACATATGACCACATATATCATAGCTCCAGGCCTCAAGGGGCTGCCATCTAGACAGGGGACCACACCCCTCAGCAAGAATGCAAAACTCCCCTGCAAACAACTGGCACACAGTGCATGTTCCATGTTAGTGGCTCACAAATCTGACCTAGCAGCTGGATCTCCTAGGAAGGTTTTAGAACTACAATGCCTGGGCCCCATCCCAGTCCTACTGAATCAGAATTTCTGGGAATGAAGATTCTGTATTTTAAAAAGCCTATGAGTGATTCTAATGATTGGCTACATTTGGGCCCATTTTAGACTGCGCAGGGCCACCAAAGACACCTCCTTCACCCATAAAATATCTGCCTATTTAAAAATAAAGTGATAGTAAGTAATGTTTGTGACCCACACTGGCCTGTTAGGGAGTGCTGACTTTACTTCCTTGAACATGCTGGCGGCTCCTTTGCAAGGCATCCCTTCATCCAGTCTTTGCCTGATCACACCCTGCTCAGTCAGGTCTGCTGATGACCTTCATTCCATGGGCTCAGTTCTTACAGCCAGGTCCTGAGCCCGGGCCCAGACCTGCCTCACGGTCAAGGGAAGTCTTATGCCCTCAAGCCAGTGGGGTGAAGTCTGAGTGGGCCTGTGAGGAATCCAACCCAGCCATATGCCCAGTAGTTTGAGGACCCTCCTCTCTGTCACATCCACTCCATGTGTGCCCCAGCCTCGGGACTGGGATTCTGCTCTGGTTCTTGGTTTCCTCTCCAGGCCTTTTCTAATCCTGCAGCTTCTGGTTGGGGCAGGGATGCCCTGCAGGGGTAGAGCTTCTTCTCCTGGGTGAAGACTTGATTCAACCTAGAAGCTGCCTTCCTCCACTAGTATCTGCCTATTTAGAAGTAAAGGTAAAAAGCAATGTATGACCCACACTGGCCTGTAGGGCAAGTGTTGACTTTACTTCCTAGAACATTCTGATAGGAAACGCTGGCAGCCACTTTGATGAGCCATCCCTTCATCCAGGGTCAGTTTTCCCAGCCCTGGCTTCCCTCCACCCTGGCTTACCCTCCCCATGCTGCCCCTGTGGTGCTGAAATGCTTCACAGCCATGACTGTAGTGTCCCTTCCCCAGTGCAGGAGCAGACACAGATCCTCCCTGCCTCCCACCCCACCAGGACATTGTCCAAGGAAATGACTCTTCTGGGTTACTGGAGGCCCTCTACAGAGCAGGTGCCCTACCTCCCACCCCAACTCTGCAGAGCACTAACACAGTGAGACCACAAGTCTTCAGTGTCCAGGTTCTTGAGGACTGGGTAACAGAAGAAGGTGGCCCCAGAAGCTTACATGCTGGTTTTGAATTTCTAGGAATTGGCCTGAAATACAAATTTGGACCAAAGCAATCCCCAGGTTCCCTGCTCCTCTCCTGGGGCCACCTGTGGGTTATTGAGGCCTTTAAGGCAGCCTAGAGAACTGAGCAGAACATTACATCAGCAGAGGATGTTCACACAGCTCTTGTTACAGCCCCATGCCCCTGATCGCAAGCAGTGCCCAGGAATATTATCCCCCGCACAGAGGCTGATGCTTTCAAACCTCAGCTGATCCCAATTCCGGCTCCAAACATTTGAGAAAGGCAATTTCCGAAGACCCTAGCTACTGCAATCATATTTTCTGGGCCAAAGGAAAGGATATTTGAAATTGTTCTTGTCCTGGAAAAATCTGGGAGTATATATTTACAGGAAAAGCCAGGATTCAGTCACAGAGAGGAGGGGGAAAAGGGACAGGCTTCACCTGTGCACAGGGCATTGAGGTCGGAGTGGGAGGAGAGTGAATAAAGTACCTGCCTATTTAAAAATAAAGGTAGCAAGTGATGTATGTGACCTATATGAAGAAAACCCACAAAGCTGTTATATTTAGAGAAATGTAAGTAGATGAACAAAGAGAGTGACATGCCAGGTTTCCGGATGGGGAGGCTGTGTATTATAAAAATGTCTATTTTCCTCCAGTTAATTTATGGTTTAATAGGAGTGCACATACAAAATCCCAATAGGATTTTTTTTTACTCTGACAAAATGATTCTAAAATTAATCTTGAACAACAAACAGATGAGAATAACAATGAATACTTCTGAAAGAAAAAATAATTAAGGGAGGAAGGAGGAGTTTTCGGCACTGCCAGATATTAGAACATATTATAAAACAACAATTAAAATTATTCAATGCCGGGGCCGAGATAGAAATAGAGCCGCAGGACAAAGCGTGTCTCAAGAAACAGACTTAACTACATGTGAGGATTCAGTGTGCGATAAAACAATTCATTTCCCTCAAATCAAAAGGGAAACGAATTGCTTAATGCATCGTGTTGGAAAACTGCTTAATAGTTTGGACCATACGTTATACATTCCTCTAAATAAACTCCAGATGGATTAACAAATTATATTTTTAAAAAAATCAAATTACTGACAAATAACCAAAAATAGGACAGACCGCTTCTCAGATCCGTGGCAGAATGATAACTCTGTCAGCTTTGAAAAGAGATCACAAATATTGAGGGTTTGTCTATATAAAACAAATGCACAATGCAAAATAGGAAAAAAAATAAAATGAAATGAAATAAAATAAAGGAGTGGGGGAAACAAGAGATTGGGAAAACACATGTATCAAATACCGCAAAGAGTTTCTACCCACAGTATAGGAAGAGTACCTTCAAATTGGGAAGGAAAACATCAACACAACACCGTTGTGACCACATGTCAGTACAGATAGTTGCTACACAGGGACTACAAACACCAAGTGCTCCTGTCCCCTCGAGACAGGAATGGACCCAGGCTGGCTAGAGGGAAGCCAGGACTGGCATCTCTGTCGAGGTTCCTGTGACAGAAATCCTGATGCCACTTTCATATGCCTTGGCCCAGCAGGCACATGCCTCTGGCCCATGGGTACCCAGCGGTCTCTCTCCAGATGCTACTCCCATGGACCCACACCTTCCTTCTTCCACTCACATCCGTTTGGCAGCGGCCAACCCCTTTAGGAAGCAACCAAAGCAAGGACCCAGATGGGGGGTGCATGCATGTAGGCACATGTGTGCATCAATGAATCCACTGAACACCCCCTGCTGCATAGGCCCGACCCCCATGGCTTCTCTCAGAACCCAGTGCTGCCCCCCTGGATGTTCCTGTTCCAACAGGAGAACCACTCTGCCCTCCCATCCTTTAGGCCCCACTGTTCTAACAGCGATGACTTCTCTACGCTCCATGAGAAGGCGGGCTGTTGCTCCCCCGTTCGGCACCCGCTACGATATCTGCCGCATCACAGGCACTCAGCCAATAGGTGTTAAATAAAAGAATGAATCTTTGTGGGGCAGATCCTAAATGCGTCTGTATCACCAATGCTTTCTAAATGAAAAACTAAATTTTGAACCACAAGAGCCCACTTTAATTTACATAATTATGTCTATCTCTACATCAGAGAGAGCTCTGTGATTCATCAGAGCGAGCTGTGTCCGATTCATCTCCGGATTTGTAGCACTTATCATGACATTTGGCACTTTAGAGAAGTCGACCAGGGATATATTCAACTTATACTTATTAAATTAGCAATTTTTTAAAAGGTCATGCAAATAACTTGAGGTCTGGTGATGTAGATAAAGGTTGCAAGCAATACGTCATACGACCTACATGAAGAAGACCACCAAGTTGTTGTATCTAGAAAAGTGAAAGCACATGAACATGAAAGACAGAGATGTCATGTTTCTGGGTGGGAAGGCAGCATATTATATGAATCTTATTCTTCATCACATAACTTTTGTTACTGGCATTAGGAACTGGCACAACAATTTGGGGGTGCAATGTAAGAGTGTACGTCAAGAGTCATAAAAGTGTTCATGCTCTGGCCTGATAACCTCACTCCTGGAAATCTAACCTAAGGAAACAGTTCAAGAGAAAAAAGAAGAAAGCCATGTGCATGAAGATGTTCATCACAGCTTTATGTAAAGTAACTGAACGTAACTGTTTGACTAAGTCATGGCTCCCTTCACTAAACAGAATATTCCACAGATGCTCTAAGAACGAAAAGTATGAAAGACACGCAGCAACGTGATAAGACCCACAACACGATGTGAACTTTAAAGCACAGAATGTGAGATATGTTCACTTCGACGAAAACCACACAAAATATGTGTGTGCAGCAGCAAGGATAGAACAAAAATGGCCAAGTCTGAAATTAGTTTTGGTTTAAGGAAGTAACATTAAGAGTGTTTTACTTGTTTAAATCTTTAAATTTATTTAAGCTTTTTAAATACTAGAATATACCACGAGCCTGTGCTGAGTATTGATCCTTGAGCTCCAGATACTTCCTGGACGAGTTCTGGCACAGTATACAGGGCACGGCACTAAGAGATTATCCCTTCAACCCCATCCCCAGATGAGCAAGATCATTCCCAGAGGCCCCCCAGGTTCCAATTTGACCAGGAACAGCCATATCCTCTTATGCAGCTTACTCTGTATACAGTCGGTGCTCAATATATCAAAGATGGATGGATAAATGGATGGGTAGAAGGAATGAGAAAAAGTGAAGATTAGGGAAAGGCTTGGGTGCCAGTATATTGCATACTGGTATACAACATTCATACAGTTCCAACAAGGGTCGTGGGTCCAGCCTTCACGAATTTTTTTTTTAATGCTTGTCAATCTCTGAAACTGCATGGGAGGAATTCAGCCAACAGTTTGCCTGTGTGCTCTGGGCCTAGTATTTTTGTCCTAAGGCTTCTTTGTCCTTCCTGCTGCAGGTGAGCCCTTGGATTCTGCAAATCCAGAGCAGTGGAGAGAGGATGGGGTTTGGAGTAGGAACCCTGCTCTGTCAATTAACACTTCAAATTCCAGCCCAATGCTCAGTGGTTCTATGACTTCTGAGCTAGACACCTCATCTCCTTGAACTTTGTTTTCATCGGTAAAATGAGAGAGTAAATATTCCAAAGCTGTAGGGAAGATTTTCTATCTTCCCAATGACATAAAACATTTGATGTTGCCATCCTCCTTTACCCCCAGGTTTCTCACCATGATAATCCTATAGACTTTAATCATAACCTCACTTAAAATGCTAAAACACAGATTTCCTCATATTTAGAATTCAATAAGTCCAGGGTATCTTAGACTTGGGGTTCTCAATCTTGGGTGGTTTTTGCCTCGGGGGATATTCGGCCATGTCCAAGAGGGAGACATTTTGGTTGTCACAACTGGCAGTGGGAGGGCTGTGTGTGCCACTGTCTTCTCGTGGGTACAGGACATGGATGTTGCTAAAACAATGCACAAGACTGCCCCTCCACTGCCAAAAGAATGATCTGGTCCAAAATGTCAATAGTGCTGAGGTTGCGAATTCAGATGACCCTATGACCCCGTCCACTCCTTTGTCCAGATGTGTGTGTATGTGTGTGTGTCCACCGTGGCGGAGGGTGGGGGGGCTTAGTGGGACAAACTCAGGGGAATAGGGACAGGAGGGTCGTACTAAGAGACCATTTCCTGAAGCGTACCTGTGTGGAACACCCTCCTTTACCGGTCAATTCTTCAAGGCCCAGCTTAAGCCCTGGTTCCACTGTGACATTTTCTTTGGGTGCCCAAGGACCCATTTCTCCTCCCCTTGGTCTCTCAGGGTTTGGCTGTTGATTCACAACTTACACCGTATCCATCCCAGTAGGCCCTGCCTTCCCATTTCACACATACGCTACATACATTAGGAACTGAGCAATTAGGATTCACACCTTCCTTGAGTGGTTTACAAAATGGCGTAAGAAAGCCTGCATTTGTGCAGTCTTGGCATATCTCTGGTGAAGCCTGTTTTGAAACTTCTTCTGCAAGTGGCTGCTAATGGACTGATAATTGGTTTCCTGGCTTCCTTATGAAGTGTGAAGCATTCTGCTAGCCTGTCAACAAAGCATCAAATATCGCGCACCACCATCAGAGTTATTTGTCTCTTCCTTCCCATTGTACTTCTTGTGGTGGAAGAATAACCGGATGCAGTTGTGTGGAGAAGGTTCCCGATTCTTTTGCAAGGAACAGGGTGAGATGGGCAGGGCTCTGGGAGAGTGAAGACACTGTGCAGCCTGGCCAGAGTGTTCTCACCAGGACACCAGCTCGAGCACATTTTCTAGGCAGGGGCCGAACAGCTCCGAATCCACTATGTGGTGCTGAGACAGGATGGGCACTCAGTAAATATTTTCAGATGGGTGGAAAGTGGTACTACCTCCAACTGATTCTGAGCGGCAATCCCTGGAGATGGGAATTAACCAAGGAGGAAGAGAGTAACAGGAGAGAAGCTGGTTCCATCTTTTCTTTCAAAATGCTTTTCATTCTGAGAAACATCATCTTCTTTAAAACCTAGATGAAAAAGACCATCTATTGAGCACCTACTACCGCGAGGGCAGCTCAAATGCCAATGGAATGATTCTGAAGTCTCTGCTTGCTACAGAAAATGTTTCGAAACATGAAGGAAAGAGTGTGTATGGTCTCAGCATGGCAATTCCCTAGTAAAGAGCTGTTTTGAAGAAAATGTTTCAAGAGAAGAACAAGGCACCACTTTGCATTTCTTTGGACAATTGTTCACAGAAATCTGAACCGTCAAACTCTTTCTCCAATCTCCTTCTAAATGCTAAGAAGGAAAGGAGGGTTTGTCTGCTAAATATTGTACTAATATTTATTGTGACAACGCATGGTGAAATTTAGGGTGTTTACGCTGACTTTTGCTAGAGGTGCTTTCGTACGTACATTTCATCACTACATTATACGATTCAGAGACTGTATGATTTGATATTTTTAGAGATGCTTCTAGATCACACACTATGACGCGTTTGATCTAAGGTCAGGAGTGGAGCCCCAGTTTAACATGTCCCTCAATCAAAGTACATGACCCGCTCTGTCAGTGACCCACTTTTCGGAAGTGGTTTCCAAGCACTCATTGTGGGCAGTGAGGACTGACTGTTTGTGCCATAGTCATCTTGTTCCAGAGATACGATCAGAGAGAGGTATGGAATTTGGGGAGCCAGAACAGAGTGCTACCACACTGGGTGGATTAGTAAACCAAAACCAGAGAGAAGATGCCCTGGCCATAGTCATGATGCTGAGCCAGGACTGAGAAACAAGTCTCCAGAGTTTGAATCCAAAGCCATCTCTGTGCACTGGGTCTTCTTAGTGCCGTCTCTCACTACCAGTTAGACTGTGAGCAACCTGAGGGCAAAGCCCGGCACCTGTGGAAGTGTCAGTTTAGGGGCTGGGGACTCAGTGGAGAGCTGACAGACAGCGCTCCTTTGACTTCATGGAATAGGAACGCGACCTTGCTGTGTGGTGCAAAAAGGCATGGGGGCCAGCTGGCGCTCTCCAGCCTCCTTCATGAAGCCGGCATCCCTGAGACTCAAGCTGTGTTCTGTTACACCCAAATGACCAGAAAAACCTGAGCAATGGGAGTGCCTTGGGGATGCCAACCCCCTACATCCCAGAACCATCCAGAGGAAGAAATACCGTGCTTGCCCCCCAGAGTGTCTCCTTCACAGTTCTCATCGATAAGCCTCAGGCTCCTCTTCCTTACTTGAAACCACAGAATGTACTGCTCCACATGTGCCAGGTTGGCTCTGCCCTTGTTCCTTCTCAGCTGTTTGTAAGCAATGCCCAGCTCACTGGAGGCTGCCTGCCTCATTCCTGGAAATGAAGGGCCTGCTGACAAGCACTTCATGACCCTTTGCTCTTACTGAAGGTTTTAGAAAGATTTCCTAAAGCTCCTCCTAAGGGCCAAAGAGTCCAGTAAATTCTTGGAGGACTTGAGTGACAGCCTTCAGGTAGTGGTCTGCTACCCTCATCTCTCAGCTTGCGAGGCAGGAAATTTTATCCTGTCCTAAGACGCCAGCTGGCTCTGCTACCCACTTCATTCTACTGGCTCTCTGCTCCAGAGGTCTGACCCTCTTCCACTTGTCCTTGCCTTGTTTCATCTAATGGATTTCAGAGATAAAGCCCCCACAACGCCTGGGGCTCCCACAGTCTGTACCTTTGCCGTCTGCCTCCAGAGGCAGGTTGCCTGCCTCCAACCTGCTGGGTAGAGCCCTGCTCCGTCCACCCACTCTGGCCTCATTCCCGCTGGTCCTGGGCTGTTCTGTCCCAGGCTCCCCTGCCCCTCCTGGCCCCAGTCCCTCTGGTTCCCAGTGGGCTATGAGGCCAACACCATTGGGCACTAGATTCTAACCACATCCAGCCACAGAGATGGACAGATTTCATGCAATTTTATTTTTTTGCAACAAGGGTGTATCCAAGGGCGATTTGATGTATATCTAAGAGCAATTTGTTCTTTAAACCTCTTCAAGAATTTCCACACAAACTCACAAGTCATCACAAATGCTCTGTCAAAAGAAAGTGATTTTTCTGTTTGAAAAGGTATGACCCAAACTCACCGACTCATATACCAAAGTCTCAGTCCTAACTGACGTTCCCTCATAACCCCCAGGTTATTCTCTCCCCCAGCCCCGGGCGGGGTGGGGGGCGGTGCAGTCTAGTATGTGTAGCACCTGGAGACCCAGAGCAGCCCACTGCAGTGGGAGAAATGATCAGAGGGTCAGGCTTCCGCCCTCCCCTGCAAGAAGCAGATGGAAAGAGATGGAGGAGGTGGGATGGCGAAGCTTGGGAGAAGAAGACGTGGTAGCCCAGAGAAGAGTGAGCCCTTGATTTCTCAACAGAGACCAAGCGGGCTCCGCTCTTTGCTGTATACATCCCCTCACACTTGCCAATCCCACCAGGCCCAGGACCTAAAGTACAATTTGTGCCAGAAGGTAAGGTCATACCTTCCCAGAGGAAGAAAAAAGGGCCTCCTTGTTATCTCCATTGGATGGGCACTCCAAAGGATCAACAATCCAAAGACAGCTTGATTACCCATCCCTCCCTAAATCCAATCCAAGAGGAAGCAATTTGAGGAAAGCTTCTCATATCCTGGCAAGGCTGTGGTTTCCCACAGTACGCAGAGGCTGGTACAGAGTTGACAGTCTTACAAACTTGCCCGTCCCTTCCACCCTGGTTTGATTGTACGGTGTCACTGGCGGCAACAAGAGTGAGGAGCAAATGTCTGGCTCAGAGCCTGGTGGGCCAAGCCCCAGTGGCCTCTACCTTGCTCTCAAGGATCACCACGGAAGGGAAGACGATGTTGAAGAAGGCCCCCAAATGTCAAGATCGATCATTCTCGGTGCCACAGTCTACGTTACTGCCAGAAAGGAGGACCCAACCAGCAACGCTGGGAGGAAAAGAAACCAACCAGAAGCTGTTGTTATGACCCGCAAGGTTCCCAAGGATGGGGCCCTGGAATTAGCTGGGAAACGGGGCCCCCTGCCTCTTGATGAAGACCCCAAAGCGGCCTCCTCCCCGCTCACTTACACACGCAGCCTGGCTTCTTAGCCGACCACTGGTTATTCTTTTGGCACGTGATTGCCTTCTGCCCCACCAGCTCAAAGGCAGGCTGGCACTCAAACTTGAGTGTGTCACCGTGGCGGAACCGGGAGCCTTCCCTTCGGCCGTAGGCAGGGATGCCAGGATCGCCACAGCTGCCCTGCTCGATCTCTGAAAGACAGGAAGAAGAGAAAACAGACACGAAAGGTGACTTCCGACCTCTCTTGGAGCCAGAGGCCCACGTTACATGCTCTGCTGTACCTCTGCCAGGAGTCAGTGCTCAGAGTGGCACAGGCAGGATCTTTCATGAGAAATCTTGCCTTGCCCTGTTGAAAACTGCATCCTGGGCCTGTTGGCCATCCGGATGTCTTCTTTAGAGAAGTGTCTATTCATGTTTTCTGCCCATTTCTTCACTGGGTTATTTGTTTTTCGGGTGTGGAGTTTGGTGAGCTCTTTATAGATTTTGGATACTAGCCCTTTGTCCGATATGTCATTTGCAAATATCTTTTCCCATTCCGTTGGTTGCCTTTTAGTTTTGTTGGTTGTTTCCTTTGCTGTGCAGAAGCTTTTTATCTTCATAAGGTCCCAGTAGTTCATTTTTGCTTTTAATTCCCTTGCCTTTGGGGATGTGTCAAGTAAGAAATTGCTACGGCTGAGGTCAGAGAGGTCTTTTCTTGCTTTCCCCTCTAGGGTTTTGATGGTTTCCTGTCTCAACGTCGCTCCTCATCAGGGAAATACAAATCAAAACCACACTCAGGTATCACCTCACGCCAGTCAGAGTGGCCAAAATAAACAAATCAGGAGACTATAGATGCTGGAGAGGATGTGGAGAAATGGGAACCCTCTTGCACTGTTGGTGGGAATGCAAATTGGTGCAGCCACTCTGGAAAACAGTGTGGAGGTTCCTCAAAAAATTAAAAATAGACCTACCCTATGACCCAGCAATAGCACTGTTAGGAATTTACCCAAGGGATACAGGAGTACTGATGCATAGGGGCACTTGTACCCCAATGTTTATAGCAGCACTCTCAACAATAGCCAAATTATGGAAAGAGCCTAAATGTCCATCAACTGATGAATGGATAAAGAAATTGTGGTTTATATACACAATGGAGTACTACGTGGCAATGAGAAAGAATGAAATATGGCCCTTTGTAGCAACGTGGATGGAACTGGAGAGTGTTATGCTAAGTGAAATAAGCCATACAGAGAAAGACAGATACCATATGTTTTCACTCTTATGTGGATCCTGAGAAACTTAACAGAAACCCACGGGGGAGGGGAAGGAAAAAAAAAAGAGGTTAGAGTGGGAGAGAGCCAAAGCATAAGAGACACTTAAAAACTGAGAACAAACTGAGGGTTGATGGGGGGTGGGAGGGAGGGGAGGGTGGGTGATGGGTATTGAGGAGGGCACCTTTTGGGATGAGCACTGGGTGTTGTATGGAAACCAATTTCACAATAAATTTCATATATTGAAAAAAAAAATAAAATGCCAGCAAAATTTTAGAACAAAAAAAAAAAAAAAAAACTGCATCCTGGGAGCGCCCAGGGGGCTCAGTCAGGTAAGTGTCTGACTCTTGATTTCACAGTTTGTGGGTTCAAGCTCCACATTGGGCTCCACGCTGACACCGTGGAGCCTGCTTAGGATTCTTTCTCTCCCCCTCTCTTCACCCCTCCCCCACTAAAACTCCCACTCTCTGAAAATAAATAAACAAACTTAAAAAAAATAAAATAAAATAAAACCGCATCTTGGGATGAATGTGCCTTCCAGCTGACAAATGCCAGAGACTCTGTGTCCACACAGAGAACACTAGGTGCTTGGATATTTTCATTCGGTGAAGGTGGGTCTACATTCTTTATGAGATACCTGTCTCGGAGCTAACAGATCTCAGTCTGGAGCTTACTGAACTTGACTCCGTGCTCAGATGACTAGATAGACCTTCAGCTCAGTCCATTCCTGAGCAGCAAAGACAAGCATGAAATGAGAAGGCTTTACTGGCTGCCATTCCCCAAACCAGAGATTAAGTGAGAATCAATATTCGCTGCCTTCTGACATGGAAGCACTTTCCCGAATTTTTTTTTTTAATTCAATTGGAGATGGTGCAGGTAAAATGGAACAAATGACTAAGAATGCCTTTAAAGTTCATTGGATTCCACGGTGGTGAGTCACACACCAAGTGGGTTCCCTGAGACAGCTCGGGGGGGCGGGAGGAGGTGCGGGCACGGTGGGGCATGATGGGCTGGCCGCCTTACAGGACAGTTAGACCCTGGAGACTTCAGGAAAGGAGTATGTCCTGGCCAAGTCCCTGGAGCTTCCTCCGGAACCCTGTGCTTGGTGCTGTGAGAGATGGAGTGGAAAGGAGGGGCGAAGGGGATGGAGGGGAGGAAGCAGAAGAGGAGGAGGAGCTGTTCCCAGGGAGGAAGGCATCTTGCAGGAAAGACAGGGAGTTATGGACAAAGGGACAGATAGCGAGGTGAGGGTGGTAGGGGCCTGTGATTTGGAAGAGAGGCCACTGGAGTAACCAGGGAAGTTTGTTGGACACCTTCCCAGGATCGTCAGGCCAAAGGAACCCTGCCTTTGCCGTAGACACCATTATGAGCCATGGAGCCAGAGTCCCTGAAGTTGCTGTGCGTGACCCTATCAGGGATGACTCTCCAAAAATTTTCTTAGCACAACTGGTGGGTTTCTGTGGGCTGATCAGGCTAGCCCCATGCACTGCCTTATATGGACAGGCTCTTGACTGTCACATTCATATTACCCCGAAAACTAGGGCTTCCAGATCTCTGCTGAGAGTTGGCAGAACAAAGCATTCTTTGGCTAGAATCGTGTGTGTGTGTGTGTGTGTGTGTGTGTGTGTGTGTGTGGTGTGTGTGTAGGCATCCGGAAGGAGCACTTAACTCAAATTTAGAGGGTGAGGCTGGAAACGCAGTGTGGGGAGTGAGACACTAAACTTTAGCACAAAATTTTAGGGGGCAACAAAAAAAACCGTCAGCAATCAAGATAAATAACATATTCATGTTATTTTTTTAACATTTTTAGAAAATCAAAATTAATGCATATAAATCAAGCCCACAAAGAAAAAAAAATAATCAGAACTTAAAGATCAGATCTGACCCAGCACTTGTGTGACTCACTTCACTGGCCTCCCCCTAGTCCTGGCCATCTGAGTTTCTTATTATTTAAAATGTTGACATTTTTATCATAGATATTTTGCATTAATCTTGGTTTTAAAAAAATACTGCATTAAATTATTTAACTTAATTACTGAGTATTTTGGTGGCTTCTTTTCAATTTATGCCCAAGGTGGATGACTGCTTATCTCAGCTCAGTCCCATCAGGGAAGGCTTCTTGGAGAAGGTGATGTCTAAGATGAGGCCTGAAGGCTGTGCAAGAGCCAGCAGGTGAAAGGAATAGGTGGGATTCATTGCAGCATTATTCACACTAGCCAAGACATGGAAACACCTAATTACCCATGAATAAATGGGTAAACAAAATGTAGTAAATGCACACACACACACACACACACACACACACACACACACCACTGGAATATTATTCAGCTGTAAAAAAGAAAAAAGAAGAACATCCTGATATTTTCAACAACATGGATGAAACTTGAGGGCATTATGCTAAGTGAAATGAGTCAGAAAAAGACAAATACTGGGTGATCACACTTATACGTGGAATCTAAAAACCCAAACTCATAAAACCAGAGAGTGGATTGCTGGTTGCCATGAGTGGGATAGGGTATAGTGGAGTAGGGAGGGGAAACTGATGAAGGGGGTCGAAGGGTACAAAGTTCCAGTTAGAAGGTGAAGACGTTCCGGGATGTAATGTACAGCATAGTGGCTACAGTCAACAATATGGTATCAGATATTTGGAAGTTGTTAAGAGAGTAGATCCTAAAAGTTCTCAACACACACACACACACACACACACACACACACACACACACACACATTGTGAGGTGTTGTGGTAGATGTGTTAACTAACCTGATTATGGTAATCATTTTGCCATACATACACATATCAAATCATCATGCTCTACACCTTAAACTTACACAATGTTATATGTCAATTATAACTCAATAAAGCTAGAAAAAAAAGAAAGGAATGAGTGGGAGAAAGGGGGAGGAAGGGCCGTTCAGATGGAGAAGAGGCCATGCAAAGTCACAGGGGTGACACTGTTTGTAGGATTGCAATGAAAGCAGAGATAATAACTCACTAATCGTTATTATAACTAAGTTAGTTGTATGACTGATAATTCTAGTGCTGAATATGTGCTGGAAGCCACTCTGATCATTCTAATATTTCATCCTTATAGTAACCCTATGAGCTAGGTACTGTTATTCTCATTTTAAAGGTGAGGAAACTGAGGCCCAGAGAGATCATGCAATTATCCAAGGTCATCTGAGTTATCTCAGATCCAAACATATGGTTCCAGGGTTCTTACTGTTGCACCACATTGCCTTTCTACAAGTACAAGTGTAGATATTTTCTACAAGCTGGTAGGAGATGAGGCTGGAAAAGGTGTGCGGGGCCAACCCATGAAAGACACTGTATAATCTGCTAACAAGACTAGGTTGCAGATAGGAGGCAGTGGGGAGTTAACAAAGGGTTTCATTTTACTTAGCATTTCATACTGTGCATTTTATTTTATTTTAAAAAATTTTTAATGTTTATTTATTTTGAGAGAGAGAGAGAGAGAGAGAGAGAGAGAGAGAGAGAGAGAAGGAGGGGTAGAGAAAGAAGAAGACACAGAATCTGAAGCAGGCTACAGGCTCTGAGCTGACAGCACAGAGCCCAATGTGGGGCTTGAACTCACGGACTGCGAGATCATGACCTGAGCCGAAGTCAGACGCTTGGCCAACTGAGCCACCCAGGTGCCCCTCATATCGTGTATTTTAAAAGATCACCCTGACTGTTATCTGCAGAATGGTCTGGGGGCAGCAATTCTGGAGGCAAGGGGATCATTCATTCATTCAGCAAACACACAAATGTCTACTTAGTGTAAGTCACTGTGCTGGGCACTGGGGGTGCAACAGAGAACAAGGCAGACACAACTCCTGCCTCCATGAAGTTTCCATTCTGGTGGGAGGCTCACAATAAGGTGGGGGATGTTTTGGTGACATTCTGGACTGGGCAAAGACAGAGCGGATGGGGAGAGGTAGACAGATTTGGGAGGTGGGACAGCAGGAAGCCACAGGCTATCCTGAGAGTGAGCACGCCAGGGATAAAGGAGAGGCCAGGGTCTACAATGCCTGAGGGTTTGGCCTGGGCACCTGGGTGCACACTCACTGAGACAAGAATGCAGGGAGAAGAGCAGATGTGTATGGTCATCAGTAAGGCATGCGGAGTTTTGGGGATGCCTGTGATACCTCCAAGTGGACACATCTAGCAGAAAGTGGCTACATGGGTCTTAAGTTGAGGAGAAAAGTCTAGTGTAGGGGTGCATAATTTGGGATTCAGCTCACATATGGTAAAAGAAGCCATGAGAAGGATGTGACCACCCACAGAGAGTGAGATGTCAGTCCTGGACAGAATAGTTAGGAATACTGGATGGCCCAGTGGAATGCTGGACTGAAATCCTGGCAGAGCAGGGTCACAGAGGCTTGGAGAAGAATGGTTTTCGAGGAGCAGATCTCTAGCCTCGAAGGTTCAGGGAAGCTTAGGTGGGGCTGACAAGCAGGTTAGAAGAAGGAGGTCACTGCTGATACTGGCAGGAGTGGTTGCATACAGTGATGGGGCCATATGCAATGGGAGAAGAGAAAGATGATACAGGAGGAACAGATGACTTTTAAAGGAGCCATTTCTTGGAAGTGAAGGAATAGAGAGAGCTTAGGTGGTAACTTGTGAGGAACATGGCCTTGAAGTAGGCAGCTTAAACATATTTTTAAGATCAGAGAAATTTAACCACATTTAAATGCTAGGGAAGGAGACAGACAGGCAAACAGACAGACACACAGAGTAAATGGCTAACTGAAGATTTGGAGGACAGATGGGGATGACAGCCGGAGGCTCTGGAGCAGGTAGGGCAGGGTACCCAGAGCACACTGCAGGATAGCCTGAGCCAGCAGGAAGCTCCTTCCTGCATGACAGGAAGGAGGAGGTGATCACTAAGCTTTCAGGTATGGTGTGGGAGGATGAAGGAGGTCCTGTGACAGCACAGGCTCTACTTCCCAATGGAGGAAGGGTTCATGGTCATTGCTGAAGGACAGGGCCTACTTGTGGGGAAAGGGATTTAACATTGACGAGAATGTCTGAGGCACTCACGCTGGATAAGATCATGGCTGGATGGACTGCCACCTAGCGCCTAAGGAGGGTGGAGATGATGCATGTACGGGGCGCCCCCGAGCAGCTCAGTAGCTTGGTGCATGCAGAAGTGGAGAAAGGGGGCTCCAGGACTGATGGAGGGGTGGGGTTTGGAGAAAGGGAAGGCCACTGGGGCAAGGAGCTGAGGATCCCATTACAAGAATGGCAGAGGTGTACCCTCGGGGCTCAGGCTAATGGGGGTGGGGGGGTGTGGGGGGAAGCAGGAGGGGCTGGGGTATCGGGAGGCCAAGGGAGGATGATGATCAGGAGCAGAGTGGGTAGGGAGAGCTGAGGGGACAAAGGGCCCGGCGCAGGCTGGGTGCAGCTCAGATTTCAGAGGTGCTGGAGAGCAAGGTCCAGCTGCAGCCAGAGGGCAGCGCTATGAGGTGAGAAGGTCAAGTGGCTGGAAGGCAAGGTGACGGCAAGACTTGGGGTAGAGAGGAAGAGGCTGGTGGCACTGATGGGAGGGGACAAGAGCCAGATGTGGTGACAGCATGAGATCCAGGGAGATGGGGGACACACGGCCAGAATGGCACTGGAGGATGAACTGTAAACCTGCCTCTCAAATGTGAAGTTCGTGGGGACTGGCACAGGAGAGGGCTACCGGGTAATGGTAGCCTCAAGGGGAAGTCAGATTTAAGAGAGCACTTGGTGAAGAGGTCCAGAATAGAAGAGGGATATGTGTAGGGCCAGGACTGGGTGTAGGGGAGAAGAGGAGAGCAGGGTGGCTGGAGAGTTTGACAGAGGGGCTGGTGGCTGGCTTGTGTTCCTCAGACGCTCCTTGTCTTTGTCTGGGCCTTCCCTCCAAGCCCAGGGCCAACCTCTGCTGGGGACACAGGGACCCAGGCCCCTCGCCCTCCCAGAGAAGGCTCCCTGTGCTCCTCTGCCTGCCTGAAAGGCACTTGACCTTGACCCTCCCGGTCTGACCCAGTCTGATGTCAGGGCCCAGAAAAGCAAATTGATAAACCAAATTTTGACTTGGAGAAAATCATGCATGCAGTTTCTGTTATCTGGTTAATATAATTCCATTTTATAAGACTTGCTCCCTCTCTCTCTTTCTCTCTCTCTCTCCCTCCCTCTCTCCTTTTGCCTACAAAAAGCAAGCTGGCAAACATGAGGTGAGTGCTTCAGAATTCCACTGTGATGGGCTCGCCGCTCGAAGTATTTGCTCTCCATTTGCTTGGCGGCTTTATCCCCATCATCTGTGATCAACCTTACAGTCTTCTCCTGGGTTTTTCCATTTCTAATACCAAATTGGAATTCTCTTTCATGACAACGTCTGTCCAGGAGCGATTGCATCATGTCTCTCTAAATCCACCATCTGATTGCTCCGAGAAGGACAGCGCCACTTGGAGGAGTAAGGGGGGTCCAAGCTTGGGCTGTGACTTGCTGCCTTTCCAAAGGGGTAGTACTTCATTTGTCCCTTCATCTAGTCACTGTGCCCTCAGCCTGGGCTACCCCTTCCTCTCCTCCCCTTTTTACTTGGCCGACTTGTCACTCTGTGGATTAGCTTAAGAGGCCACCTCAGAGATGCTTTCCCCGACCATGTACCTTATGTGGTTCCTGTTTTCTTGCCTCTCCTGGCTCCCCATCTTTTCCTTCATGGCACTGCCTTGATTCATGTGATTAGTTACTGTTCTAGACACTTGGGGGTATAGCAGTGGGGAAAAAGGACAAGAATCTCTGCCCCCAAGATGCTTACTGTCTGATGGGTGTGAAGGACAGAATGATTCACCCACTCTGCCCCCCCCGCTCCCGCTGGCTGCCAGGTTGGCTCCCCTGTTTCCTGTCCAATGGAATGTCAGTCCTACAGAGGCAGGCATTGGTTATGCGTTATTGACTCAGTTCAGCGCTTGGAACATAGAGAACGCTGTTTAACGTTCGAATCCAGCTAACAGGTGCTGTGTGGAAACTGTGCCAAATGCCATGCTCAGCACTACAGACAGACAGTGGCCTGACCCATGGTCCCTGCCCTTAGAGAGTCACAGTCAAATGGCTGCAGAAGTTAAGTACAAGGGAAATGATGAGGGCAAGGGAGGAGGTGTGCACCTGACCACACAACCTTTGGGAGAGCAGAGGAGGAAACTCAGAGGGAGTGGGAGAGGCCAAGAGGCTTCACTGAGGCTGCCAAGCTGGAAACCTGGGAATCAGCCTGGATTCTGCCTTCCCCTCCCCACCTGCAGCCTCACTAACTGCCTCATCCTGGCCCCCCTCCGAAACATCCCAGCCCCTCTGCTCTCCAGCCCCTCTCTCACTGTTCTAGTCTACCCTCTACCCGGATGGTGGCATCAGGCGAGAGTGGGTCTCCTGCCTCTTGCCTCTATTCTGTACTCAGCAAAGCAGGCTGAGATGGCTCCGAAAGAAAAATCCCATCATTACTCTGCCCTGTTCATTGATTCTTTCATGGCTGCCTAAAATCCACAGATTAAACCCCTAACAGCTTGACGTGGCAGGATCTTGCCTACCCCCTCCCACTCCAGACTCATCTTTGGCCATCACCGACCCTGAGATTTATGCATCCCCAAACTGAGCGGTCTGTGGGGAGACAAAACAGTGCAGTGGTGATGAGCAGAGATCTAAATCCTGGCCCCGACATAAGTAGGAGATCTTGCACATTTCCTATTCTCCCCGAGCCCTATTTTTGTCATCTGTAAAATGGAAATGGTAATAACGCCCACCTTTCAGGGTTGTTCTGAGGATTTAATGAACTTATGTGTATAAGACAATTGTCAAAATGCCTGGCACATGGCATGTAACCAGTAACCAGTAGGTGTTTCCCCACAGTCATTATCACCCGGTGCCTGGTGGAGCCCAGCCGGCTCTCACGTGGCTCTCACATGGCTCTCACATGGCACCTGTGTCCTCTCTTCCTGAATGAACACCCCCTGCTCCTCTGTCAGATGAGGAATCGCCTTTAAGCGTCAGCTCAAGTGCTTCTTAATCTGGGATCTTCCCTCAAATCACCTAGGCAGACTTAGGGGATCTTTCTCTCTCACTCCCAGCCCTTTGGACAGTTTTCTGCCATGGCTCCATTGCTGTCATTTTTGGCATGCATTTCTCTATGTTAAATGAAAAATTTCTTGAGGACCAAGACTGTTTTTGAAAAGTCTATACTACCAGCTTCTAGCAGAGTGGGAGGCACGGATGGAGCATTCAGTACATATTTGCAGGATGATGAGTGGCGGACAGAGAGAAGGATGGAAGGAAAGAAGCAGGAAGGAGGAATGAAGGAAGAGAGTATAGTATCTGGAGAATAGTCAGAAATTCACTGTGGCTGGAGGTGACAGTGAAGAGAGATGAGACCACAGAGAGGGTCTGAGGGGCACCGTGAAGAGCCTGGTTCCATGACTGAGGAGTCATCTATGTGTTGTTTTGGAGGCTATCAGTTCCTCAAAGCCAGGGGTCCCATCCCTTCTGCCCTCTGTATCTCCAGAACCAAGGACAGTGTCTCACACATACTGAGTGGCCCAGACCCATTGTTCAATTAGCACAAACCCCTTTTGAGTGACGGAGACACTGTAGTGCTTAAGACAACCCCTGGGCATGCCTAGATCTCATGGATTTCCTTAGAACCACATCCCACTCCACTTCTCTGCTTCTGATGGGAAGGGTACAAGGAGGCTTGGGGCATAGTGCATCCATCTGTATGTGCATCTGGGTTTTCATGCATCTCTTTGCAAAGGCTGTCACAAATTGGGTGGAAGTGTGGGTAGATGAAGTGGGTGACGTTCTTCCTTCCCCATCTCCTTCCTCCACAACACTATCATGGGGATGTCACACCTGAAGGAGGTTAGGGACAGGGGGTAAATGTGGACATACAGAGCACTGGGGTTGCCTCCAAGCTGTTTGCATCAGCCCCAAGCTAGAGCTTGCTATTTGCAAAAGCCCGTGTATTTAGAGAGCATATCTCATGGACAAATTACTTCCTGCCAATTTTCTCTTCAGTATCATAATGCCAGTTTATTGCAGACCGCTTGCAGCCTGCCAAATTTTAATGGTGCAGCATTCTCTGTTGTTTGCCAACCCCCCGCCCCCAGGGGCCAGGACAGACTTGGGTACAGCGTGGATCCCACTGGGCTTTCCTGACAGCGGGCAACTGCTGCCTGCATCTAACTAAACCCTAGCTCTCTGTGTCTGAGAAAGCTTTATGGGTCTCATGGAAACTCAGGGAGTGTCTTAGGAACATGCTTAGTGTTATTCCTGGCAAGTTGGGGAGTTTGGGCCTCTCAGCTCATAGGGATAACGTACAAAGCAGAGGTATCCTGAATAGAGCTGACTGGAGGCGAAAAATGGCCTTGTGCTTGAAGTGAGGCAGGGTCCAAAAAGGAGTGGCACCAATGATACCGGTCTGTTGTCCTTGGCCTTCTTTCCAGCCCAGCTCTGAGGCTGTCACTTTTAGGAAGTTTACCTATGTCTCCCAGCAACATTAAGTTCTTGGGAAGGGGGTGGAGGTGCGGGGGGCAGAGGTCTAGTCTTGCCTGTGTTCTCCCTACTCACTCTCAGACTTCATGTTCTCTCTCTCTCAGGGACCTCTGACCAACTTGTTCTCATCCTTTACACAACTCTCCATTCCAGACACCTGTTCCTCCACAGAGCCTTCCCTGATGCCCTCAAGCAACGTTATCTGCCCCTCCTTGATATTTCCTCATCTTCTCGGACTTCCTTGACTCTACTGAACATAGGCTATGACTTAGGTGAAGGCAGAGATTTTCTTCTTGTCCTCAGGGCCCCAATGTCCTGAATAGTGTCTGCAACACACAATAGGAGCTTAAATAATATTGAATACACAGCTGACCTCATTTCCAACACGGGTCCCCGCTCTTGGGCATCCTTTCTGTATAATCTCTACTGCCCTGCTCCTTCATTGTCTCCAGGGTCAAGGTCTCAGCTCCTTCCTTGCCTGTGCCAGCCAAATCCCCAGATTTAGCATTAGGCTGCCAGATTCCAGGCTCTGAGTCAGGAAGCAAGGAGACTCCCAGATTGATGCTAAAACTTGTTAGCAAGTTGTATGTAATTTTATAATGTTTCTGGTAAGTGCTAATTGCCTGTTCCTTAAATATTTCTTGTTCTACTGGGAAGCAAAGCAATTGCAACTCTGAATGCATTTCCTACAGCTGGCTGCCCCCATGGAGGGGGACTGAGTTCCAGGCTCCAAGTACTCAGATATTGATGGAGCCTGAGTCCCCTCCCCCACCCTGACCTGTGATTGTGACAAGCAGAACTGGAAGAATTTCTAGAAAGTAAATCCCCCAATTTTCCCACCCAGGGCTCACACCTTTAATGAGGGGAGGGAGGTTATACTGCAGTGCCACCTGCCGGCCCCAAGGAAGCTTCTCTTTACCTGAGCTGGGGCAGAGGGCATATTGATGATGATGGGGCCAGGAGTGCCTGGAGGGTGGTCTCTGCCCACGAATGCCTCATGCCACTTGTGGAACATCTACATCCTCCTATCACCGAGCCAAGGGGACTGTCATGTATGGAATTCCCCAGAAGCAGATAAAAGGAGGGCTAGGATGGGGACGGAGGTCATTCTGAAGCTCTGGGCCAAGGGTGCAGGTTGGGAGAGGAGCTGCGGACCTGGGGAAGCAGGCAAGGGGGCAGGCTTTTAACTGTTTACTCTGGCTGGCCCTGAGGGGCAGGCTTTTAACTGTTTACAGGCTGGCCCTGTGTTGGGAGCCTCACTACACGGAGCCCTGGGAAGAACCCCCATGAGATCATTGTTTATCAGTCCACCTTCGCAGGTGAGAAAACTCAGAATCAAAGATATGGAGGGACTGGCTAAGACCACAGACAGAACCAATGGCAGAACTCAGTTACAAACAGAGTTTGTCTGACCCCAAAGCCAGGGGGACAACGGAGAATGCCTGGCTCTTGCATCTGAGCTCTGAGAGGCGATAAAGTGGGCCGTGAGGGGATGGAGAGGGTGTGGAGGAAGGGTGTTTGGTTGTGCTTGTGTAGAAAGTCATTAAACCTTAATCTGAGAGCTTTTCTGAACGCATGCTGTATGCCAGGCACTGGGCACTCTGTGGGTTCACAGGAGCCAGAATGTGGCTTGGAGTTACCGTAAATGGAGAGTCTTGGATACCATGTGAATGATAACCCTAAGAGCGATGAGAAGTCATCATGAGGAATTTTTAAGTAGGAGAGAATTCTGCCAGATGTGGATCCTGGAAAGATCGCTGAGATGTGTGTGGCCGATGGTGGGTGGGGGTTGGACTAGAGTCAGGGAGGCCAAGAAGAAGGACTGGGCCATCATTCAAGTGAGAGGTGATGATGGCCTCAGCCACGGGAGTGACAGAGGGGCTGGGACACTGCAGCGGGAGAACTGACAATCTGGGAACTGAGTCAGAGATGAGAGAGGGAGAAGAAGGAGAAGGAGGTGAAGCCCAGTGATGGTATGGATGGTGGCACAATTCATCAACACGGGGACACTGGAGCAGGGGGTGTGGCATGGGGGTGGAGATGGTGAGCTCAGTTTGGGTGATGTTAATGGACTGAATGTGTGTGTCTTCCCCAAATTCATATGGTGAAGTGTTAACCTCAAATGTGCCTGTATTTGGAGTTGGGGCCTCTAAGGAAGTAACAAAGGCTAAATGAGGCCCTAGGGGTGGGGCCCAAAGCCAATAGGATTAGTGTCCTTATAAGAAGAGACACCACAGAGCTTGTGTCCCCCACCCCCCGCCTCCAAGGAAAGACCATGTGAGAACACAGTCATAGGCTCCAGTCTGAAGACAGCCCAGACCAGAAACTGAATCAGCCAGAACCTTGATCTTGGACTTTTAGCCTTCAGAATTGTGAGAAAATAAATTTCTGTTTCAGCCCCCAGTGTATGGTGTCTTGTTATATCTGCCCGAGAAGCCTAATGTGCGTGCCTTGGGTTTGAGATGTCTGAGGGAGAAGCGTATCAACTGTGTCACAGGAAGATTACAAATGGGGAACAGATTTGGAAGTCACCAGTGTTTAGGTTGAGATGGAAGCCACGGGAATGGATGCAATTAACTGTGGAGGGTTCTAGAAGAAAGAGGACAGAAAGCTGAGGAGAGACCCCAAGAAGGGCCTGCTCTGCAGGGGCAGCGAGGGGCCATCCAGAGAGATGGTGGACACCCAGGAGGCTGCAGGCGGCAGAAGCTCCCAGGACGGGAAGTCATATCAGGAGGCCAGGGGATGCAATAGACCCAGCTTTATTCACAGTAGAGGATGACTCCTTCACTGATGGCTCCTACCCTCAAATAAAAGGTCGAAGCTGGAAGGGACAAGAAGGGAAAGGCCGGCCCATCCCTACATTTAAGAATTCATGGGTTCTTCTTCCTTATGGACAAAGTGCAGACTCTTTATGAGGCCTCCAGGCTCTCAGTGACCTCCCGCCACTTCTGCCTCTGTTTCCTACAACACTGTGGCCACAGGAACCATCTCAATTCTCGGCCAGTGTGGGGAGTGAGGGTCCCAGGTGCGGAGTGCAGGCGGGATGCGGGGACCCGGCGCCAGGCCTAGCAGCGCAAGCCCAGGCCACCTGCAGGACAGGCAAGGAGCCATGTGCTCCCCGGCAGAAGAGGACACGCCCCGGAGTGGGGAACAGTGGCGATCATGGAAGGCATGGGTGCAGGGGAACGTTAGCAGCCCAGGGGAAGGCGCCTCTCTGCGCCAGGCACTGTGCAAGGAGCTCTCTGTGACCCCATTTCACTCTCATCACAAGGCTCTATGGTCACCATTATCATCTCCATTTCCTGAGTGCGAAACTGAGGCTCAGACAGATCCTATGACTCGGCCAGTCCCACAGCGGAGACCAGCCAGGATTCACCAGGTCTGGCCCACTTCCGAGCCTGTTCCCTCTTCACAGAACCGGCTGCCTCTGTGAGCAGAGCCCATGTGGCCCCGGTGGGTTGGCCATGTACATAAATGCCCAGACTATCTTCCTGATTTGCCAGGGGTCAAGGAGAGGTCCTGCTGATCCCTAGTCTGTGACTAGCAGGCAGGACAGTTTTGAGAAGGCTTTGGTTTTCTGTTCTGGCCCAGGCGGCTTGCTGCTGCAGTCTCAGCACCCAGCTGCGAGCTGCTCACGTGACAGGATCATCAGTCCAGGCTGGGCGGGAGGACACATGACCTCACAAACAAAACCCTGACCATCAGTAATGAGGAGCCCAGCTCATGCTCTATGGCCCATTTGACCAGGGCAAAGCTTTGGCTTCCATAAAGATTTTATAAGGGATTGAAATTCTGTCCCTTTGGAGACCGCTGGTAGAGCGGGAAATCGTGGGCTTTGAAGCCAGAGACACAGAATCGAATCTCGGCTCTTCCAGGTCCCAGACTTGGTGTGACCCCGGGCAGGTCACTCCACCCTTCTGAGTTTCAGGTTCCTCGTGCACAAAAGAGCAGCCGTCCGCTAGCTGTCACAATGAGCGAGATGAAGCAGAGTTTCTCAAACTGGTGTTTAGCCACAAATCCCCTCGTAAAAGATGGCTTAGAAGGAACAGAAGGATGGAGAAGACATGGAGGCAGCGGCAGAACCCTCCCTGCTAGGCACCCCCTCCCCGACCCTGGTGGTCCCTGAGGGTACCCTAAGTCTTTGCACACCACTGCTTGAAAACCTTGAGAAAATTAGCACAAACCTCCTGACACATAACAGGGCATTCAATGTTCTGTCCCTTTCTTTTCTGGTGAAACCACACCAAACAAAGCTAATTCCTCTTTCCCACGTGGCAACCCTTCAGATATTTAGATGCAGCTCTCAGTTCTCCTGAGTCCACTCTTCCCCCAAATATACTTTCAGAGGGCCGTTAACCTTTGTCACTGGGCTTGACTTCAGCCCTCTCCCTACCTGTCCCCACAATTAAGCCCAATTCTCGGTGCCTGGGCAGAACAGAATAAAGCACAACTAACTCCCTGAGGTAAATTCCAGGCACTAAGTTTCCGAACCTTAACAGAGGACATGGTATTTATTCCCACTGCATCTGATCCTGGTAACTTGGGCAACTGCTCCGACCCATCGAGGTCTTCCTGCACCTTGTTTGCTGATTCCTATACTGTCGTCCCTTTCCGGCTCATGCTATTCATGTCTTATCCATGCCATTGATAAAATATGGACAGATTAAGGGCACATGGGTGGCACAGGATTACTTCTCCCCACTTCTGGAAACATTCAGTGCTGAACATGCACAGAATTTCAGAAATGGGGAAAACTCTGAGTCCAAATCCATTCCCATTTTCCAAGGGCTTGAGTGTCAGAGAGGCCTGAATTAGGGTCTCCTGACTTCCCTCCGCTGCCCCCCAGAGCTGCATGTAACTCTGGTACCCAAAGAGACACTGGTTTAACTACTTGTGTCCTCACTCACTAGTCACTCATAATTGCTGTGTAATTCTTATTTTCACATCCTTTATCAAACTTACTGTTTGCAGAAGCCCTGTGTCCTAGGGCATATTATTACATCCATGTCACAGATGAAGAAACAGAGAGCCAGAGAGGCTCCCTGACCTGCCATGGAGCTAGAAAGTGAGAAAACCAGGATGTGGACCCACCAGCACCCGTCACCCCGTAGGTGTTCTCTGTCTGCTGTTCTGTGTCACCTCGACATGTGCTTTCCATTCTTACAACAGTACCTTCACTGTCCTGGCCTCCAGAACAGGGAGAGAAAACATTTCTGTTCTTTTAAGCCCCCCAGTTCGTGGGCCTTCTCCAGAGTGGTTGTAGGAAACTAACACACCTCCTGTGTACCCAATCTGGAGACAGAGCACAGGTCCTGGTACAGGAAGAAGTCCTGGTCCCTGGGACACACTGAGCAGAAGAAGAGTCTCTAGGAGTTTCTCCCCCAACTCATCTCATGTAGAATGATCAGGTCTCTGGATGGGGGTGGGTAAATACCTTCTCTCCCTTATCCCCTCCCTTATCTGATAGCCACCGAGTCATTTTCAAGACTCAAGGCTCACTTTCTTGATAGAGCCTTTCCTGATGCCACACAAAGGATGAATGCCTCTTTCTCTGTGCTCCCACTGTCTGTTTGCCACAGGTATCTTGCTTCAGTGATAGCTCGTGCGTTTTTTCCTCTCACTACTAGAGTGTGAACTCCTTGCAGGGGCTTGGATCTGATGCATCGGATCCCCTAGTGCTGGGCTAGGCTCTGCCACCAAAGAAATGTGACCAAATGCCCAGGGGGCTGGCCTCTGCTCCCCTTTCTGTGGGGACTGGCATTGGCAGTCATCATCAGTAGGAAGTCTGGAGGCACACATAAGGCTGATGGTGGTGGTCTCTCCTGGGCCCAGGGTTTGCTGTTCCCTTAATGCTGATTCTCAGTAGATTCAGGTCATCTGCATTTGTACCCTCCTCAGGCCACCAATGGTGTGTGTGTCCCCAGCCCTGTGCGCAGTTACTCATCACTGTGACCCATATATGGGAGCTTGGGAAGCTACTTCTTGCAGTCTAAAGATAAAAAAATAAGCAAGTCTCCAAAAATTTATGGGGTCTTTTAAAGGTCTACACAAGCCAGGTATGAATTGCGGATGAAACTAATGTATGCGTCTGGTGCTGTGTGTTCTGTGCTTCACGTGCTTTATCCCAGATAATCCTCAAAACAGTCCAGGGACCCACTGCATGAAGGAGGTGAGGCTCAGAGAAGTCGGATAACGTGCCTAAGGAGACAGGAAGCTAGAACGGGGCAGAACCAGGATGCGAACCCAGGGCTTGCTGATTCCACATCCAGACCCCAAGTCTGATCCTACAGTGAGTGTACTGGCTCCTCAAGAGCAGTTACCTTCGTAAGAAGCCTTGAATCCCAGGGAGCTGCCACTGCCATCGGTCTGGAAGAGGAGCCACATTTGATGGTTGGTGCTGACAATGAGATCTGGGACCGACGTACCTGTCAGGCTGTCAGGAGAGAGAGATTTAGAGGCGTGCACCCCACCATGGCACCCCACTGAATGACTAGAAGCCCTGGCCACTCAGGCAAATCCCTGGCCCCACACTATTTGACTCTGGAGCCCAGAGCATGTGCTCCAGGGGCGGGAAGACTCACCACCTCTCCCCTTCAGCCACAGGTGGGGCTTGGATTTAGCCCCTGGGCTCAGGAGGGTGATCTGTGTCCTTGCTTTCTCAGGGGACAGAATAGCTGCAGTCAGATCTAATGAAGGGGTGTCTACAATCCTGCCACCTTCGATCTCTCATGTGAACTGTACTGCAGAAAAGACGCAGACAGAAACCCATTGCTGCAGTCAGAACCCAGCCATTCCTTTGAATGAGACATCTCTTTCCATTCTATATATGAAGCAAGTCTTAAAGTGCAACTGTCACTCTGGGGCCACATTCTTTCTGAAGAACAGAGTTTAAGCATGGGGAAGATTCTGATTCAACTCACATTTACCAAAACCTATCCAAACAAGACAATTTTCCATCTATTATCTTATTAAATGGCCCCAGTAGGCCAGGGAGGGAGGGGTTGCATTATCCCCATTGTACAGATGAGACCAGGGTGTAGAATGGACAGTGGCTTTACCAAGGTCAGCCTGATGGAGAGTGGTAGAGCCAGAGTCCCGTGCATAGGCTGGGGTTTCCATAAGGAACCATCCTCTTGCTGCTGAGACCAGACAGATCACCAGCACAGATTGGGAGTTGGTTGTAGATGGTGTGATTGGATCAACGGGTCTTAATCTCTGCTCCATTCTGGGGTCTCAAAGCTTGGAGGGCCATTGAGTTGGCTGCAGGGATGATGATCGCAGCATGAGTGCCATAGGGGTGGAGCTATACCTGGGGTACACCAGCCTGGCCCATGTGACATCACTGGGTTAGGGTGCTGGCATTCTGTAGTAAGGACTGAGGCCAAGCCAGGGCTGGCTCCTGACTCTAGGGTGGCAGAGTCTGTTTGACCCAACTATGACAACAAAGGAGTCCAACCATTTTGTGTGTTTCCCTGAGGTTTGAGATTGACATTGGCCTAAAGAGATAGGAGTGTGAGGGCAGAGCCCCTGGGCTGTTACAGAACTTATTGGGAACTCACCCAAACTACACAGGTCCAGAGACCTGCATGTAAACCCCGGATCTGCCATTCATTTGCTGTGGGGCCCTGGGCAAGTGGTTGAGCCACTCTGGGCTTTTTTATTTCATGTTAAATAAGGGGTTTGGGTTGTATGATCCCTAAGAATCTTTTCAGCTCTGCTGTTTGGAAGGCTCTCTCTATGACAAAGTACACTGGGATTTTGTCTTTGGAGGAGACAGAACTGGTTTCCTGGCCTTCTGGGCACACTGGACTGATGTAACATATAGGGCAGATGAGTGATGAGGATCCACCAACAGAAGGAAGAGGGTATGATGGCTAGTTTTGTGGTTCAATTTTACTGGGCCAAAGAGTACCCAGATAGCTGGCTGAATATTGTTCTGACTGTTTCTGTGAAGGTGCCTTTGGATGACATTAACATTTAAATTGGTAGACTGAATAAAGCAGATTCCCCCTCTCAGTATGCGTGGGTCTCATCCAGTCAGTTGAAGTCCTACATTGAACAAAAAGAACTCTTTTTGCCTGCCAGACTTCCAGCTGGGACAATGCTTGCTTGCTTATCTATCTGTCTGTCTGTCTATCCATCCATCCATCCATCCATCCATCCATCCATCCATCCTGCCTTGGACCTGAATAAAAACATTAGCTCTCCCTGGGTCTAGAGCCGCTGGCCTTTGCACTAAAACTACATCAACAGCTCTCCTGGGTCTCCAGCTTGCCGACTCACCCTGCAGATCTTGGGGCTTGTCAGTCTCCATTATCATGTGAACCGATTCCTTAAAATAAATCCCTTGCTCTCTGTGTACATCCTATTGGTTCTGTTTCTCTGGAGAACCCTGATGAATACAGTGGAGTAGGCAGGGGGGAGGGGATGTCCTTCAGGCTCACATTCCATTTCTTTCTCCTAAGAGATTCCAAGTCCCAGCCATGTCACCTGATTCAGAGGGTAATGTCATGAGTCATTTAACTGTCCTGACAGGATCTTCTCTGGCAGGTGTGGGAAGGGCCCAGAACAGAACAGCTCCTGGACAGGGAAGCTATTACTGAATAGCCATTTCTCCTTCAGTATTAAAAGCAGAGGGTGTTAGCCTGGTCGGGAAGGGGTACGGCATGGGATGCTCTCCTTGACTAAAATCAAAAGGCATGGACTCAAGTGCTGGTTCTGCCTCCAACTAGTTTTGCAACCTTTGGGTCTCAGTTTCCCTACCTGTTAAATGGGGATAATAACACAAATTAAATGAGATATCTCATGTGAAGTTTCCCTTCCCAGTACCTGGCACATGGCAGATGTTTGGTGTACATGAAACCCTCCCCCCTCCTCTCCCTGCCATCTGGGCAGGGGAGAGGAGCAAGATCAGGCTGTCTGTGCTGGGCCACATGCACCAACAGGAGTGTTTTCCTATGTTTATGTCAGGCTAGTGGTGGTGGGCAAAAGAGGAGTTAATGCTCCTCACCAGACGCAAGACCCAACACAATGGAATCCCAGGACAGCGAGATATTACCTTCTCCCTTGACTAGACCACATGACACTAGCCTTTCGTTGCTCAGGAAATGTGGCCATCATGTGTATGTGGTCCCAGATCCCTGAAACCATCCATTTTCCAGATAGTTCTTAGCATGCGGGAGGTTAGCAAAACACTTCCCCTGTCTCTGTCTGAAGTCAGACTGCCACGGATGGACATGGCCTTGAGAAGAAGCTGGAGGATGGCAGAAGCAGGGTCTACACAGAAGCAGACCATCATGTGGAATGCTCCAGGCATGCACACAAAGCCTTGACTCTCCCTGCTCCCTGAGAAATGGTTCATTCTATACTCTCTTCCTGCGAGAATTTGGCCAGTGCTCTGGAACAGAGGGGCTGAAACCAGCAGCACAGCAGGACCCCTGTCCTTGACATGGTGTGGCCCGGGGACCAGAAAGGACATGATGCATCATTCCACCACCCCTGTGCCAGGGGCATGTGCTCCCACCCTCCCGACCACAGCCCTACTTCACTCACACGTAGAGGACAGTTTTCTGATCCCCGTCCTGCCCGCCGTCCCCCACCGTCAGGGTGTCGTAGCCCCTTTCCAAGTCGAAGTCCTCAAAGGCCAGCTTGATCACCTGGGGAGGGAGCATGGGGTTAGGGGGCAGGTAGGGGCTGCCAAGAGACACGCGTACAGCTGTGAGGACAGTGAGAAGTTCCCTCCTTGGGTCCCGATGCCCAGAGTCCCTGCGACACCTCTCCACATAACCCTTGATCCAAACTGAGCATTTCCATGCCACCTCTTGGAGCATGAGCTATTTTTTTCCAGGCCATAGTCTCTAGAGTCCCCTGATGTTTTCCAAAGATGTTCACAGCACATCTGGCCAATTCTGGGGACTGTTATGGGAACATCAGGCACATCTGGCTGCCTGTGAGAAGATTAGATTCTTTCTTCATGCTTTAATGCACAGAAATCCCCTGGACTTGGTGTCAATTTTTCAGGCCACATGTGGCATCTCAGCTATCTAGCCCCCAGGGATCTGGGGGGCAGAACTTTCTCTTAGCCTCTCTTCTTCCTGCTTTGCTCCACCCTCTTTTATTTGTTGAATAAATGAATGTTCCAGGAAGGAGGTTTCAACAATGTTCTCTCTTGTTCCAGTCCTGCCTTCGACAATATTTACTAAACACACAGCATATGCCAGGTCTAGGAGGTGGGGTTTCAGCAGTGAGCATGGTCCCTGCATTTGGTGAGCAGGGGAGACAGAAAGTACACTGAGAATTGCCATGCTGGTTGATAGGTGTCCCGGTGAGGGGCCTGTGGCTCACAGAGCCTGCACCGGGGGTAGGAGGAAGATGGTCCGTGGTAGTGCTGAGGGTTTTGAAGCCTACAGACGACGGTCAGGCTGCAGGAGGATGCTGGGAGAGGGAAGGACCATTCCGAGGAGCCAGAGGCACAGGGCCTGAGCTGTGGCAGAGATGGGACATTCTAGAACAAGTGTTCACTGTCTGTTGATGGAAGGTCCACACACTAAGCACACCTGCTAGCTGTTTCACTATGGGGGACGATGTGGTTGGAGGTTCAGTGCAAGGAGGTGACTCAAGAAGGTCCAGAACTTGAGAATTTTGCCTGGAGCTAAGTCCAAAGGGTCTTATAATCTCCCCTGATCCAAAGAGTTGGAGTTTATCCTGAGGGAGAGGTGGTAGAAAAGTTTTAAACAGTGGGTGGCAGGGGCACATGGGCGTTTGAGAAAAACATCCGTCTGGCTGCTCGTGTGGAAACGGATGTGGTGGGAGTGAGGCCAGAGTGGTGAGGATGGTTCTAGGCATTTGTACTCAACTAGGTGAGCGATGGAGGTGGGGGGGGGTGGGGGGGCTGGAAACGAGAGACAGGGCCTGGCAATATTTAGGGCTTTGTGACTGGATGGGTGGGGACCAAGGGAGGGGACGGGATTCTGGATGACTTGTGGGTCTCCGAACAGGTGGATGGTGGTGCCATTCATGAAGACAGGACACAGAGAGACACCACTCCTAATGGCTAATCTGGGCCTCTTTTTATCGGTTTCATTTTTTTAAAGGTTTTATTTAAATTGCAGTTAGTTAGCCTACGGTGTAATATTACTTGCAGGTGTACAATATAGTGATTCAACATTTCCACACAACACCTGGTGCTCATTCACGACAAGTGCACTCCCTAACCTCCATCACCCTCCCCCATCTCCTCCTCCCCTCTGGTAACCATCAGTTTGCTCTCTATACTTGAGTCCATTTCTTGGTTTGTCTCTCTTTTTTCCCTGCTTATGATCATTTGTTTTGTTTCTTAAATTCCACGTATGGGTGAAATCATATGGTATTTGTCTTTCTCTGACGGACTTATTTCACTTAGTATTATACTCTCTTGCCCCATCCATGTTGTAGAAAATGGTAAGATTTCATTCTTTTTTATGGCTGAGTAATATTCCATTGTGTGTGTGTGTGTGTGTGTGTGTGTGTGTGTGTGTGTACACTCCACATCTTCTTTATCCATTCATCTGTGGTTCCAATCTGATGAAGACTTTCCCCTCCCAGTGGGGAGGCTGGAGGTGTTCTTTGTGTTCTATTCTATGACCCAAGGAGTAGAGAATTCTCATGGATGGTTTTTCCTTGTTGTGCAGGTGTCCTCTGTGCAAACCCACAAACTGCTAGGGGACTTGCACAGCCTCACCCCCGGGTGCCTTCAGGGATCTCAGAGGCCAGCTGCTGCTGCGCTGATTCATCAGCCTGGCCACCATTTCTGAGGGCCCCTCTGCACGGGGCATGGTGTTCACAGTGGGGAGCATCTCTGTTATAAGTACACCCTCGAGCACAGAACAAGATGGCAGAGGAGATGAGTGCCACTGGCTGGAAGGAAGGCTTCCCAAAGGAAATGAAGCCCAGGCTGAGTTCAGGAGATGAACCCGAGTTACCTAATGGATGAGGAAGGGGAAGCCATCCAGGCGGAGGGAGGAGCAGGTGAACGGGCAAAGGTCTAGAGACTCCTGACAGTGGCTTAATGCAGACGGAAGTGGAGGCTGGTGATGGGAGGAAGTGGGAGGACCAGATTAGGAAAGGCTGTCTGTCATGCTAAGGATTTGGGCTTTGTCCTAAAGGCAAGGGGAAATGATGGACGATTTGTGAGGAAAGGTGTGACGTGTCATTTTTGTTTTAGCAGCAACAGCACTGAGGGCTGGTGGGAAACCCAGGAGAGCCTGAGCTGTGGCAGTGTGTGTGTGAGGGGGGTATGTGTGCCTGCAGCAGGCAGCGGCTGGGGTGCGTTAGGAAAGAGGGGACAGCAGGTAACTGTCAACAGTGAGTGGGGATGCCTTAGCCCCTCTGGTTTTCCCACTGACAGGCAAGATCGCCCCCCACGCTCCCTGATGGCCAATGGCATCACTGGGGGACCATCTGCTCAGGCTGGAAACTCCTTCCCTTCTCACTCTCCCTGGTCCTGTCCTATAAGAATAATGTCACCATTTCCCAGCCAGACACACATGGAGGAGACCTGGGGATCTGCTGGGATCTGGGCATTGGCAACTCTGGTTTGTACAGACCCCTCCTTCCCCATGGGCTCCCCTAGCAATGTCTCCTCCCTGAGGCCCGTCTTCTCCAAGTGCTCCGATACCCTTCCTCACCTCTGTGTCAGCACTTACCTGCTGTACTGGCACTGATCTGTTTACCTGCTCCTCCACTACATGTGCCAGGCACGTGCCAGGGGCTCAGACAGTGCTAAATCAGAGAACATTTTCCAAACCCTTCCCAGTTCTCCAGCAAGGACAGATTGCTAGGCTCCCAGTCCCCCATACAAGTTACCATGTGGAATAAAAGCTGGCAAACTATTTCTGTAAAGGGCCAGAGAGTAAATATTTAAGCATATGATGTGTGTTGCAACTACCCACCTCTGCTGTTGTAGCACGAATGCAGCCATAGATAATATATACGTGAATGGGTATGACTGTGCTCCAGTAAAACCTGATTTACAAAAAAAAGCAATGCTAGCTTGCTGACCCCTGGTCTATGAGATTCTTTGAGACACCTAATCACAGTTTTTGATCATCTTTTCGTAACGAGAGTTCTTCACTACAAGCACTGACCCTACAGCATGCTCAACTCTGCTCTGAGCAGTTTAGATGCATCAATTCACATCGACTCACAACAGTAGCTACTATGAATACCTCCAGTTTACAAATGGCACAGAGATGTTAGGCGACTTGCCTAAGATCACATGGCCAATTGGTAGAACTGGGACTCACCAGGCCACCAGAGGCCAGGCTCTTTGCCACTCGCTGCCTCACAGCAGCCCCAGTGAGGCCTTAGGTCCACTGGGTAGGGACCATGACTTACCCTTTCAAACCCTCCCTAAGCTCTTTTGCTGAATCCCAGCAGCATGGCAAACGCTTGGGCACACAAAATCCTGCCAAGGCTGGCAGTGCCTTTTGCAGGAGGAGGGGCCTGGCCTCTGCAGGGAATAATGGCCCTGGATGCACATTCTTGCCACCATCACCCCCTTGCAGCCAGCCCTGGGGCAGAGGACACTGGCTCACCAAGCCACCTCCAAAAAAGGCAGGGTATGATTATTATGTCTATAATGGGAAAATATTGCTTGGAAGGCCAGAACCCAGAGCCATAAAATGATTCCCATCACTGGTTAGAGCAGCCATGGATGTGAACTGCATTTTAGAGCATCTGACCCTAACGCAGGAGATAATTACACCGAGTAGACCGTACAACAGACATAACATTGCAGTTTCGGGACAGGCCCCCAGTGCACAACGTACTGATGCTTTCATTTTTTTCCCTCCTCTCTTTGGCCTTTGTTTAAAGATGAGATCCTATAATGACTCATTAACTAACACGCACATCAATCACATTCGCAAAGTGTCTTCCCGACACAGGAGAGTGGCAGCACGTGAAACAGGCGTGATCAAAGAGGCATATTTGTATACAGCTCAGACACCCAATTTGTGCCCATTATGAGTAGATGAACCCATCATCTAGCACAGAGTGACTGAGCACCTGCCATGTGCCAAGCACCGAGCTAGCTGCTTCCCAAGTGTTACCTCGCCTGCCTGGCAGGTTAGAAGCAGAACCCCAATGCTGAGAGCACGGTGAGGATGGTGATGGCTGGGGATGGCAGTGAAGGGGGAAATGACAGGGGGCTGCCCAAGGAGGGAGGTGTGCTGGGCCCCACAGGATGGAGAAGGGTGTGCTCTCTGTCCAGTAGATCCTGTGAATAGTGAACTAGGAAGGAAGAGCAGGGAAGGCAGTCAAGGCAGGGCAGGGGTGAGGGGGGAGAGCAGCCTGGTGGGGTCTGCAGTTGGCTTTTGCCTGGCAGGCCAGAGCGGGTGGTCTGGATTTGATGATGAACATGAGGGGAAGCTGTAACTCAGCATGAAGGGAGGGCTGGAGGCAGCGAGACCTGCCAGGAGGCTGGTACAGGGCCCTGGAGTGGTGGGAAGGGGGAGGAGTCTGGAGACTATCACCTCAGCACACAGCTGCCTTCCGGGGAACAGTGGGGGATGGGAGTAAGGCCATGTGCAATGCACACCCTGGGTTCTGGAGGATAGTCCTTGCTTCCCTTTTTTTTAAACATTACTTTTATTTTTTATTTTATTTATTAATTTTTTGAGAGAGAGACAGAGGGAGGGAGAGAGAAGCAGGGCTTACCCGAAGCGGGGCTTACCTGAAGCGGGGCTCAAACTCACCCAGTGTGGGACTCAAACTCACAAACCCTGATCACCTGATGCGGGACTCAAACAAACCCTGAAATCATGACCTGAGCCGAAGTCAGATGCTTAACCTACTGAGCCACCCAGGAGCCCCAGTCTTTGCTTCCTGAACACTGCCCAGGGCCTCCCAAAGGGCAGGGATCCCCAGGCCTGCCAGCCTGTGCCCAGTGCCTCAGTAAGGCTGCAGGGATCTGACAGCTCACAGGCATTTTTTTTTTTTTTTTTTTTGGAAGCTGGAATCCAAGAGACCCAGCCGGAGACAGTTTTGTCCAAGGAGTGAATTTTTGTAACAGCCTCCCTGCTGGACTCCCTGCCTCTGCTGCCTTCCTTCACTCTGTACCCAAAGCTCTGTGCCCCAGGATCCCTTAGAGTAGGGGCTGGATGACTATGGTCCTTGGGCCAAATCGGCCTGTGGACTGTTTTTGTATGGTCCCTTGAGCTAAGAAGTACTCTTACATTTTAAAATATTTAACAAACAAATAAGCCATTACAAAGAAGAATGTGCAACAGAAACTTCACGTGGTCCTCGAAGCCTAAAATATTTATCATCTGGCTCTTTACAGAAAAAGTGTGCCGGGCCTAGAGCAAGGTTTTTCAAGTTGACTTCCCAGGCACTGGAGGGTTCCATGAAGGTACTTCCCTGGCCACCAACACAGGTGGAGAGGGAGCCACAGTGGGCAGAGCCCTCCTCCAACCAAAGCAGTTCCTTTTGATCTAGTTCATGTCTGGGGATTCTGTGACAGACATCGACTGTGGCTTACTCAGTGTCTCTCCCTCCGTTTACCCGTACCTAACAGAACTCTGAGGGTGGAGTGCAGCAATGAACCTAGCTAACCTCAGAGCTAAGGATGGCTAAGCAACAGGGTTCTGGGCAATGAGACACGAGCTGAAGAGCCCTCAGGGCATTTCCCCACCTTTCTCCTTGCTTTCCCAGAATACAGATATGAGGACCCAGGTGGAACAGCCTTCTTGTGATCGTGAGGACAAGAGCCCGCACACAGAGAACGGCAGAGGGAAAAATAGAAGGTGCTTGAGACCTGAATGAAATATGAAACCAGCCCTGGACTCTTCACTTCCGGGCCTCTGGTCTATGAGGGAATAAACTGTTTTGCTGAAGCTTCTGTGGAGGCATTTTCTCCAGTTCAGAGCCAATCACAACCTACTGGCTACAGGTTCTGAAGAAAGGCTTCATCACCATGGAAAAGTGTGCCAACTCTTGATCCCCAGGATTAAGCTCAGCATCTTGGCAAGGAAATCCGAGGCTTAAATGGCATTGTCTGCCCCTTCCCAGCTCATTAGAGCTCCCTTCCACCATGGTCTGCTCCAGTCCTACTTCCCCTATTCTGCCTCAGAGCACTTCTCTGAGCCCCTGAGGGCTGACCGTGCCCCCCCCCCCCCCCCCCCCCCGCCCAGCCTCGGTTTACTAATGCTGCTGTCAGTTTGACCACTAGTTCCATGAAAGGGAGGGAATCCCTTTTCCTGGGCACAGCCTGCATGGTGATCCCTGGCCAGGTCTTGCTGAGGGCCCAGATCAGGGCTGGACAGGTGGCTCTTGGGGTTGGGGAGGAAGGCAGGCCAGTGGGAAGGCTGACCGTAACCCTGGGAGTTGAAGGGGAGTGGCTGCCAGTACCCTTGAGGCTTTGGCGGAGGCTGGGAAAGAAAGCCCAGGGGCAGAAACTAAGAACTTTCAGAAGTTCCGGAACTTTGGTCACTAACTCAGGTTGAATTCTCGAGGCTCTGAGAGTAGCAAAGCCTTTCATCCATTCATGGGCTCATCCACTCACTGACTGATGAATTCATTTATTCACTTATTCATTCAACCGTTAAAATGCATTTGCCAAGTGCTCTGCTTTGGAGAGGCAGCTGCAGGCAAGCGAAACGTGGCCACTGTCCTGAGAGACCTCAGTCTCGAAGAGGAGACGCGGGAGCATGTGGATGGAAAACACCACGCGGTGTGACGGGTGCTGGCACTGTGGACGCATGGGGATGGGGCACATATGAGGGCCACAGAAAGTCCTGGACAGTGGAGGAGCAGGGCCTGCCTTGAAGAACACAGGAGGGGGTGGGGGGACACCAAGGCCACAGCCAGGTCAAGGAAGAAAGGAACACCAAGAGGTGACGTACAGTGAGGACAAGGGTAAGAGGCACGGAATCAGGTTTAGCAGGTTTTGCAGGAAGTCATTAAAGGGTCCCACTCCAGGAATGGGCTTGGGGGACTTGGGGGAGACCCTTCTGGTAGCCAGCCAGCCTCTCACACGGGGCCCAGCACGGACAGGGCATGAGTACATGTTTGCTGAATGTTCACAAGTGAGTGAACAAATGGGCCAACAAATGTGCTCCTGACATTTGCACCAGCAAGTGATCATTTGCCTGGGGCGTGATTTCTCAGTTCTGCAGGTCTACAAAGGGGGAGTGATACTGGTAATCCCCAAGGAACAATCATCAAAAGGCTGTTATCTTTGGCTTTGAGGTTCCTAACAGGAGCTTTCCTTTCCCTCTCCTTTCCTTGGCCCACCGCCCTCCTCCTCCCACCTCTCTCTGTCTCCCCTGCCTTGCTTTTACTTCCTCTCTAGCGAACGTGGCTTGACTCTCGGGCTCACATCCAGCGAGGTTCACGTGCAAATCAGATCATGTCTTGAGTTCACACCGAGGAGCTTCAGAAGAAAGGTAGATGTGTGCAGGTAGGGGGCACCGATGCGGGTCTGGGCTTCAGTTCTGACTGCAAAAATGGCATCGGTATGTCTTCTGGGAGGCCCAACTGAGAGGACCTGACAGGAGGCCCCCAGGCTTCACGTGGCAGGGCTGTACCTGAGAGATACCTGACCCAGAGACAGGTCTTCTCCGTCAGTTCTTTGCACATTCAAACATCTGCTGAGCTCCTCCTTTGTGCCAAGCACCCACGCTGACTGAAGAAGGACTCAACAAAATGCCATCCCTGCTTTCAGGGCACTCATGGGCTATGGGAGAAGGAGATTCTAAACATAGCACGACATGATACCCACACAGACGACAGGTGCTGATAAAATGCTATAGGAACCGAAGTAGAACAAAGACTTGGTTGGAGCTAGGAGGGCTTCTCAGAAGAAGGGGTATTTGGGCTGTGTCTCAAAGGGGGACAGAAATTTGGAGGGGAAAGGAAGGCACACTGAGATAGGATGTGCCCGGACAGAGGTCTTAAAGGGCCAGGTATGTCTACAAACTAGGAGTTCAGTGCGGCTGAAGCCAGGGTTGCCTGAGTGGAGGGACGGAGGGACGGGTGGGCCCTGTGCGCTTTGCTCCAAGGCAAGGGGGTGGTTGTTTATCCATAAGCTTGGCTGGTCAGAGCCTCAGGGGCACCCTTTAAAGGTACAGGTTCCAGGCATCCATCCCAGATCCACTGAATCATATCTTCAAAGAGCTCTGGAATTTGTGCCTCAAAATACCTCTCTGGGTATTTTTGATGATTAACCAAAGTTTGGGAATATTATTGTGGGTAGAATGACTCTAAGGACCAAGATAGCCCACGTGGCCAAGGTGGGGCTGACATTTCTCAAGGATATCTCAATCAAAGGGAGAATGTGGAGTCATTTGGAATAGGCCAGCATCACTTGCTCTGAGCCTTGTCTCTTCTCCTTGAATATGCTAAGCTTCCAGGAAGATGGACTGGGTATTTGTAATTGTTTTATTCTTAGTTTACTGAGTACAGACCTACCATTCACCCACCACCCCAATAAGACTGTAAGTTCTTGTCCCCATGGTGCAGAGCTCATGTTCTGCCCATAGGTGCTCCATCAATGCTGGTGTCTTGACATAGGTTCTTGGCAATTTCCACACCAGAGCATTTTATTTCTCTTTGGACCTTTTTATGGCTCCTGAGGGCAGTGGGGGGGAGGGGAGTCCTAGTTACTGGAACATTCCTCCCTCTTAAGCTCAGCCAGCAAAGGTTCTAGAAGGGGAATGGAATTCCAGGAAGAGTCCTCACATCCACAGATACCCAGGTGCCTGGGATGAATAATCATTTCATGACCATAAGGAGAGGCAGGGACATGTGTCCCGCTCTGCTCACTTGCAGGCAAACCTCAGCCTCTCCTAACACCATCCTTCTTCACCTGCTCCTTGCAAGGGAGACCCTGTCGTCTCAGTCCTATGTGCCTCTCACTTACTTCAGATACTTCCACATCTTCACTCTCTTCCTCTTTGCCTGCTCCGCCCTCAGCCTACAAACATCCTCTAGTTTCTAACGTCCTAAACAAACCAACACTCTGAGCAGCCCCAAACATTCTGTCCACGCTCCTTCCCTCTCATGCCCTTTCTCCTTCCTTTATGTCACCTTGAAACTTATCAAAAGAGCTATCTAGGCTCCTTGTCCCTAGGGCCTCCCCTCCCACCCATTCACTCCCTGCCCCACAGCTGTTTCTGTCCCCAAAGCTTCACTGAAAGGTCCTCTTCCAAGGCCAAAGGCAACAGTCTCTTTCCAGCGCTTTCCCCAACAAGACTTGTTCATCACCACCACTGTCAGACATATTCTGGTTGGAAACCCTTCCTCCCTCTGTGGTGTGATTCTCCTACCTTACACTGCTCTTCCTGTGTCTTGCACTGTATTTCTTTCATCTATAAGGATGGTGTTCCCAGATCCATTCAGAATCTTCCTATTCTCTTCACTCTCTCCAGGAAGTGTTGTCTATTCCTTAGGCTTCTATTCTCACTCATGTGCTGATGAAGTAACACCCAAATCTCTCTCTTGAACCCAGACTGACCCAGTGTCCAACCAGTGTATCCAAATGTCACTGGATGAAACACAGGCACTTCAAATGCACCACGTTTCCATCCTGACCACTGAAAACACTTCTTCCTGTTTCATTTTCTTTTAAAGACTCCCATTGGGCCAAGTCGGAAAGTATCAAGTCATTATTCATCTGTCCATTGAGTCAATGTTTGCTGGGTGATCATTATGTGCCAGGCACTGTGCTGGTCACTTGGGATACACTGTTGAGTAAGACCCTCTTTCTCTCCTGATCCTCACAGCCAGTCAGCCACCAAGTCCCATTCCATTCCCTACATTCTCTTAAACCTGTCTCCCTCTCCATGTTTCCAAAGCCTTTGGTTGGTGTCCCCATTTCTCTTACTTGGGTAATTGCTTCTGCCTCCTAACTGGTCTCTCTCCCTCCAGTATCCCTCTTGAATCCTCTCCACTGCTGCCAGAGTGATCTTTCAAAAACTCAGACCTTCCTGCTATTGCTTTTGTTCAGAAGAAAGCAGGACTCCCATCCTTACCAAGGCTGATCCCAGGGCTGTCAGTCCTACACCCTCCCATTTACTCTGGGACCTTGTTCCATCCAGCAGCATAGCCCAGCCACTGAAATGTATGGCAGTGGAGTCACAAAGACCAGGTTTAAATCCTGGTGATGCCACTCCCTGGCTATGCACTATGGCTAAGTTTCCTACCCTTTCAACCTATCCACAATTCACGCTCTTTATCCATCAAGTGGGTCTCTTAAAACCTAATTAATTGTGAAGAGGATGAAATAAAATCATTTATACAGAAGGCTTAGCTCAGTGCTCAGCATATAAACTGTTACCGTTATTTTCAAGGGTCTAACACCTGTACCCTTAAAAATCTGTTTCAGGACAAAACCCAAGCCTCTCTGCCAAGCATCTAGGCTGACCATAATCTGGATCCTATGACCTTCCATTCCTCATCTTGATCCAGACATGCTGAATTACTTTCAGTTCTGAGAGGTGTTCTACATCTCAGTGCCTTTACACCTGCATCTACTCTCAGATAATGATTTCCAAGCCAACTCATCCTTTAAGATCCTGCTCAAATGCCTCCTCCTCTGTGAAAACTTCCTGACCTTCCAGTTAGTGGCTCCTTCCAACATTTTCCAAGATAGCGAACTGAATACCCCTCCGTCAGCACTTACCCAAACTCTAGCTTTTTATTTATAGGCCTGTCTTCTCTCCTATGTATTGTTCCTCAAAGGCAGAGATCATATCTATAGTCAATGAATGAAAAAGTCCTCATCTCATGACATATTGTGAACTTGAAGAGACTGTGCTTTTTGCTGTGGGAAATGCTCCAAAGGGGATTGGACAGGCAGTCCTTGGACACACCTGTATCTCTCCTGTGGGTCAGTGGACAAAGTCAGAAACACACTGTGCATTTCCCCTGATGTTTGCAGGAAGGCAGTTCTGATTCTTTAGTCTTGGATTTTGAGTTGCCCCACTTATACCCCCGTCTTTCTGCCCTCAATGCTCCCTGACTCTCCTCCAGTGTGGTGTCAGTAAGGGACTTCCTTCAGCCTTTCTGGGATTCTCAGCACTGCCTGAAGTTCATAAAGAACCCATGGAGATGACAGGAACATCCTTTTTTACAGCTTCATTCTGAGGGAATACCCTTTGGAGAGGCTGTTTTCAGGAACCCAGGTTGGTGTGACCTCCTCCTGCAGGACATGTGAGGGAGTGACTGATATGGGGCCACTGACCTTCACACACCAGCCAAGACTAGCTCTTCTGGGCAGGGGAGGGGAGGGTGAATCAAATTGTTTCTCAGAAACTTCTCAGGCCTTACCTACACTTTCTCTTGCACTTCATCTTCAGGTGCAAAAGAAGACTGAGCTAAGTATCTTTAACAATACCCAAGAAAGAGTCTTTTCATCAACAACTTAATAACTTTGTGGTAGTAAGTTCTTCTTCTGGGCCAGCCTCCATCCCCATGTGGCTGAAGCATCCTTCCCCTTTGACTAGGTTCATCATCAAAAGGTTTGATGAAATAAAATCTTTCTTTATAAAATGCCTCATAGAAGAAATCTGTTTCCATTGTCCCCAGCACTGTGGTCCTAAGCATCTTGACCAAACAACTTAAAAACACTGAGTAAAATTTAAAAAGGAAAAAAAAAGCTTTTTATAAATTAGTAAGTGCTATAAACAGAATCATATATCCCTAAAATTCATATGTTGAAACCCTAACCCCCCAATGTGATGGAATCTGGATATGGAGCCTTTATGGGGGGTAATTAAGGTTAAATGAGGTCATAAGGGTAGGACTGTAATCCAATGGGATTGGTGTCCTTATAAGAGGAGCAGAAGACAACAGAAAGTCTCTCTCTGGATTCACACAGAAGAAAGGCCATATGAGAAGGAGGCCATCTACAAACGAGGAAGAGGCCTTGCCAGAAACTGAGTTTGCTGGCACCTTGATTGTGAACTTCTAGCATCCAGAACTGTGAGAAAAAAAAATGTTCCTTGTTAAGTCTGCTATATTTTGTTATGGCAGCCTGGGCAGACTAATAAAGTAAGAATATTCAGAGTCCAAACCCAGTGATTGTAGGGACTCTAAATGTGATTTAGAGCATGAAGTTGGCATTGGCTTTGAGTGCATTTTTAAAGACTGGTAAAGTAGAGCTCTGGTTTTCAGGGCCTTGTGGAGAAGAGGGAACAGGAGACAAAGATCAGGACCCACCAAGGTGGGGACTCTAGTGTGACACCCCTGAATAAAGCTGCACCCTTAGTGTGAGGGTGACTGAGCAACAAGCATGCCTGCCTTCTCATCTGCCACGACTGTCCTCTGGGCTGGTCTGGAGGCTGATTATTTATCTGAGATCTTGACACTGAGTGGACAGCACACAGAAAACTTCCCGTGAGACTCCTTCACAGTAAGTCTGCCTTCACATGGGTGTGCAGATTACTTGGGTGGTTTGAAACCTTCACACTAAGAATTTACTATCAAAAGGTTTCTGGTTTGGTAATGCCACTAGGCACTGGGCAGAAGTGAATGTAAGCTGTCTCCGGAAGAAACCACCTTCTCCCCAGGTCTCAAAGAAGTCCCATAAAGTTTATGACTCTAACCACACAGTCAAGAGTTATAGACAGAAAAAATAAGGAAACGTGGTTCTATGGGCAAGAAGTAAGAAACGACAGATAACAGAACCAAACTTAAAAAGATCTCAGATTTGGGATTAACAGATACAGAATATAAAATAAGTATGTGTAACATACTTAAAGAATTAAAGAGGGGTCTAAACATATGAGTAGGGGGCAAAATACTATAAAATATGATCAAGAACACTTAAAAAAACAAATAGGACCTCATAAAATAAAAATGGTGCTATTTGAAATTAAAGCAAATCTTCAGGGAATGAATTCAACAGAGATTAGATGCAGCTTAACAGAGAATTAGTGAAAAGAATGAGAGAAAATGGTAGAAGTTGGGGTGCCTGGGTGGCTCAGTTGATTAGCTATCTGACTTCAGCTCGGGTCATGATCTTGCAGTTCAAGCCCTGTGTCGGGCTCTGTGCTGACAGCTCAGAGCCTGGAGCCTGCTTCATATTCTGTGTCTTCCTCTCTCTCTGCCCCTCCCCTGCTTGTACTCTGTCTGTCTGTCTACTTCTCTCACTCAAAAATACTAAAAAAATTTTTTTTTTAATTTTTAAAAAATGGTAAAAGTTATAAAACATAGAAGATGGGGTGAGAAAGATTAATATGCTTTGCCAGATTTCAGGAGCAGGATAGAGAGAGCATAAAGGAGAGAAAACAGTTGAAAAGACAATGGCTAAAAATTTTCCCAAATCAATGAAAGATAACAATCCATAGATTCAAGAGCTTAATGAAGTCAAGCAGGATAAATACCAAGATATCCACAACTAGACACTTGATTATGAAACTGCAGAACAATAAAGACAAGGAACAGACCATAAAAGCAGTGAGAAGAATATCATACAAAGGGATGACAATAAGCTTACAGCCACAATGGAAGCTAGAAGATATTGGAATACTTCCATGTGCAGAGAGAATATGATTATCAGCCAAGAATCAACTACTTAGTGAATACCAATGTTCTTTCAAGAACAAGGGGAGAGCAGACATTTTAAGACAAACAAGAACTATGAAATTTTGTCATCAACAGGAAAATAAATTCTAAAGCATGGACTTTGGACAGAAAGAAATTCCAAAGAGAAGGACTAGATACACAAGAAGGAATAGTGAACAAAGTGGAAATGTGCAAGTAAATCTACATGGACATTAGTTTTATTAAACAAGAATAATCATGACTTGTGAGGAAAAGAAAGGCAACATGAAAATACACACCATAGAGTATGAATTGGGAGGGAGTAATTAAAATCCTCTAAGACCTCTCACTTTACAAGAGGAACATAAAATTACTATTTACATTAGCTTTTATTAAGTGTGCAAATTAATATGTCTTGGGTAACTCTAGAAGAAGTGACATAGAAGTGACAGTATAATTTAAATGGTCTAACTTTTCTAGTTGAAAGATGAATTGTTAGAGTGGATTTTTAAAAATCCAGCTATACATAAGACACACATAAAGCATATGGAAGTAAAAAAGTTGAAAACAAGAGAACAGAAAAGATTTGTTAAATGACCCTCCCCCTGACCAAAAACAACAACAACAACAAAAAGCTTGATCGATAGCATGGGGGGAAAGTTTTAAAGTAAAAAACATTACTATAGGTAAAGAGAGTCATTATATAACTATTTTTGAAAAAGTTCAATTCATCAGCAAGATATATAATTCTCAACTTGCATGTCCAATAACACAGTCTCAAAATATATAAAGCAGAAACTGACAGAACTTCAAGGAAAAATAGGCAAACTACTATCATAGTGGGAGATTTTAATATGCCTTCTTCTGCAGTTGACTGATCAAGAAGACAAAACCAATGAAGATATAAAAGATATAAGCACAATTAACAGGGTTATGTAACGAAGATATTAGAACACAAAAACTACAAAATACAGTTTATTTTTTAAGCACGCAAAGAATATATGTGAAAAATGACATTTCTGATCCAAAAGCATGTCTCAACAGACTTCAAATGATTCAATTACAATGGTCTCTGACCATAAGCTTTAGAATCACTAACAAAAGGACAGTTAGAAAAATCCTTTACTTGAAAATTAAGAAATATTTCTAAAGAATTCATGGTTAAAAGATAAAAGAATAATAGAGTTGGAAAATATTCTTAACTAAAGTATAATAGAAATACAACATATAAAACCCTGTGGGAATGTAGCCAAAATAGTTCTCAGGGGGAAATTTATAGTCTTAGATGCTTAAATAAGTTTGAAAAATAATGAATTAAGCATCAAAATTAACATGCTAAATACAGGAATAACAGAATAAACCCAAATATAACAGGAGGAAAGAAATTGGTGAAGTAAAAAATAAATATATCAAAAGAAATATTAACGGAACCAAAACTGGTTATTTGCAAAGAATAAAAAATGTGAAACCTCTGGCAATATTGATTTAAAAAGATACAAAATTAGAAATAAAAGAGGGAATAAAATATATATAGTAAGAGATAGTATGCACAACTTTATGACCAATAAATTTGAAAACTTACTAAAAGGGACTGAAGAAAAAAAATCCTAATAGTCCTTTGGTCATTAAAAGTATTAAATCTATAGTTTGAAATCTTCCAACAAAGGAACACCAAACCCAGATAGTTCTGCTAAAAAGCTCCACAAAACTTCCAGGGCAGAAGTTATTCCAATCTTTGCTAATAACTCCATAGGACAGAAAGAGAGGATACACTTGCCAAATCATTTTATAAGGCTAAAAGTATCTTGATGAAAAAATCTGGCAAGGTTAATATGAAAAACAAAGGCCAATCTCACTAACAAAACAGAAGCAAATTACCAAACAAAATATTAGCAAATCAGGCATTTATAACAATAATACTAAAAGACCAACTTGAGTTTATCCCAGGAATGCAAGGTTGGTTTAATATTAGACAAATCAACCAATGTCATTCACCACCCTAAGAAAATTAAGGAGCAAATCATGATTATATCAATAGATATAGAAAGGTGCTTGATAAAACTCTACACTCATTCACAATAAAAGTGCTTAGAAAGCTAGGGTAAGAAAGAAACTAAAAATTAAAAAAAACTTCAGCAAACATCATACTTAATGATAAAATAAAAACATTCTATTTAACATCAAACAATGACAAGTGTGCCCATCAATCACAATGACAGATATTATACTGCAGGATTGATAGTATACATTAGGGCAAGAAAAAGAAAAAGAGAAGGTATAAACATTAGAAAGGAAGAAATGAAACCATCATTCTTTGTCCTTTGTAGATATCCCAAATAATTCACAGATAAATTATTATAAAAGTTGCTATGTTAAAAAAAATCAAAGAATAAAAATTAATAGTATTTCTAAACACTAGAAACAACTAGGGATAAAATGAAATTTTAAAAGATATGATTTACAATAGTAACAATAAATAAAGCTACCTAGAGGTAAACAGATTAAATAGATTTTTTTGTGTAAAAAAATTACACAAGTTTATTGACAGCCATTAAAGAAGCCCTACGGAAACAGATGTACCATACTCATGGACTGGAAGACTCAGTATCATAAAGATATCAGTTCTTCTCGAGTTCATCTGTAGTTTTGTCATAATTAAAATACAGATTCAAACAGGTTATTTTGTGGATTTTGGCCAGATACTTGTAAAATTTATGAGGACAAAGGGCATTGCACAGGAAAAAAACTAAATGTGAAATAAACATATGAAGAGATGTATACAGCGGTTCAGAAGTACACACACCAACACAGATAAATCTTAGAGACACAATTTTGAGCAAAGTTGATTAAGAATACATACAACATGATTATGTTTATACAAAGTCCAAATGCTTGCTCACTAAACAATGTTTTTTAAGGATACACACTGACATGCAAACTATAAAGAAAAGCAGAGGAATAACAAGTACACAGTCAAGGTACCTGAGGGATAGGGAATGGAATGAGATTGGTAAGGGACATGAATCACTAAGGTAACTCTGGTTTTTGTTAAGTTGGGAGATGACTATGCAGTTGTTGGTTGTATTGATGCTCTTTATATTTTACTCATATTTTACAATTATGCATTTTACTCCTTGATATTTAATAAAAACAGTTTTTAGGAACTGCCTGCAGAGAATCTACCACAAGCAAGTTCTAGGCTTGAAACCCCTTGTAGACCAACTGTTCCCAGCCCGGCCCTGCCCATGGGACACTTCCCATCCTCCCCTGGCAGCCTTACCTTGGCAGGGTTGAGTGCTGTGATGATCCACACACAGTGTGCATTGTTGTCATACTGAATAGGGAAATTGGGGGAGGTGATGATGCCTGAGGGGCCTCGAAGATGGGCATCACACATGCGGGCTGCAGAGAGGAGATGAAAGGCAAGCATCTTAGTTTAGACTAGATCTAGTTCCCGTCCCCACCTCCTACTTGGAGCCAGAAGAGCCTGAAGTCTATACAGCCCCTCCCCAAATATAACCTGCTTCCTATTTCCTTCCCCAGTTTTCAGCAGGCTCAAAGGAAAGTCACAGTTCCAGGAACATGGGGGTAGGGGCAGGCCCCACGTGTCCTCACCTGCTGCTCTGGAGACAATGATGAGCTTCCATGATCAGGCTAGGCAAGCCTCCCTAGCCTGACCCTACTGTGATTGTGCAGCTCGTCTCCCCCAAGAGGGTATGGACTAGTACTCCCCATGTTGACTTAAAGCCAGGTAGGCCCCAGGCACCTATGGGCCTGCTAAGCGGCTCACCCCTTGCACTGCTGACCTGTCTGTGTGTCCCCATTTGCTCTCAGCCTCTTTGAAGTAGAATCTCAGGATGTCCCTGTCAAGGCCACCCCATGAGGTCTCAGAATGTCTGCACCCAAGGACTCTGCCAAGGGCCCCAGCTCAGCCTGGCGCTGGGTACCCAGAGTGATTTCAGTGCTAATCAAGTACTTCCCAACTCCTTCCCCACGCTCAGCACATGTCTGAAACAGGCTTTTGACTGGAAGCATAAAGATTCAAGGTGAATTAGAAGAAGTGCTCTACTCAAGTAGATATAAAGTGTTATCAATCACAGCTTAATCTAATTAAGCTCTTTAAAATAGCTTCTAAACTAATTAGATTAAGTAGTGATTGATAACAGTTAAGGTACTACATTGTACCTAGGTGTTTGCCTCCTTTAAAAACGTGTTCTTTGGTTCTGGCCACATCATTCTTCAATGTTAGTGCTCAGCTATTTTAATAAAGAGTTCTATGAGTCTGTTCTGTTGCTGCCCACATGGCAATTTATCCTAATTGTAGGCATAGTGCCTAACAGTAAAGAAATAGTGGGCAAATTCAACAAGCTTAAGTATATAAAATGAAAGTGGTGTCAAACCTGGTTTCCTCTGATGGGGCAAAATATCCTAGGGCTCCTCTCTGCATGTGGATAACGGCCATGATAAACCTTTCCCAGGAAAGCCTTCCTTCCAGGGCCTGGGATGCAGGTTCCACAGCCCCTGGACATATTTAATCTGCTCATTTCATGCACTCATTCCTGCACTCACTCATTCCAACATTTATTGAGTGCCTATTATGGGCCAGGCAGAGTGTGGGGAGAGAAAAATATCTAGGACACAACTCCTCCTCTCGGAAGGGCCACTGGCAAGTGGAGGAAATAGGTATGAAAACAGCTACAATCAAGTGGAGCGAATGCTGCCAGAGGGTGATCTGTAAGTGGCCATGGTTCAGAATTGCTCCTTCTCTATGAGTTCAGTGCCTTCAGCAAGGATGTTCCTTCTGGTGGCTCACCCTGGTCTTGCACCTGAAGGATTTTCTCTCTCATGAGCTCCAATGGCGGTTGAGTCAAGTTTGAACAAAGCCCTAGGGGAACCCTTTACTCCATTCCCTTCATGTACATCTGACTGTGCCTGTAATTCTGTGCTGGGAAACTCTTAGATTCGCAGACTGTACTCGATACAACTGGGCCTGAAGGCAGCCCACCATGAGGAGGAGAGCACAGGCTGTGGAGTTTACCAGCTTAGCCTTCTGGATTTTAAATCCATTTGCTGGTTGGTTAAGCCTGGTTAGGTTGGAAAGCCTCTCTGATCCTACTTCATCTGTAAAATGGGGCTAGTGATACCACCTCATCAAGGCATGGTGAGGATGAAATTAGATGAGATACTGGATGTGAAGACTCATTCAGATCCTGGGACATCATCAAAATTCAGCAAAGGGGACTGTCGGACTCCTGATGCCATGTTCATTCCTTTCTCAAGGCCAAAGATCTTTTTCCTACTTTCCTCGGTTTCCTTACATAGGATTCATTACTATCCAAATTAGAAGAAGACCATCAAAACCAAAACCATGATCCCACCCACCCTTGCAAAGAGGACTTGGGGATTTAGAACCCTAGCCCTGCAGGAAATCCCTACAGATCCACTAGCAAGCACCATTTATACCTCTTCTGGAAAGTCAGTTTTTGTTGCCTCAAAAGCCCTCAGCTTCAGACTCAATTTATCCTGTACTTGTTTCTGAAAATTAGATGTGTTTGCATTCTGTTGAAACATGCTGAAGATCATTAGAGAGAACAGGTCAAAAAGGCATTTACCACTTTAAGGGGCTTGAAGGGCTTAAATATTACAATGTGCAGACAGTTAACACGGGGCACCTTAAGATAGGTTCAGAATAGAGCACTTTTCCCCTCTGCTGTCTGGATAGGGTCAGGGGGTCTGTGGACAGACAGACATCCCCCTGAGCAGCCAGACCCTGGGATCCCACCGACAAATGGGACAGCTCATCGATGCCACCCACACAGGCTGGCAAAATGGTAGGTGTTCGGACAAGGTCTGAATAAATGAATAAACACATGTTTGTGTTTCTCTATCTGCCTTTTCCTATCAAATGCTCTTCTGGATAACTTCTATGAGAGACTTCTCCAGGATGTTTCATGCCTAAGCTATACAGATAGCAACCCAGGGGAGCTTAGGGGAGCTTAGGGAGATACCACCGGGATCCAGAGCCAATTCTGGCACTGAAACAACTAGGCACCGGAAAGGGAGCTACTCCAGATGCTAGTGCCTCTGATCTTCGGTCTTCTCCCCAAATCTTATTCCCACCCTATTCCATGCTGCCTTGCCCCACCTCTCCTGCTACTGACCTTCCTTTCTGCCCTTTCCCCAGGCCTCTCAAACCAGGTTCCCAGCACCAATTCCAAGGCAAACAAACCCTGACTGGTAGCTGCAACATCATTCGAAACCTCCCATCTACCTCCTGCCTTGACTGAAGCCTGTCTCCTTCTCCCCAGGCTGGTGTTTCCCCTGCAGCCCTCTGCAGTGGAGAGCTTTCTCCCACCCCCCAGTATTTCCTTTTGCAAATGTTTGCTGGACCCCCTAAGAAACTCTCCTCTGATCTTCACTGAGATCTCACCCCACAGACACCAACATTTTCTCTTTAGCCATAAGTTCCCCATCCTCTCTTCTGTCCTTATCTAACTTTGATTCCACGGTCCACCATTATGATCATTTTCTTACAGACCCACCAAAGTCTCTTGCTCCTTTTTCCTTTTATCAGCCTGGATGACAGCAATCATGGATGAACCCCTCAACCTACATTCTCCAGGCCCTGTCCCCATACAACAGATCTTTGCTAAAGGAAAGGCACATGAATAGGAAGATTGATACCACTATTAATTCATGATTACCCACCCCCAAAAATCCTAGATATTGCCCGGTGACTCTGCCATTAGCTCTACACTCTTCTCTAAGACTTAAGCCTTCTACATGCCCCCATACCTCTCACCCTTCCCCTAGCCTCCCCACACTATCAGTTGATGACCTTGCTTTAGTCTCTGTGGATGAAACAGAGGACATCTGGTGGGCATAGCCTCTCTCTCAGCCCCCAAATCTGCACTCCTGTCTGCTTATGTGCTCATCTACTTCTTCCCTTCAGATTTCAACAGAGAGATGGCTCCTTCGCCTTTCAGAGGCCAGCCCCTCCTCATGAGATCTGGTGTCCCTGCCCAAGGTCAACCATGTCCATGAGCGTAGCCAGGGCCTGCTGTTCTGGGACTTAGGAGAGTCCACCTGTGAGATCTTAAACTCCATCATTCCATTCTTTCCCCTGTCGCCTCTATATGCAGCAGAGTTACTAGGTTTCAATGCTCCTGTTGTCCTAACATAGGCCCCTCCAGCCCTCTGGCTCCCTCATTTCTCCCTGCCTACTGATCCCTACCTGGCCCTTCCTTCACTACCCAGTCTGGACCTCAATACTCTTACACCCTCAATAGTCTTATATCTGCCATTGATGAATTCTACCATGTAGATTCATGGTTTCCATGGTAATTGAAGCTTCAGTGCAAGTTAGCCCTCTCTCTATCTGTGTTCTTCTTTGACAATTTCTCACGGAGGCAACTTCAAACATTTGCCACTCAGTTGAGCCACTTAACCCTATGCGTTGGTTTCTGGTCTTTGCTACATTTGACCTCTCTGGAGAATCTGACCCTACTGCTCCTTCTCTCTTTGTGAAACTCACATTTGTTGGCTTCTGTGTTGCCTCTTTGCTCTTCTCTTACCTCTCTGACTGATCCTTCTCAGCCTCCTTCTTGTTCATTAACTCCTCAAAATTAGTTGTCTAAATCTGGGTAAAGAATGTACATTTGTACATTTCCTGAAAATTGTCTGTGAGTTTACAATTAAATCATAATAAAAGTTACTAAAAAGTGGGGGAAGAGGGTGTTCTTCTATGTGGTTCCATCCAGTATACTGACTCCAAAGGATGTCCAGGTGCCATTTTCAAGTAGGATAGAGACTTTGGAGTCAGGATTTGAATCACAGCTCAACCCATTAGCTTTATTACCTTGGGCAAGAAGGCTGACCATTCTAAGCTTGAGCTAAACATAAAATATGGATATTTCCACTTTCTTCACGAATAAATTATGAAAAATGCATACTGCAATGCTTTATACAAGTATAAATGGTATAATAAATGGGAGCTTTATCATTAATATATATATATACACACATATGTACGAATATATACATACATATATACATATATGTATATGTATCATTAATCTATATATATACATACATATATACATATATATATACACACATACGTACGAATATATACATATATATATACATACATATGTTTGTGTATATATATGTATATACATATATATATATATACACACACACACACACACACATATATATATATATATATATATTCTGGCACAGTCAGTACATCACCTAGGGGTAATAACTACAAAGGAGAGGAGAGGAAGGTAGGGGTAGGAGTGGTAGAGGAGAGAGAGGGGAGGGGACAGGAGAAGAGGGGATGAAAACAGAATTCTGAACAACATTAGTGTTTAAGGAGTGGGCCTGAGAAGCTGGTCCAGTGAAGGCCACCAAGAAGGAAGACAGCAACCTGTTAATTTTCATGGCATTTAATTCCACCGATTTGTGCCATATTTCCCACATTTCACTCCCATCTTCCACTCCCATCTTCTGAGAATGAGGGAGATGATTCAGAGCATTTTGGTCATTTTCCCTGTGCCATATGGTATGTTAACAGCAAGGCTGCAACTTGTACTCAGGTCTCTGAGTCTTGAGTCAGGTGTTCTATCCACCAAAAAGGCTTTTTTCTAAACAGATACACAAGTATGTGTAAATATATATGTATGTATATACATATATATTTGTACAGCAAATAGTTGATTTTTCCACACAGGAAAAAAAATAATGTATGGTTTTCTGTCAAGTATCTACTCTATGGCTCACTAACTGTGTCTCATCTGGGGCTGGTACTCAGTTCCTATTCTCTGTCAACACCAATTTGTGGTCACAAGAAACCAGGCCTCCAGGTCTCCTGGTTGTCAATTTGGTCCTCTTCACTCTATTAGTGGCTTACAAACAGTGTTCCCTAGAGCCTCAGGGTCCCTCTGAGGTAGCCTAGAGGCTGCTCAGAGGGAAGGGGAAGCCCCAAATCCCCTTCCCCTACTTCAATGGAAGAAGCTCCATTTGTATCTGTTTTATTTATTAGGCTTCTGCAAAAGCTTATTTTTAAATATTGGGCTCTGTATGTAAAATAAGTCCTACGAGCTCTATATTTTATGACCCCGCCTCTATCTGGGGCTGAAGAGAATGAGCAGGTTTCACGTTGACCTCAGTGTACTTTGGATGATCAAACTTGTCTAGGAGTCAAATTAGAAACTTCTTCTTCTTCTTCTTTTTTTTTTTTTTTTGGGAACTTATTTCTTTGGTGGGACTGAAAGAAAAGAAAAACCTGTGAATACCTAATTTCAAATTTCAAAATGAGGGCACAGTCCTATATTGCTCATTCATTTCAATCACCGGTTCATTCAGGTCATCCTTCAACATTTGTTGAGAACCTATTATTTGCCAGGCCCATGTTTTAGTAGAATTAATTGTGTGGAAAATGAATATTTAAAATCAAATCATATTTTAAATGCATTAGAGGAAAAATAATACCACTGTTATTAGTGGTGAATCCTCTTTAGAATATGATCTTTTTGATAACCTGCTTATTAGTGGAGCTATCCTGGAATTCAAAGAGTTTTGTCCCTTTTTATTCTTAAAGTGGGGTTCACTTAAACTTCAACAAAATATTACAATTATGATAGTAATTCTAACTAATTAAAAACAAGAAATTTTTTTAAAGGAAAAACTTTCAAAACGGCCCAAATAAGAGGAATCCTTGAATCTGATATCTGTCTCAGCCCTTGGCCTTCAGGGAAGCCGGAGGGGAGGCCATCCAAGTCCAAACCCAGGAGGGTTTGCCTATCTCTTCCTGCTTTCCAATGACCCTAGAGAGAGAAAACAGGAGGGGGTAGTGGCATTCTAACCTGGGCTGAGAATCCCCTCTCCACCACAGTGGGTGCTGGTCACCTTCCATAAAATGGCTTGTTTAAATTTCGCCATCACTAGGGAGAGGAGGTTTTGTTTTCTTAATTCACAAGTGAGGGCCCTGTGGCTAAAAATGATGCAGGAACCTGCCCAGGGCCAGCAAGCTAATGCAGCAGAGTTGTGATCTACATCAAAGTCTGTGTGCCTCCTGAGCTGTGTGATTGCAGGAAGATTGGCCAAGACCATGAGGGAAGAGGCTTCTAAAAATCTGTGAACCGTAGAAGCTGAGGGTGTGCTCCCAGGCCGGGGGAAGCTGTGTGCAGACAGAACTCAGCCGCTGAAACTAAACTGAAACTAAACACTAGTGTGCACAAGCCTCGCAGGCACACCAGGATCATCTCCCAAGGAGTGCTTTCAAACCCACCACCTCGTCTAGTCCTCACTGTAATGCCATGGAGTCATGGTCTATAATCCTTGCCTTTTAGCAGAAAGAGAGCGGGGTGGGGGGGGGTGGCGGGGGATTCAGAGAGGAGAAGAAACTAGTTCAAGGACACCCAGCTAAAAAGTGGTGATGGCTGGATTTGAATGCAGTTCTGAGTGGCTTGGTTTTCCATGATTTTCCTCCGCTTCCCAGGGGCAGAGTAGGAAATGAGAACGGATGTGTAAAGCTTAGGCAAAAGCTCAGTTAACAGTGTGGTGGAGAATTTAGAGTCCAGTGTGTCAAAATCACTGGAGATGACCTGAGTGGGCCACACAACATGTCTGGAGAAAAAGATAAGTGGACCACTCGACTGTGAACTTCCTTCTGAAACACCAGCCCTTCCCTACCCCGGGCAAAGTCATGTAAACTACCACTGTTACTAAGAGAATAGTCTTTCACCAATGAAAAGATCTTGGGAGAGATCAGATTCCACTACTGCCTAAAGGCATTGTTATTCTGGCTCCTCAAAAGGAGTTTTGAAAGAACAGATTGGCCAAGGTTCCCTTGGTCCTCAGACTTGATAACTCTATGCCTCTCTATACAGCTGGTTTCTTGGCTCCCTGGAAATGGAGTGTTTGCTATCTGATTATTCATTAATTCAATCATCCATTCAGCATATGTTATGGAACACCTACTATGTGCCAAGCCCTGTTCAAGGCAAGTGAACAAAACAAAAGTCCTTGCCCTATAGAGCTGGTGTTCCAGAGTGAGGATGTTCATTTCCTTGTCAAGCTCTTCTCGATTCATTCGATGTTTCCATATCCACAACTCCATCTGACCACATTAACACAAGATGGGCAGGGTAGGTACCATCATCTACAGTTACAGGTAAGAAAATAAGCTCAGGGAAGATAGATGATTTGCCAAATTGCCCATGGCTAGCTGGTGGCAAAGCTGAGAGTTATACCTAACGATTCTTCTTTGGTTTGCTTTTAAAAATATCTTAGCTAAGTGGAATCTTTGAAATAATATAGCCAAGATCAGTGGGAACAAAAAGTACATTATTAATTGTGGCTCATGGCTGCCTCAAACTTGAGTGAGAATTAATACATTTAAGGCTTATTTCAAAGGGGTTTTCATGACCCTCTTCCAAGATTACTCATCAACACGTGAAAAAAAGGAAGTAGGTCTCAGCTCTAACCCAAGCCCTTTCTCCTGGATCCCTTTCTGTGCATAAATTTCATCCTGGTGTGTAAGCCTGGAGAGAGGCAAAGCATCTCCTTCTCAAACTAGGAAGGATCCAAAATATAACTTTATGGTGGGCGGTGCACCTCCTTTTCCAAAGGGGCACTCAAAAGTGCAACTGTTGGGGCACCTGGGTGGCTCAGTCGGTTAAGCAGATGACTTTGGCTCAGGTCACGATCTCACCATGTGTGAGTTTGAGCCCCACATCAGGCGAGCATAAGCCTCACTTCAGGTGAGCTCAAGCCCCTTTCTGGGCCCTGTGTTCTCTCTCCCTGTCTCCCTCTCTCTCTCTCTCTCCGCCCCTCACTCACTTGTGCTCTCTTTCTCTCTTAAAACAAATAAATAATAATAAAAAAAGAGCAACTGTTGGCTTTGTTCACAAACTCCAGAGAGGTTGCTTACTCTTGCGCCAAGAACCCATCTCCAGTCATGTGCACAAACAGAAGAGAGATGCACACAGAGAGTAAAAATTAAAAGCCAGCTAATGTTGTCCTGGGGGATGAGGCCAGGGGCTTCTCTACCACACAGGCAGGTGCTGTCCTTCCCAGTGAAGGAAAACGTTCAGGATACTATTTTAAGATTTGGGGGATGGGGGCTAGGCCAGGCCAGCCTCAGTCCATGTGATAGCTGAGGATGTGGGTGGCAGGGAGTTTGAGAACAAGACGACCATGTGTGTGGGGTTAGAAGATTCCCACGGAGAAGTGTTCTGATATCATGGTCCACATTGCTCCTTCCTCGCTAAGAGCATTCTTCTAGAGTTTATAGGTCTGTTTATTGCTGAGTATGTAGAAAGAAACAAAGGCATTGAGAAGGAGGGTTTGGGGTGTGTATGTGTTATAATGAAGAGATTCGGGGTGGCATCATACAAGGTGACCTGCCTTCCCATCTAGGTATAGCTGTGATGTCTTTGTGCAACGAGTTAGCAACCTGCTACAATGGGTCTTCCCCATTAGACTGTAAGGTCCATGCAGGGCAGGGGCCATGTCTCTCGTCCCCACCTCTGTATCTCCCGATCCTAGTACAGGCCGTGATATGAGAAGATGCTAACTAAATGTAGTAAGTTAATTAGCCAATGAACCCAGAGCCCAAGGCCTGGGGAGCACTGAGTGTGAGGCGGGCCTGTCTGGATGAGAGCCTGGACCTCAGGGACCAGGAGCTGGGCTCCATCCTGCACACGCAGCCCAGCTCCTGGCCAGCCTCCCTTTCCCAGGGTGCCCTCACCTCGGCAAACTGGCCTGTGGTCGCTCCAGGCCGCAAACATGTCGCTCACTTTCATACAGGTGATCCGCTTGGACCCTTGCAGGTCATAGCCCTCGCTGCAGGTGAACTGGACGCTGGATCCTAACCTGGGAGACAAGGCGTGTCTGTGAGCTCAGCCCTGGGCCTGCCAGGCCCACCCAAGTGCTTCCCGTTTCCACAGAGAAGTACCACACCGAACGTTATTTCTCTTCTGGCCTTTAATCTCTACTCCACTGTTTCATCACTTAAAGTCTCCATTGAAAGGAACATCTGCTCCTTATCGTCTTTTTTTTTGGACCATTTACTGGTTTTAGGATTGAGTTAAAAGGTGACTTTTGAGCAAAACAGTCATGCTCTAAGATAAGTACCAATTAGGACAGCTAAGAGTGGGCGGATGATACCCATACATGTTAATGAAAATGGAGGATTATGGGAAGATGCCTTGATTATTAGAAACTCTGCAAGATGCACCATCTTGGGCCCCTGGATCTCCAGATTATGGGAGACATAAGCTGCCTGCTGTCACATCATTACTGATGAGGGCAGTTCTTGTACCCCAGGGATAGGTGTGCTGGCTAACGCTGGCAGGCTGTGGCCCTTCCCTTCTCCTTAAGGCTACAGGCAGTCTTCCCAGGACTGGCCCAGGAAAGAATGCCAGAGGCCATGGTTCTTCCTCAGAAAGTGTCTGTTCCTGAATCCACACTGTCCTCTGCTTTGTACCTCCAAGAAGATCAGCCCCTGTCTCCCCCACCCCCAAACCAGGCCACCCACCCTTCTTGCAGTCAGAAAGTTCCAGAACAGGTCTTACCTGAAATCCGAGCCTAGTCTTTTGCCCCTTTCAGGTATGCCAGGGTCTGGACACATATTATGCCCTTGGGACACACCAACCTGAGTTACTACAAGGCAAAAAACAGCACAAACAGAGATGGGTAATCACAGGAAGGCACAGCTGGGGCAGTGGCTCAGGGTGGGGGGTGGACACAGAGATAGAATGAGGCCCTGCTCCGTGCGGCTGTGTGGGGCTGTGGGGTCTCCTGGGCTCAGGGTTTACGAGCATGTAAGGTGGGGAGGTGCTTTTGACAAATTCCTTTGCGAGCCAAGTCCAAGTGAAATTCATCAAGAGCATTTGGGATCAGAGGCAGGCACCCCAGACCGGCAACCACCCCATTCCCTCATCCCACCCCAGCGACCAGAGGTGGACGGCCCTCAGCCCCCGGTGACCTCCTCACCCTGTGCTTCGGATCCAGGGGTGGTGACTCTAGATGGGATGATCACCCCCAACCTCAGCCCCCAATGGAGAAATGACTCAAAGAAAGTTAAATAAAAGGTGGATGTGTGATCAGGAACGGTAAAGAATGTACGAGAAAGCTGCAGTCTGAGGTTCAAAGCAGGGACTTTAGCTCAAAAGTGGATATTTCTGCCAAGAAAGCTCTTCCCATCAGACGCCTTCTCAAGCTGAGTAAGCAATAACCAGAGCACCCCCTGTCCAATGCCACCGGCCAAGGGCACCAGCGGAGATGGCCCCGGCGGTGGTTCTGGCAGATGGTGTGATGCTCTCACACTTGCCAGCACCCGAGTTCTGTTTACACAACCATGTGCAAAGTCATCTCTGCCAAAGGAGAAGCCTGGTCAGGGGCGGCGGATACACACAGTTTTCTCCTGTCTCCAGTGGACAGGGTAGAAACCCTCCAGCCCCTGCTGGCTTACTGTTCTCGAGATGCTCATACTCATGAGGCTGGAACTCTCTCACACCCCTGGATTCCTGGCTTTCGGGATGACCAGGAGCTGGGGCCAGGCACACAGCTTGGCCAGAGGACTTCCGTTCAAGGCCTCGCCCATCCCATGATCCCAACAGCACCCTCAAGACAGAGATGACGGGGGGTCTGCAGCGACATTCTCTGAGTTGGCTCGTGTGCCTCCTACCCACTCAATGCCCCACAATATGAGCAACGGCTCCAGTCCTCACCCACTCACCCACTCACCCATTCCCGCACATGAGTGCACAGCAAGCATTAATTGAGCACCTAGTGTGTACAAGACCCTAATTTAGATACCACAGGAGATGCAACAGTCAGATGTCAGAGATGACCACTGTCCTCAAGGAGCTCCCAGCCAAGTGAAGACGTGAAATAGAAACAAACTGCAGAACCACGATGGGGAAGTGATGAAAGTGGCAGCCACAGGGAGATTGAAAGGGAAGACCCATCTTCTGTTGCTGAAAAGAATGGAAGGCTGCCTAGTAGAGGTGCCATTTAACATGGATCCTCTGAGACAGCAGGATTTGAACACATGGTGACAGAGGAATGGCAGTTCAGACAAACAGAGGAGCATGAAGGGTGAAGCGAGGACATGGAAACAAACGTGAGGGTTGCCCAGTGTGGCCAGAATAGGAGAGAGGGCGTTGAGTGACGTGGAAGGGTGGGGGGTGACGCTTCAGAGGTCAGACTTTTCAGGGGTTAGAGTCTGATCCTAAAAGTGATGGGGAGCCACTGAAGAGTCCTGAGGGGGAAGGGCACAGTAGGATGCTCAGGGGAATGCCGGTTCCTGTGGGACAAGGGGGGGAGTGTTGTGCCTGGCAGTGGGGACTGACGTGAAGGGATGGGAGTGGACGTGGTGAAGAAAGAATAACCAGGGGTCATGGAAGACTAACTCGTGGGGGGAGGGAGCAAGGGATTTCTTCACCTGGGGACCTGTGAAGCCCCATCTTAGACTCACTGAGTTCGGAGCTCATTTCTACAGTTAGAAGGCTGGTGTAGACCCCGTCCAAACCTCCAGGTACTGCAGGATGTGGCTGGCCAAGGGGACCTGGGGATCTGGACAGACTGTACACAAGCCAGACTCCCGGTGTCTTCCTGGCCGTGTGACATTGAGCTCAAGGCCTCTCGGGCAGCCTCCCCTTCTCCAACATTCCATAGGGCCAGGGTAAAGCCAGCCACTCCCAGCGGGCACTAGCCCTATACCATCCCCTTCCTTGCTAAGCCTCTCCTTCCAAAACTTTCCTGTCCAGGACCCTCCAGGCTGGGATAATAAGATGGAAGTGCGGTCTCCAAACCCAGAGCAAGCTCCTGCTACCCGGAGCCTCGGTGTTCTGCAAACAATGGGAAGGAAGGAGACAACGGGTCCTCTGGGATCCCCAGGGAGGCAGAAAGGCTCTGTTTTAAGAAGATGAGGATGTCAGTCCTGAGCTGCGCGTGTGCTTTGTCTAAGCCAGCCTCACCGAGATCCACCCGGTACTGAGGACTTGTCAGCTAAGCATTTGCCTTCCTCAGGCTTGGCCCACTCACCCCTGCCCACGGACCACACCCATCCCAAAGTCCCCGGCGCCCACCACATGGGAACCGTGCCCAGCCGGTAGCACATTAACACGGTACAGCAGTTTCCTGCCCTATCACTCGGTCCTCAAACCACCCAGGGAGCAGACAGAGCAAAGGCTTTGGGATGGGGATGCAGCTGGACCAGAGAGGAGAGGCCACGGCAGTACCCACGTACCCAACCACAGCTCTGCACGTGCGCAGCCAACACTGCCCCCCCCACTCCTTAAACCGCCCCCTGGAAGTAAGGCTCAGGCACTATCCTGGAAGGTACCAGCCCAGGGGTAAGTGCTCACACCCCCCCGCCCCCGAGGCCCTGTCTTCCCGGGAGGACAGAGAGCAAGAACTTCCAGGCTCCCCAGGAAACAGGCAAAGGTAAATCTCAATGAACACTTTACTGTCTGAGTTATGGCATCAAGAGGGCTTTCCCCTCTCTTTCCTTAATCCCAGCCTCCCCCGCCTCTTCAAAACCATCTGCTTATTGATTCACTGTTGGCTACAGAGGGATGGAAGAGAAGGGAAAGTGGACCTTACCCCCCAAACCCACAATACACTCAGAAAAGCCATGCCTCCCACCCAAAGGGAAGGAGACATGGACACATGGGCAGTCATGGCTGTGGCCAGGGGTCGGTGGTGCCCACGGACCGCCTCGTGAAGGCAGCAAGTGGGTCCAGGATAGGTAAGTGGGGCCCACTCTTCGCCTGAAGTTCAGGACATCTGTCCACAGGGAATGTGGGCAGAACACAAAGGGCGGGACACCTGCAGACATTTGGTGGTGCCTCCTTAGCAGCTGAGCTGTGTGCCCATCCCTCCCCGAGGAAATCTTAGAACGGAGACCAGTGTCTTGTAGTAGAGAGAAGTGTATTTTTTTTTTTCCAGAGTTTCTGCATTATTTCGTTAGAATAAGATTTCTTCATCTTTCTGAGAGAGCTTCCGGCACCTCTGAGTAGCTACTGAAAAGCATGCCCCGCCCCCTGCCCCCCGCAAATGCACTCACAATATCACATGTAGTTTTTAGCTAGTTCACAGACCTCTTTAAGTCCTAGGTCAAGATGGCCCATGTGAGATCCGACAGCACCCTTGGGAAGAAGGGAGGGTAAGGTTTTGCATCCCATTTCACAGATTTGGAACCTGAGACGCCAGTGTACCACAGTCACCTGAAAACACACTGGGATAAAAACTTGCTCTCCAAACTCTGGGCCATTTCCCTGAAGTTTGCTTCTGGCTCCGGGGCAAAGTCTGAAATGAACTCATGCTGACCTCAGTTCGTGCGCTCTCCTGTGGCTACAGAAACAATGAGCCTGTGAGGGCCAGGGCCGTGGCTGGAGCCTGCTCTGCAGACTCCTGGCCTAACCCTTGGCTCTCCGCACCCCTTCCCCTGCTCCTCTAGCCCACCACAGAAGCAGGGCTCCTGGCTGCCCTCTGCCATCAAGGCCAGAATGCTAGGAGCTGATGGTCCCCAGAGACAGAGAGTGGAGACTTGAAAGACCAGACAAAATGCCACAGCCAGGCCCAGTTCAGTCGCAGCTTCTCCCCCCATCCCCGCCCCCGCCCCTGCTCCCTGCCCACATCTGCACACAGCTCTGGAGCCACCACCGGCTGCTCTCCATCCCTCTCAGGAAGTACTTCCAGCACCTCAAGGCAAGGGAGCATGTAGAGGTGAGGTGAAAGGAGGTTAAGACTAAGGGGAGAAACAGAAGGAGCGGACAGCAGAGAGGATGCAGAAGAAGGAGGGAGGGGAATGGAGGGAGAGAGACGCAGAAAGGCAAAGAAAGGGCAGAGGAGGTAGAGCAGAAGAAGGCCAGTCTTCTGGGGGGTCCCAGACCAGGGAAAGCTCTCTACACTCACCTTTGAACAAAACTGGATTCTTTGGAAAATCTCCAGGGCTTTCACGTCCAGCCTTCTGGGGTGGCCCAGAACCTTCCTGAACCCCTTCTTATGCTCTAGTCTAAGAGCCCATTAGCACAGGCTCTAATCCGTTGTTTCCAGGGTGACATTCCAGCCCATTCCCCAGCCATTGGGATTTTATCTTTCAAACACCAATAGCAGAAACATGTTCCCATAGACAAAATCTTCCCATGGCCAAGCACAGAGACCCCAGCACTGCCCCACAGGCTTGAGCACAGGAGCCTACCCTCTAGCCAGCTCTTTGCCCTGCCAGATCCAGGGACCCTGGTGCAGGGTCTTGCCCTGGGAGCTGGACTTGGGCCCCTGCAGCCTCCAAGATCCCAGCTGGGGGTGACTGACTCCCAGGCAAGGAACAGAAAGGGGACTGTCTTAGCAGGTGGAAGTGATCAAAAGGAAAAATAAAGAGAGAAATGTAGCAGTAATGACTCCCTGGACGGCAGTTACAATGGGAAGTGAGGGAGAAAGAGGAGGAAGGAGGGAAGTGGGGAGAGGAGGGGGAGGAGAAGGCAAAGGACAGACCCTGGGGCTGCTCACTGGCCCATAGGTCAGCATATCCATGTGCAGAACCCAGGACAGAAGGAGGCAGGATTGAAGGGAAATCATTCCAGCATCATCTGGCTTCCCCGCGGTCACAGCGCCAGCAGGTCTGACCCCAAGTGAGAGGCTCGGCAGGCAGACACTTACACACAGATGTCTTCTGGCTATTATCTTTGCTGGGCATCAGCTTCACACCTCGAGACTTCAACTCAATTTGCTTCTTGACTAGAGAGGAGGTAAGAGGAAAAACAGTTTAAGTTGTTATCTGTGACTGGGGATGGGGTCCTTCTAGAATGATCCCCTCTCTCTTGGCTTGGGCGGGTCAGAGCCAGAAGTAACTCTGGGTGAGGACATACCAAATTGTCACCCTCCCTGTATCCACACCCTTTGCAATGTGACTTTATAGTTCTTTCCATTAAAAAGATGGAGTCTATTTCCTCATACGTTGACTTTGGGTTTGGCCATTGGGATTTTGGAGGCCCTGACGTGCCTGAAGGCTTGAAAATTGCCTGCCAGATCAGGCTTGCCCTCTCACATCCCTGCCATCACTGGGAGAAGACAGGGCTGGTCCCAGGAGGATGAGGAACATGGGGAGCAGAGCCAATCAGCTTTGCCGAGCCCAGCCTATACTAGCCGACCTACTGTGGCCAGGGGAAGCTGAGTCCTGGAGGTCACTGGGGGATGGTGCCTGGCTCATCCAGGTGGTGGCCCCGTGACTGAATGGGATTTTGATCCCATCTCTAAGTCCAGTCCACAGCTCATCGGGAGTCTGCTACATAGCACAGAAAAAGCACCAGAGCCCAAAGTGCACAGTTCCCAGGCCATTCCTCTGAATCTATCCACTTCCTTTGTGTCTGACTGCCCCCATTCCCCAAGGCATTCTGCTGGCCTCTAAGGGCTTCATCCTATCTTCAGGATGTAGATCTTCACCATATACTGCTTGGTGCATGTGCCCCAGACCCCCACGCCACCTCCCAGCTGGCCCGTGCCAGGTGACCCAGCCCCTCTCAGATGGGTACCAGCAATGGTAGTGGCAACTGCGCCCAGACACGTCCTATGTGTTGGACCCTGGGCTAAATGCCTTTCAAGTTCTCTCCTTGTATGAGCATCCTTGACTTGTCTATTTCCCCCACACCCACACACGATCTATCAGGATCCATCAAACCCTTCCAAGTATATCCCAAGTGCAATTTCCACATCGACCATCCTGCTCCAGGTCTCTGGTACATCTCCCCTGGTTGCTGTGACCTCCCATCTTCCCCGCCCTACATAGTCTATTCTCAACACAAGAGCCAGAGGGATCCTTTTAATACATAAGTCAGACCATATTACATCTCGCTCAAAACTCTACAGCTGCAACTTGCCTCTCGTATAAAAAAAGCCAGAGTCTTTTGAGTGGCCTTCACAGACCAATCTGCCCTCCCAGCACCTCTCCGACCTTATCTTCAACCTCAATCACTCTTCTCCAGCCACACAGGCCTCCCTGGTGTTCCAAAAATATGTCAGGCATGTTCCTGCTTCAGCCTGCTAGTTCCCTAAAATGCTCTTCTCTGAGGGTATCTTCACGACTCTCTTCCACTTTTTCCTGGAAGTCTTTGTGCAAACACCAGTTCCTCAGAGACCTTCTCTGACCACTGTTCACAATTACATCGCACCCCAGCTCCCCTGCACCATTCGCTACTTTATCTCCCTAACTTTCTAACACAATGGCTCGTTTACTTCGTGATTTTTTGTCACCCCGCATTGCAGCGTAAGTTCCATGAAGGCAAGGATTTTTGTCTTTTGTTCACTGGTGTATCCTCAATGCCTGGAATAGAGCCTGGTACATGGTGGGCCCTCGATAATCATTTTGTGTGCTCCTTATATGTTCAACAGCCTTGACCCGTGGTTACTATACCTACTTGATGGATAATAAAATTGTGGCTCAGGGTGGCTCAAGTGATTTGCTATAGGTCACACAGCCAGGAGGCAGCTGTGTTCTTGGCTGAACCTTAGCATCTTCTCTCGTGACCTGGCCCCAGAGCAATCCGCTAAGGGGCCCCGTTAGCCTCCAGAATCTCTCCCCTGCCCCAGCTCAGGCCCAGAAAACTCAGGTACTCACTCTGCATACAAGGTAACATGCCAGTCCTGAAACTAAAGCCCACAATGATCAGGCATGCAGGAGCCCATCTCCTAGTCCCCGACAGCCCCCAGCTCTGCCTGCATCACGAAGTTCCCCAAGGGTTTGTCCCCTGGCAAGCTGCTAAGCTGAATGCCTGATCAAATTCAGTTACCACCACAGAGTCACTGCTTCCCAACGTGCATTCAAACCCTTTTTATAAATGTGCATTACTCTCCATGTGTATCCAGCAGGAAAATTTCCAATGAACACTAACGTGGACCCATTATCAAACAGAGGGTATTAGTAGGGAAACATGCATTATTCAAGCCTAGCTAATACAGTGCAGCAGGGGGGAAATTCCTCTGATTCAGTCATCCCTAAGAGAACAGGACTGGTCCCAGTACTGTAGGGATAGTTCAAGCTCTTCTCCCGGATGTCCCAGCACTGGGGCTGGGGTGGGGAGAGGGGCCTCCATGACTCAGTGCTTCCTACTCAAGGTGAGGTCTGTGCAGATGGCTCCAGGCACCTGGCCAACAAGGAGGTGAGAGTCTTTCCAATAGCCTCGTTTCACGTTCTAGTGTTCTCTGGAGGAAGGGAGCTGAGGAGGGACCAGTGCACCAGGAATGCCATTCCCAGCACCAAATGCTACTTGAGTTTTCCTTGCAGCTGCTGAAGGGGGAGCATGAGGTGTATGTGGACATGAAGGGGTGGCTAAGAGGGAGCCCTTCTTCCTCTCTTCCCATGGGTGCACTCAGGAAGAGGCTCCAGAAGGAATCCTTCCAATTTCTGTGCCCACCCTTTCTACTTAGTCCTCTCCAAGATGGGCTGGGTAACCAGACTGGTCAGTGCTTTATACGCCTGGAGCAACAGTTAGCAGTGGATAATGTCATCATCCTCCCAAGCAGGAAGGAGCTCCTGTCCTCCCTTGTTTCCTTCCTTCTACCTACCACAGGATGGAACTTGTTACAGTGGCAAGAAAAAGTGAACAAAAAGGAAACTGGAAAGCTTCAGGGGGCTTCTTAATTTACACATAAACTTTGTGAGCACTTACTCCTCTGAGCTGGTCTCAAAGCTGTGTCGCCCATGCTGTCTGTGTGCACCACACACAAGCCTGGGGAAGGCAGGGGCCGTTCTCTCTGGACAGGATTCCTCACACCAACAATGGAGTCTCTAGAAAATGTATGTCCAGGTCCAGCTGGCCCAGGCCCAGGTTCTGGGGAGGGGAGCCCATACAGTGGGCCCACACCATCCTAGGAGCTGACGAATGGGTCAGGAAAGTGTCCTTGGTTGGGGCTCAGCCCTGGGCAAGATCCACATCACTGGAGATGTTAGCATCAAGAAATCACCTCCGTATGTTGGGGTCTCAGTTTTTGAGCAAACCCAAGGAAGTGGCCACACCCTGAATGATACATAGCCAATTTGTTTTTTAAACAGTTTGACCAAGTAGATGGTGAGTGATCAGGGAAAAAGGAACACCATGGGAAGCTGGCCACAAAATGGCTCAACAAAGAACTAGCTGGGTAGACCAGGTACGAAGCATCAGAGAACAAGGGCAGTTCTCCCTCTAGATCTCCACAGTACACTACTGACAGACATAATAAATGAAGGATAAAGTAGCAAGGACCTACAGAATTTCTGGCATGTATTCATTCACATTGTTCGTTTGTTCGTTCATTCATTCATTCATTCATTCATGGAGCACCCACTAGTCTAGTGCCAATGATATTACACTGGAGCTCCAGTCTCTAAAATGGATTCTGTAACCATTCTGCATCTGTTGACGCACTGCAGATAAAATGGAACCCCGGGGCTGGCTACACTTGAACGCATACCCCCGATGAACACATACCCCCGATGAACACACGCTTGCACATATATCCGTGCACACGTACACATTCGCGTCTACAAGGGCATGCCCTCAACAACACATTTGTGTACTCATGTACACATGGCTACAAACACATACAAAATAGAATTCACACTTGTACACGCTTTTTCACTGTATGTGAACAAAGTCAGGGCTCCCAGAGAAGAGTGCTGGCTTTAACTGGTTGATGGAAATCTTACTAGGTACATTCATCTCCTCCGAATGATAATGACTACAGGAGACTGCCAGGCTGCTCCATTCATCCTTTATATTCTGGTTAATTACAAGACATTTCCCCGCTGTTGTAAAGGTTAGCGGGACACATGGTACACATTTAGCTAGAAGAATCTGGCAATACAAATGCCTCTCTAGTCTGCAGCATGAGTTATTGGGCTGAGCTAGCAGGAGACAAGGACCTGTTAGTGGAGGAGGGGAGGCGCTCAGCCTGTCTCCAAGGCTCTGGGAATCACGAAGCAAATGGAACCTGCAGCTTCTTCTCGCCCCTGTGAAGCCAGACTTCCCTTCACAAGGGGGGAGCCCCTGCACTAACCCCGATCACTCCCCTTTGCCCACCACTTGGCTGTCCTGATGGCTGGACCATCCTTTCATCTCCCCACACCTGTTCCTTCACCACACCCAGTTCAACCAACCTTGGAAAAAATTTGCAATGTATATCTTTCTTTCAGGATTCTAAACTCACTCTTTTTTGCTTGGATTTCACTCACTCTCCGTAAACCATTCCCCAAAATGTTGTAGGGCATGAGCTCCTCAAAACTGGAATCTGATTTTTCCCTTAGAAAACTTGGTGGGTATGCATCTTGCACTCTGCCCCTCCCTCATCATTGAGGGCCTGCCTCCTGCTTGGCCACCAGCCCTGCACAAATGCTTGCATTACTCACAGTTCTCTGCTAGATGAAGTCAGTATCTAGCACACTGGCTCCTCATCTCACTCAGATCTATGCCAAAGATGTAAGATTTGCTGCAGATGCCCAAGATCTAATGCTTCAAGGTACAGACTATGAAAACAACAGTGGGAAGAGCAGTGATATGGAACAGAGCTGGGGAAGCCTCGATGTCACAAAAGTTGAGGTGTCTGTTGCCAGGTCAGTTGACCTGAAGGATAAATATAAAACTACTGTGCCAGCTTTGACCAGGATGTTGCCAACACACAAAGAGTGAGGCTTGGGAGCACCATTGCTGCTACTGTACTGGCACGTTCCATGGTCATGGAAGGCTTCAAGAAGATTAGCAAAGCTGTTAATCCGGTGGAAATCAGAAAAGGTGTGATGTCGCATGTTGATGCTATTACAGCTGAACTTAGGGAGAGCCGAAAGCTGTGATAATTTCTGAAGATACTGCTCAGTTTGCTACAGTTTCTGCAGATGGAGGCAGACGAATTGGCAGCATCATTTCTAATGTGATCACGAAAGTTCAAAGGGCATTCCCACAATATAGGGCAGGAAAACCCTGAATGATTAATCAGGAATCGGAGGCACAGAATTCGACTAAGATTCCATAATCTCCTTACTTGAATAATACATCCAAAGTTCAGAAGTGGAAATTCCAGGATGCTTAGGATTTCCACCGTCCGGCCCATGGTACCCACTCTTGAAACTTCCACTGCCCAGTGGAAGTCTTTGGTTATGACTGCCGACAATGCTCTCAGTACACTCTTTTAGAACAGGATAAAGCTGACTTTCAGGTTAAAGGAGCCCAAGCTCCAAGTTCTAGCGTCACAGAAGGAACCCACAAAGCTGCTGCTATTGATGGTGTGGTGTTTGGAAAAGAGAGCCGGACTCTGAATTTTTAAGCTATTTTGCTTCAATGACTTACGAAGGGTTGGAGAGGTTATTGTAACTGAAGATGATGCCACATTCTTACGAGGGAAAGGTGACAAGATTCAAAATGAGAAATGTTCAAGGAATCACTACTGGTGACCATGGAAAAGAAAAGTTCAAGGGACACCTGGCTTTTGCTTCAGATGGCATAGCTGTGCTGAAGGCTGCCGGGAAAAGGGACGTGGAAGGGAAGGAAGAGAAACAGTCACAGGTGCACTGGATGATACAAGACCTGCTGCTGAAAAAGGGACCGCCTGGGTGCTTTGCTTTGGTGCCTTCTAGGCTTGAATTCACTGCTCCCGCTAATGAAGAGCAAAAAATTGCTACAGGAACAATGAAAGAACACTCAAAATTCCAGCAGTGACCACTGCCAAGAATGCAGGTGTTGAAAGATTATGGATAGTTAAGAGAATTATGCACAGTTCCTCAGAAGCTGGTTATGCACTATGCTGGGTGATGTTTTCATCAGTGCAGCCACGGGTTGTAAGATGTACAAAGCAACTAAAGGTTCTAAGAAGTACTTTGTTGGCTGCTGCTGGTGTGGCCTCTTGGTTAATCACAGCAAAACTCATGGCCACTAGAATTCCTGAAGAAGAAAAGGACCCCAGCATGGTAGGTGGCAGGCAGGGGCATGTTCTAATTTCTAGAATAGTGCTTTGCCATTGTTAATGGGCTGCAGGGTGGTCTTCACAAGCAACTTCTGAGAAGCCAGCTGGAGAAAACGACCAGAAGAAAGATGTTTAAAGGAATCCCTATGGCCATCGGTTGTTGGTTTCAGTGGCCTTGGCAATGCCGTTTTCTCTACCTGGCACATCTTTTCCCCTCTTCTCTGTGTGGCTACCTCTCATTGGTAAAGGCCTGAGTCAACAGCCATCTCCTCTCTGTGGTTGTGTCTACACCTTGAGGAGAAGTCACTGCCCTCACAAGACTTGGTTCAGACGTGTGTTGAAACCCGTATCACACTGCAACATCATGTCCTGTTCTCCCAGCTATTTGTCCCCCGAACTCCTATGTCTATGTCCTGTGACTGACAGAGGCCAGCACACAGACAGTTCCCTTGAAGAGTCTGATGACTGAGTGGATGAATGACCAACTGTTAGAAGAATATGTGCTTTGAATTCATTTCCTGGCAAAGGAAGTAGTTACACTTGAAAGCAGGTGAGGTGAGGGGTGCCATATTTTATGTTCAGGATGTTTTCAGTTCAGGCTCATTTTGACTGAATTTAGAAGCTTGGCTTCATAGACCCCAAGCTCTGGGCTCCTGAGCCTGGTAGCAACAACCCTGTGATTTGTTCAGAGGCCCTGGAGGCACAGAACCTAAAAAATGAGGCTAGCAAGGGTTTAGCAGCTTAGTTGGTGGACAGGAATAGGACGGAAGAGTCTCAGCGTGGACCACAGGCTGTGTGAGGCACTTCTGCTCTGGTCTGAGACTACAACTCAGTCACAAGCAAGAAAAAGACAAGTTCATGTGGAAAACAGAAGCTTTGGTTTGTTACTACAAAAAGCATCTCGATAAATGCAAATTGGTTTCCAATGGACAAGTTTATTCTGCAGACAATTAAGATTTGGAGTTGGACTTCTAGAAAGCAGAGGGGCCGATTCTCTTACTGTGGAATATCTCCCAACTGCTGGTTACCAGAGTTAACCTGACAAGATAGGCAGTGGGAGGGACAGCAGAGTAGGGCTAGGATTTGGCTGAAGGTTGGGGGTGGGGGGGCAGGCAGTAGACAATGACCGTCACCTCAGAGTGGCAGCAAAGAGCCCAAGTCTGAGAAGCCAGAGCCGCCAGCAAAATCTCTCACTGCACAAGGGCTTCCCCATATAACAGGGAGACTGGTGACTGGTGGAGTCTGAGGCTTGAGGGTTCCATTTCCTGTGTACCTGCCATGTGCCAGATATTGCGACAGGGTCTCCTTTTAATCGCCAGTAGACCCGTGGGGTTAATATTATTCCCTCTCTGCAGACCAGCAGGGCAACAGTGCAGTGTGCTGCCCTCTCTGCCAGGGAAGACCCTCACCAGTTGTGATCATTGACCACTGGGGGCATTTAAGAAAGGCTCTTCTCACTGCCGTTCCTTGTAGGCTTAAAGAGAAAGCAGGAAAGCAATTAACGCTCTGAGAAGGACTGAAAATAGCCCTCGCCCGGAGGCAGAAGGATTGATTACATAACCTCAGTGGTCTCCCAGAACTGGAAGCAACTGTGATTTCTGTGGTTGCCAAACACTTCTGGTGCAGGAGCCTATGATTACGCTCTTAGGTAAATGTTTACTACGCAAAACAAATCAAAGAGCAATGGCTCTGGTTAACATTGGTGGTGTGGGGGGGGGGGGGTGAACCCGAGGCCCCGAGGCTATCAAAAGAGCTGCTGGGAGAACCCCTCTGGCCTCCAAAGAACTCACTTTGCAAACCACTCTTTTGGGCTTGCCTCTCTCAAGTTACAATCGTTATGAGGAGGTCTCCTGCCCAGAGAGGGGATCTGGGTGGCCTCTGACTCCATGCTGCCTTGAGTCTTCACATCTCTCTCTTCAGCACAGACCCTTGTCTGAGCTACAGACTGACAGACCAGCCAGCTTCCTACTAGACAGCCCCCCCACCCTGCCCCTGAAATGCCAACAGTCCCAGAATCAACGTGTCCCAAGCAAATCCACTCTCTTCTGCCTCTGCCCTATACCAGCTTGGTTAATAGCCTCATTTTTTTTACCCGCTCACTCAGGCTAGAAACCAAAGGTTCAGGCCTGAGTCCTCTGCCTCCTTCCTCCACCCCTGTCACTCCCGGATCTAACGAGTCCAGGAAAGTGACCATGGGAAGGCCTCTTTTGGTCTCCCTCTGCCTCTGCCTCTGCCTAAACCCTGGATCCTTGTAGTCTCCAAATTCTCAAAGGCTCTTAATTGTCCTCTCATTTTCATCTGAGAGCAATGAAAGATCTTCCTAAAATAAAATGTGATCACATCTCCCTCTTGCTCAAGACTTCTGATCCCTTGTCTTCAGGGCAGCTTTTCACAGTGTGACCCCTGCCTCCCTCTCTGACCCCAGAGCCCCCTGCCCTCACTGCTGACCTGTGTCCTGGACAGCAGGCTTCACGCTCAGTCGGCACATGTTTTCATTGAAAGGCCTGGGAGCAGGTGTATTAGGCTGTGGGCCATCTGTCTCAGCTGCAGACTGCCCAACTCTGGCCTGCCAGCACTACTGTGTCTACAGACAATTCATACATGAATGAGGCTGTGTTCCATAAACCTTTATTTACCGACGCTGAAATGTGCATTTCATACAGTTGTCATGTGTCATGAAATATTCTTCTTCTGATTTTCTGCTTCAATCTTTAAAAACAGATGGCTGCATCTGGCCTGCAGGCTGTACTTGACCAACTCCGCTCTAGACGCACACAGGTGTCTGGGGTTCCTGAGACTCAGCGCTTTCATATTCTCTTGCCTCCGTTCTACCTGGACTGCTCCTCATGGCCTGCGTGGCATCTCTCCAAGGCCCATACTGATGTCACTGCTACATTTTTTTTGACTTCTTTAAGTGCTTCCAGCAAAACTAATTGCTCCTTTATCTCTTATCCTAGAACCCTTCACTGGGCCTCAATTACAGCTCTTATCTTGCTGCCCACAACTTCTAGATTTATGCCTGTTCCTCTCTTTAACTTGTCCTCCTTGAGAGCAGAGCGTGGCCTGGCCATGTCCACCTTTCTCTTCTTCCACGTGATACTGGTGTCACACAAGAGTGCTTGTTAAATTCAACACGCTCACCTGCTTTCTGACAGCCGGCTTGAGGCACAGTCACACTAGAGCCCTGATGCCCTGGTTCCCTGTAGTCATAGTTAAGATCGTGTGTGTCCAGGAATAGCCCTAAATTCTGACCGGACCGAGACAGGAATGGAATGCACCATGTTTCAGGTTATTTGTTTATTCGTTCAACTTATGATTTGTTTTCTGAGAAAAGAACTGTCCACCGATACAGTTCGGGGGTTGTAATTATTAGCTCTGAAGTGCCATAAATCACTTGAGACTCTAATGCCATAAAGCTGAGCGCCATTAAGACTGACCCTGTGCTGCTGTTTCCCCAGGTCCAGTCCTCACGCCTCCCTGGCCTGCTCTGTGCCAGAAGCCTGACCTCTGTGGACTGCTACGGCAAGGGGTCCCGCTGGGAAGGCTCATAGTCTCCCAGGGCACACAGCAGGCCCACACAGCAGGGACTCTGTTCCTTATTCCTGGCTCCTTTTGGGTTGGCAGATGGGAGGCACAGCAGACTTGAGGGAGAGGGAGAAGAGAGAGATCAGGTTACTGACTCTGGCCTCCTCTTCCTGCTCTGGTTACTGATTCCAGGTCCTTGCTGCAGTGCTTGTTACTGATTCCCAGGCCTCTCCTCCTGCACTAGTTACTGACTCCTGGCCCCCTCCTCCTGCTCTGGTTACTGATTCTGGCTTCCTCATCCTGCACTGGTTACTGATTCTGGCCCTTCTTCCTGCTCTGGTTACTGATTCTGGCCCCTCTTCCTTCTCTGGTTACTGATTCTGGCCCTCTCTTCCTGCTCTGGTTACTGACTCCTGGCTCCCTCTTCCTGCAGTGGGTTGGCAGTGGTCAGGCTCCTCAGTTCTGCCAGGTAGTGCCTTTTCTACTCCCTCTGGCCTTTCCCAGTTGTGGCAAAGCCCTCCCTGCTGCGTGGTGCCCGAGGGCCTCATCATCCCTGCGTGTTCCTTAATTCCATCCTATCCTTTGTAAAGGGTCCCATCACTAAACCCTCTTCGGTGAAAGCCAGGCAGTATGCCTTCTATCTCCTGCTAGTCCCCTGACTAAAAGCTATCTCTGCCATGCTTTTGTGCTGTATTTACAAGCTGAAAAACTTTGATTATTGTAGTCATTCCAAAGTTTCCTTTCCTTCAGGGCAGTGCTTCTCAATGGGGGTGGTTTTGTATGCAAGGATCATTTGGCAACATGGGGAAACTTTCTGGTTATCATGACTACGTGTGTTGTGGGGAAATGCTACTGGCATCTAGCAGCTCGTGGATGGAGGCCAGGGATGCCGCTAAACATCCCCAAATGCTCTGGATGACCCCCCACAACAGAGAACTACCCACACCACTAAGTCAATAGTGCTGAGGTCAAGGAACCCTGCTTGAGTCCTCAGTTGAGTTACTAAATGATTACTGTATGCGCTTTGCACTATGTGCCCTCAGTATGGTAAAGACTAGAAAAAGAAGTTCCCAGAGTAAAATCACTTATTAACACAATATCTAAGCCCCCGTATATAAGCATGCCAGCTGCAGACAAATACTGCTGGGGTGCAAGTCTGCCTCCCACACTACGTCGATGAGACCTGGAGCCGGTCAGGAGTCCTCTCTGAAACCCTGGTTCCTCATCTGTAAAATGGGGCCAAGGGTAGTTCCTCCTTCACACACTTGCTGTTAGCGCTAAATGAAGTAATAAACGCCAAGTGCTTGAAACCTAGAAAGCCCTCTGTAAACACTGACACATATGAATGTACAACCTCATTTGGGGCTGTATTAAGGGACACAGAGAGAGGACAGGATAGGCCCTCCTCTTGAGAAGTTCGTAAGTAAAGCAGGTTTTCAGATTGTGGGTTTTTCCCTGCTATAGCCTTGTGAAATTAATTTACAGGTTGCAGTTAACATTAAAAATTGGAAGTTTTCAGGGTGCATCATGCTTAGTAAGGATAAATACCACTTGGTGACATTTTCCTTTTACTTCTATAGATAGACGTGAGTACTGGGTTGTGATAGAAAATGTACTTCTTTACAGTGGGATGAGATTAACAAAGCATAGTTGAAAAGCCACCAGTTGAATAGGAAAGATAAGGCACTCAAAACACCATTAAGAGATGGCCCTCTGGGTTTGCAGAAATCTTACACGAGCCTGTGAATGAATTCAAGCTTCCCCACTTACAGCCTGTGTGATCTGTGTGTGTTGGGCTTGTTACACAACCTCTCTGAGCCTCAGCTGCTTCAGCTGAAACGTGGGAATTAAAATGTATTTTTTTTTAATTTTTTTTTCAACGTTTTTATTTATTTTTGGGACAGACAGAGACAGAGCATGAACGGGGGAGGGGCAGAGAGAGAGGGAGACACAGAATCGGAAACAGGCTCCAGGCTCCGAGCCATCAGCCCAGAGCCTGACGCGGGGCTCGAACTCACAGACCTTGAGATCGTGACCTGGCTGAAGTCGGACGCTTAACCGACTGCGCCACCCAGGCGCCCAAAATGTATTTTTTTTAATGTTTATTTTGAGAGAGAGAGAGAGAGAGAGAGAGCAAGCACACACACATGCATGTGGGCAGAAAGAGAGAGAGAGAGAGAGAGAGACTGAGAAAGAATGCCAAGCAGGCTCCAAGTACAGAGCCTGACTTGGGGATCGGTTTCACGAACCATGATCTCATGACCTGAGCTGAAAATCAAGAGTCAGACATTTAACCGACTGAGCCACCCAGGTGTCCCGAAACGTGGGAATCAAAAACACATTTGTCACTGTGCTGTGGGGAGGCCCACATGGGGGCAGTGTGGACAGTGCCCAGTACAGGGCCTGGTGCACAGCAAGCATGCTGCTGATCTAGAGGCTGCCGTGTCTGGGTTCTCTTTGCCCACTGCCTGGCCTTACGCTGTGGCCTATGACCATGACAAACAGGCCCTCAGGAACCTGAAACAGTAGAAACACTGGCACCTACTTAATCAGACACACTGATGACACTCGTCTCTGCTTTTCTATTTTGGAAAATACAATGAAAAGATCCAGGCAGGGGCTTCACTCACAGAAGCCCAACATCGGCAGTGGAAAAATGCCTCCAGGAAAGCTCTCAGAATGAGGCTTTGTGAGGCTCGCCAGATCAGGTTGGTTTTTGAGTTCGTTTTTTTTTTTTTTTTTACTTCATTTTTATTTGTTTGTTTAATAAAGAGAGAGCATGTGCATGGGGCAGAGGAAGAGAGAGAGAGAGAAAGAGAGAGAGAGAGAGAAAGAGAGAGAGAGAGAGAGAGAGAGAGAGAGAGAGAGAGAGAGGAGAGAGAAACTTAGAGGAGTCTCTGTGAGAAACTGCACAGCATGGAGCCCGACTCAGGGCTTGATCCCACGACCCTGGGATCATGACATGAGCTGCAACCAAGAGTCGGATGCTCTACCCACTAAGCCACCCAGCCACTCTGTTTTTATGTTTATTTTGTAAATATTTCACAGGTGGCTAAGGAAAGGAGGCTGTTTATGAAAGGTCCAGATTCTAAAGGTAATGCTTCTAGTTGCAGTGTTGCTTTTATCCTAGTTTCCCGATGAAAGCCTGGCCTCATGGCAGGGGCTCCACTCTGCCCCTGCCCCACCCAGGTGAGTGATGGGCTGGTGCTGTCCGGAACCACAGCCTGCGCGGTGGGGTTGGAGGGGGCCAGCCACCCCGCTCCTCCCTGAGAATCGGTGCTCCTACCCCAGCACACCCTCGTGGGAAGACACTTCTTGCTTTTTATCAGGCCTACTTTGTCCCATTCTGTGCACACTACCAATATGCCTCACTCCTCACTCACTCACTCACTCAGGACACAAACTCACCCCTCCTTTTATTCCCCAGGGCCTTATGCTTAATAGGTGTGCAATACAAGTTTGCTGTTGAATCAATCAGAACCAACATCAGCCTATAAATGGTAGTAGTTAAGGGCTTAATGAGCAAGTTATAAAGCCCACCCTTGGTGTTTATAAATTTTGTGTGCTTCGAGTAAACTCAAGGTTGAGAGGGATGCCCTCATCCGCTCCCATACACCAAGTGGACTCTGGATCTCCTCCAGTGCCCAAGAGCTCCCTGCCTTGGGTTTGCAAATTCTTCAGGACTGGAGCACAAATCTGCTTGCCTGCAATTTCCACCTGCCATTCCTGGTCTGATCCCTTGCTGCCAGGCAGCTCTTCGCACATTGGAACCCCTAAGCTCCAGCACTCCTGCAGCCCCTCTGCCCGTGGGTGTGCCAATACAGTCGTGTTCTATGTAACACTAACACAAAACAGAGCTGGAATATGGCTCCTCTCCCACTTTACACCAGCGTAGGCTAAACTCTCCCGGTTAAGAGCTTGGGCTCTGGAGTCAAAAGGCAGGAGTTCAGATGGCCTTGGGAAACTGGCTTATTTTCTCCAAGCCTCTACTTCCCTGCCCATAAAATGGGGACAGTGATGGCATTTACTCTGGAATGATGGGGGATAAATGAGACGACGTTTGTCAAGTGCCCAGCACATAGCCTGGCTCTTCAAAGGCACTCAGTAGTAACTGCTATGACGAGTCTGGCTCGAAGAGGGGCCTGGGGAGGGGCAGCTTGGGGCAGCATCACTGTCTCGGGCAGCCGGCCACCATGGCAGGTGCAGAGCTGCTGATGTGGAGGCCCCGGGTTGCAAATGAGAACAGGACAAGAGACGTATGTCCTCCCTGCAGTCAGGCTGGACCCAGTCTGGGGACAGGATGAGCTCCCCGGGACTCATCTCTGCGGCCCGCTGAGGAGGCTCGGCAGTCCCCACCTACCTTGGTATTGGGCGCTGAAGCCACGCTGCCGGTGGTTGCCGTCAGAGGTGAAGTGCAGCCGCAGCCAGTTCTTGCTGCTGATGACGGGGGCCGGGAGGCTGGCTCCGGTGAACCTGTGGGGACACCAAGTGGGCGGGGATAGCAGTGAGGCAGGGGCCAGCATCCATTGTCCCCACTTCCCATGGTGCTAGGGCCTCTGCCCAGGCCTGGGGCAGGAGGGAAGGGCTGGGCCACCCAGGCCACCCTCCAGAAACCTGGGGCCTGAGCGGCTTCGGCAGGCTCTCCCAGGGGCCCCTCCCACCACTGGGTTACCTTGAGATGCTGTGCAGACAGTGGATCCTTCAGGCCAGGAGCAGAGGCCCACTCCCTCCCCCCACCAGGGGTGTTGACAAGTGTCACTCCTTTGGGCAACAGACCACAGGCAGAAGAGAGGCCCAGCCTTCCCAGCAGATGTCCACATACCCACCTGTACCCAAGACCCTGATCCCCCAGCAAAAGTCCAGCCTACAACCCCCAGGTACAGGACCAGCTACCCCTAGTGAGCCCCGCAGACCCCCCAAGGAGTCCAGAGAAAGGCACTTCAGGCAGTATGGCCCTTCAGTGCTGTGAGAGCCCATTCTAAGGTCACTCACTGGGCCCCGGGTCTCCTCTGGCTCCTCCCCTATTCCTGTTGCGTCCATAAGACGTCTCCCCATCTGTGCTAGGTCTGTTCCCCCTCCCTTAAATTAGCTTCTTCTGGATTCCAGCCAGTCCAGCCCAGGGGGTGGGGCACCAGGATCTCTCCTGCCATCACTGGTCACTACCCCAGCCTCTTGACCAACTGCCATCTTGAGCCAACTTCCAAGTCCACCAGACCCTTCCTCCTGGAGCACAGGAACCTTCAGCAGCTCCCTAGTGCCTACACAAGAATAGCCTTTCAAGTTTTCCACCTTTTCCCCTGCTGGAATGAGTCTCTGCTCAGTGCTGGCCCTCTCCACCACACTCAGGCTAAGCTGTGAAGCCCCCCTCCTTGTGCTTGTTCTCTGCACCCCAGGAATCCCCTCTGTCTTCCCTCCTCTACCCCACAGCCTCTGAGCTGGCCTGTGCACTGGTGTCTTCCCTCTTTTCCTCCCCACATAAGAATCAGGTACAAAGCATAGCGATGCCTGCCCCCCGCCCCCCGGCAGCCTCACACCTCCCTCCTGCCTGCTCCCACCCCTGCGGGGACACCCTATTGAGGACATCTCCTAAGCATGCATGCTTTGTCCTTTACAACATCTTTGCCTTTTCTGCCTGGAATGCACCCACCCAGAGCCCTGTCTCCTGCACCACCCATGTTGCCTGAGAGGACTTCAGGAAGCCCTCAAACATCACATCCTGGGGCAAGCCTTTCCTACTCTCCTTGGCTTGGAAACCACACAGATTTGGGTTCAGATCTAGGCTCTACCACTTAGTACCAGTGTGACCTAGGACTAGTTACTGAACCTTTCTGAAAATGAGAATACTAAGTCCAGCCTGAAGCGTCTGTGGGAATAAATGTGAGACCTACCTATGGGCAAAGAACCTAGCCCAGTATCTGACACACATTAGCTCAAGAAACGTCATTTTCTTTTTCCTCCTCTGTGATGCCACAGCACCTATGATTCATCATCTAGGTGGGTGTCTCCCTAAGGTAACTCCTCAAGGAGGGCATTGTAGTCTGATGGTGAAGAAGACCGGGCTCTGGAGGGATGAGCTGTGTTATCTTACAAAAATTACTTCAACTCTCTGTGACTTTGTAAAATGGGGACAATAATAACCATTCCCTCAAAGAGTTGCAAAGATTAAATGAGATGATACACACAAAAAAAGGCCTTAGCATGGTCCCTGGGAAATAAAGAGCTTTTGGTAAATGGCAGCTGCTATTTTATTCTTTGTCATTTTTATTCTTCATCCTTGTACCAAGCATCTAGCACCATGGTTGGTACAAAGCAGGCAAATCAGGATTCCAACAGAAAGCAAATGGCACAGTCATAGGAGAATAATTCCAGGAGTTCAATGAATGGACTCTTTATCAAAAAAGTGGGGAAACCACCAGGGATGGGGCGGTAGGCTGTTGCTTGTTACCACTTAGGAGCCTGGAGAAGACATGATTATCCCTGAAAAAGAAGGCTGCATGCAGAGGGTCACCACACAGGACCTAGATCTTGGGCATTTAAGTCCCACTAGGAGAGGGCAAAGAAATGCAAACCCAGAACTCACTCTCCTCTTTCCCCTCCTCCAACCTCCTACTGATGCTTCTGTTGATTTATCCCAATCAGAAGCCAGAAGCAAAGGAGCATATTGATACAGCCCTATAGCTAAGTCTTCCTAGATATGGAACAGAGTGGAAAAGGTTGGGGAGAGGATCTGGAGGGGGCAAATGGAAGAGATCCAGCATGGTGGGTCCCCATAAATGTGTATTAAACAAAGGAAATAACCAAGGAGCTTCATACCCTGCAAAACTGAGTTTTTACTGTAATGAAAATGCTGACACACACCAAATTCTAATAATATAACCCATACTACCATTGGTAAGAGCTATTATAGAAACCAATTACTGTATTTCACCAGATCCCATTTAAAATAGTTTATTATAGTCTGAGTCACTGAAGTTTTCTAAGGAGCCACAAATAGTATTGTGGGTTCCCCCCCCCCCCAGGCCAAGTTCAATTCTGTATCAATGACAAAGCTTGGGGACTATTTACATAAGGGAAGTAGAAATAGGGAGAATTTACCTGAATAATTCAGAACCAAAGGATGTTTATTGCAAAATGGGATGTGGGGAGGGTGCCGGGGTCCCAGAGCAGGATGAGAAGTCATGATCACGACTATGGTAAGTGGAAGCCAGTGAGGCTTCTCCAGTCCCAGTATCTGCTTTAGCCCCAAGCGTGCAGCCTGGAGAAGCTCTGAGGGACACCCGTTGTCCATCCTACCCTGAGGACTCCTGGTAACTCTTCACCCCCAAGGCTTAAACTCTTGGGGCCCTGTGTTGCCTACACATCTTTACTCTGTTCTGCTCCTGCCTCCTTGGACGTAAATGCATATGTGAGAGTTTTCCTGGCAACTATCCCATAATTGGGGGCTTACATGTTGGAGTCATCACATCAGACTCTGCCACTGAGATGGTGTCGTGCCCCACTGGAAACTCTCCAACATACCACTGACACGACAACACAGGGAGCTATCAGAAGCATTATATTGGGTGGTAAAAGAGTATATACTGTACGGTTCCATTTATATGAAACCCTGGAAAAGACTCATCAATAGTAAGAGAAAGCAGATTAGTAGATGCCAGAGCTGGGGGTGAGAGGTACAGGTGGGGATCCCCAGGGGAACCTCCTGGGGTCATGGGAATGTTCTGTATTTTGAAGGAGATGGTGGTTATGTGGGAAGTACATGTTGGTCAAAGCTCTGAAAACATTTAAAATGGGTAATTTTAGGGATGCCTGGGTGGCTCAGTCAATTGAGTGTCTGACTTAGGCTCAGGTCATGATCTCGCAGTTCGTGAGTTTGTGCCCTGCATCGGGCTCTGTGCTGACAGCTCAGAGCCTGGAGCCTGCTTCAGATTCTGTGTCTCCCTCTCTCTCTGCCCCTCCCCAACTCATGCTCTGGCTCTCTCTCTCTCTCTCTCAAAAGTAAATAAACACTGAAAAAAATGGGTAATTTTATTTTGTGTAAATTAGACCTGATCAGAGTTCATTAAAAACAAATCTCCAATGGCTTCTATCCTTAGAGTAAGACCTTACTGTGGCCTCAGGCTTTAAAAAAGCCAGTGTGTTCTCACCTCTCTTACCTCCCCCTCTCCTCATCTCTATTTTTTCTGCTCCAGTCACACAGGTCTCCTTGCGGTTCAAAGCTGGCCAGACCTCTTTTGGCCTCAGGGCCTTTGCACTTGACATTCTCCCTACCTGCTAGCTGGCTCTTCTCCCAGATGTTCATGTGGCTCACCTCCTCAGTTCCTCTAAGTTTTTGATCAAATGTCACCTTCTTAGTGAAGTCTTCCTGGTCTGACTCCTGCCTGCCTTCCTTCCCTGAGCACACGTGTAAATGTGCAAACACACACACACACACACACACACACACACACACACACACCATCTCCAATCAAACAGAAGACCTTACTTGTAGTGGAACACACATTGCTTTTTTGTGCTTCTCTGTCTTTGTACTTGTTGCTCTGTCTGCCCTTTCCCATTGTACCATCTGACTGCACAGAGAGGTTAAGAAGCTTGTTCAAGGTCACACAGCCATGAAATGGCAGAGGTGGCAGTCAAACTCAAACCACTCCACTCTGAGCCTATGTACTCAGCCACTGTGCTGTATACTGCCACATACATGCAAGCATGAAGGAAGGCGGTGGAACAGTTTAGGCTGAATTCCATTCTGTTTCTTTTCTTCCCCTCCCGCTTCCCCCCAGGATCCTCTTTAATTCTGCTCCCTCTTAGAATCATAATTAAAGGAGAGAAACACAAAGAGAGATTCTCCCCTCCAAACCTTTCTGTCCACATTAACTTCACTCTGGGGGGCCTTGGGAATTCCAAGTTCGCCCAGGAAATTGCTATTGCAGTACAGCATAAAATGTATTTAAGCAATTACACTCAATTTTTTTTTCTTTTTGGTAAATTGACTTCCGTTAAATGGGGCTTCATTAATGGAATCTGGCTTGGGGAGAACAAAAAAACAAACGCTCCCTTTAATGCATGTAGTTGATTATGGGAAAAGTGGCTTTGAATTCCCCTCCAGAAAGCTCTAAGTTCTTCTCTTGGTAATAGGACAGCTCAGAGCAGACTTCATGGAAAGCATTTCTTCTTAAGAAGCTTCTTCTACAGTTAGGATGTTGGGGCGCAGAGATGAAAACAGTGAGTCTGCAAGGAATCACTGCCTACCTGTAATCTGAGGGGGAGTACTAGAAGATTCTGCCTTAGATTTCAGTATTCCTGAAAACTGACATCCTCGGGAGAACATTCACTCATTCATTTACTCACCAAGCACACATTGTATAAAAGGCACTGTGCTTGCCAGTGGGTGCCACTCCCACTTGTTCCCTGGATATGGGAAGTCTTTGCAAAGCCTGAAATCTACCAGATTCCACTGTAATGTCCCCTTCTCTGCCCAGCCACCACTCCTCAGGCAGTGGCATCTGGCTTCTGTGTTCCAGAGCAGCTCCTATGGGCTTTATCTCTTAGCTAAGCTATGTGCACAGCCTGGATTTGACTCAGGGTTGAAGACTCTTTGCATCCTAGGGTCGAACAAAAACCATCCTTCCAACCACAAAGGTGGCTGGGGAGAATGTGAAATATAGGAGGTGCTGGCCACTTTATCCCCACTCCCAAACTCTCTTCCTTCCCCACCTGCCATCTGCTTTCCTCTTTGGGGGATGGAGAGGGCACCACGATGCAACCAGGGAAACCCTCTGGATGCCCTGATGGTAGTGAGCAAAGGACACCAAGGCCTTTGCTGGAAACCGATTCCCACTTCCCCCGCCCAAGCCACCTCTCATTTCTGAAGTGAGACTTTATTGACTCAGCCCTGACACACCCATTCTCATCACCCATGATTTCAGTATCAGTTTTCCTTAGCCAAATACCTAGGATTCTTGCTATGTCAAAACAAATGCTTTTCCTTAGACAAACCCAGGATGTTACACACTTTCCTGGAATCGGGCAAATGCCCAGGATGAATGAAGTTCCCTTTTGGATATGGACTGCCAGAGTCCCTGAGTCTTTAGACTTGTCTTTGGAAAGACATCTCAAGGTTCCGGTTCTCAGCAGTGCCTACCCACTTGTTCAGGCAGCTCTGAGCAGCTGAGCCACGGTGTGAAGATTCAAATCCCAGCAACCTACCTGGATGTTTGGGGGCTTGTTTGAACAAACCCAAGCTTCTGCCAATCAGTCTAGCTCCCCAGTGTTCTTTCTCCCCGTAATCCACACCATCCTCCTGGTCACCCAACCCAAGCATCATTCTTAACTCCTCCTGTTCCTGCCCTCCATGGCCAAGTCTTCTGGGCCTCACAACCTTGTCATCCTCACCTGGACTACTGAGTCAGCCTTCTGATCTGTCCTCTGCCCCCAGTCCATCTCTGTACTCTGTGGGGAGATCTTCCCAAGTTCCTGCCTGGCTGGAAACCCAGAAGCAGAGGCCCACCAGCTCCAATATCATAAAATCTAGACTTTTTCATGCCTTCCCTCTCCAGTGACACCCACTTCGAGCTCCAGCTTCTTCCATGTCTCCGTGCCTTTGCATATGCTACTCCCTCTATCTGCAGTGTCCTTTCCTGTCACCCCACCTGACTACCTGGGGAAATATCACCCATCACATACACCTAACCAAATGTCTCATTCTTTCCACATCTCTCTTTCCCTGCCCCCACGGGAGAAGCATTTGCCTTCACTGTGACCCCTCTGCACCATGCTCAAGCCCTTACCATCATGCCGATACACCAACTCACAACCATCTCTCAACCAGAAGCCAGGCTCTGTAAAAGCTGGGACAGGATTTCCTTTATCTTGATATGTCTAGCAACACAGCACAGTGCCTGGCACAAAGAACAAATCAATTCCTTAGAACAGGGGTTGGCAAACTAGAGCTTGCTGTCTGTTTTTGTAGATAAAGTTTTATTGGATCACAACCATGATCATTCATTTACATTTGTCTGCTTTTATGCTGCAACGGCAGAGTCGAGTAGCTGTGACAGACACTGTAACCCGCAACGCCCAAATTATTTATCTCACCCTTTACAGAAACATTTACTAACACCTTGAAGCCTTGAAGATGACATAGTTGGTTGGTAAAAAGTAATTTGTGAGGAGGGCATAAGAACACACACACAGCTAAAGCATTTCATTATAGTGTGCAAATACCTAAATGCACATTTACTCGTCAATCCATTTAATGTAGGACCAAGGTCTTTCCTTTGACCACGGTTTTGTTCCCCACACTGTCTGCCTTATATAAACTACACCCACAGTTCATTGCTCACCATGTTTAATTCTTCTACGGCATGTTCACTCAACACGTATTTATTGAGCACCTACAATGTGCCAGGCTCTGTGTGGGGCACTGGGGAGGTCGCAGTGAGCAAGATGGACTTGGTCCCTGCCCCAATGGAACTGACCCAGTGGGGTGCAACTGTCTCAGTCACTCACACCTAATATTGAGGGAGTAATTCTTTTTAGAGATTCTCCTTCATGGAGTCATTCCAAAGCATTCAATTTAGTTTCCATAGATGCAACTCTATTTCCTTTCACACTCATATTTCATCAGCTTATGTGATGTTTAATTTAAATCACATAATTACAATAACAAGTATGACTGGCACCAAGAGAGTTGGCAACAGACCCATCTGATTCTCAGAAAGTGCAAGACTCAGCTGGTGGGAGCATGAGGTGCATGGGCATTGAGGGTGGGGGTGGGAGACGGCCAGCAGGCAGCTGGCACTTCACGTGCCACAAGGCATCGGTCAGGAAGATCTAGCAAGGCCGTGGGAGTACCAGCCACCCCAGGGAGCTGCTCTAGTGGAGAGGGCTAAGTACTGAGCACTTTTATTATCCGTGCTTTGGGGAGGAAGGAAGGAAGGAAGGAAGGAAGGAAGGAAGGAAGGAAGGAAGGAAGGAAGGGTGGCCTCTTGCTTTCAATAGTGGGGCATCTGTTCTAATTACATCCCCTTGGCTATCAGGAGAGTGGGAATCAACTGATCTTAAAATCCTAATTGAGGAGGACTTCAGAGGACTCCTAGGCCTAAAGGTTCACTATGTATGGATCTCATCTACAGCATTCTCGACAGAGGGTCAGCTCCTTGCCAAATTCTCCCTGTCCCCTTTGATCCACCCCCAATCCTTTTTCCAGCTACTTCCTTACCTTCACGTGGGATCTTACAGCCACTGGCTCCAGAGAATCTGGTTGGCTGCCCCCGTGTATCTGTGACTCTTTGCACTTCCTCTACCCTGGTACTTGTCTCACCAAGCATCGTCCAGGGGTCTGCCTCACCCCCCAAACTGTGAGCTCTCTGAAGACAAGAGCCATTTCTTACTTCTTAAGTTTTTTCCTCAGTACCTTGCATGGAAAACTAATACATGGAAAGAGCTCGGTCAATACCACTCACTAGAAGAAGGAACGCCTGAATGAACGAACGAATGAATGAGATCCTGCCGGTGAAAGAAGAGGGCATATGTGGGGAGAAAGGCAGGCGAGCAGGTGAGCCTGGAGACAGTAGGGAGAGCCTCTGAGGCCATGCTGGGTTTCATCTCCGTTTCCCACGAAGACGAAGCCAGGCCGCCCCAGCCCCTTGGTCCCTCAGCCCTTACTGTGCTCCCCATTCACTTGGCAGCTGCTGGTACCTTTCTGGGGGACTCTTCCCGTCCTGACATATCCCCAGGGCAGGATCAGCGAAGTCTGGTAATCAATGTGGGCAAATGTTCCTTCTTCCCCCAGAAGCAACTCAATAAACTCCACAAATTATCAGGGTTCTTCCCTGCTCAGCTAATTGTTAGCTCCGGGGAACCCACACAAACTACATCAGGTAAACGCTTTTCCTCCAGAAGCACCGCTCCCTGGAGGGCGTGTATCTGAGGCCGGGAGTGCCAGGGGCAGGGCTCCTGGGATGTGGGTGTCAACACCTGCGGGTGAGCGCCCCTGGGGCTTGCGTGTTGGGGATGGCACCTTGAGAAGGTCTGGGAGTGGCCTGGGGCGTCCGTTCCTTGCGTTCCCGACTCAGCGGCTGACCCAGGAGGGCTGCGGCGTGGGGCGTCTCCTGTCTCTGCGCAGAGGCTGTGCTCAGGATGCTGCCCGGAGCAGATTGGCGCTGGGTCTTGCAGACGGAGGTGCGGCCCGGGGCCAAGCTTTGGGCGAGGGGGCTGGTGGCCGGTCCTCAACTACCTTTCAGGGGACGCCCGCCTCCCTCATTTTCTGTCTCCGCGACTAAATCAGGCAGAGCCACAAGCCTTTAAAGATGAGGCTTCCCACCGGAACCACGTGACCCCCAGGCCGCAGCTGATTGGATCAGGGTGGCCATGTGACCCAAGCGGGGCCAATCGGCTGATCGGACCGTGCACTGGCTTAGCCGAAGAGGGGCCCTGCAAAGGAGATACGGCAAAGGAGTGGCCCAGCGTCGTTGCCTGCACCTCTGTCGCTGCCACCCCTGCTTCATTGCTCTTACAACACGTTATGTGCCTTGTACATTCGTTGTCCTACTCCCCGTCCTGCTCCGGTCTGATTGGGACAGAATCGAAGAGCAGTCTCCGCCCTGCCTTGCTGCTGAACCCTTAGCTGGCCTTAGCCAGCCATCCCCTGCCCTCAGCCAGTGCCTCTGTTGCTCTAGGTTAGACCTGAGATCCGGCCTGGAGACCTGATGGTCCTATGCCCTAAGATGTTAAAGCCTGCCCCTTCAGGCCTGGCCCAGGAACGGGGTGCAGGCCGTGGGAGCCTGGCTGGGGACCAAGGCACACTCACACTCTACCTGGACCCTCTCGCCTTCCTGCCTCAGGTCTCTGCCTGGGTGGAGATGTCACCTGTCTGGGTCATCACCTGTCTTGTTCCCCTACACAGAGGCAATGGGCTTAGGGAGGTCAAAGGTTAAGGGTCGGGCCTCTGGAATCAGCACAGCCCTGTATTTGAGTCTGGATTCCGCTGTTTTCTAGTTGTGTAAATGTGGGTATGTGCCAAAACCTCTGGGCCCCAGTTTCCTAATCTGTGCAATGGGGGTCCTGTGAACTTGTGTATATATAAGGTGTCCAGGACTGTGCCTGACACACAGCAAGTGCCTCACAAATGTGAACTGTTTTCTTCTCATGCTTTGGTTTGAAGGGAGAAGGGATGGGATCTTATCAGTGCCTTGAATCTTACCTTCCAGAGCACACAGGGATTAAGCAGACCTCAGAGTAGCCTGGCCTAGGTTTCCCTGGAGAAGTAAGGATGCCTGCATCCACTCTGGTGATAGAACAGTGCAGGAGGGTGGGGGGGGGGGTGGGGAGGGAAAGGGGAAGGACAAGGCACTCTGTGGCACCCAGGGTAGCCATTCCAAGTGGCAGCCACTTTCCCTCCTTGGGCAGCCCCAGCTTGACCTCCACCAGCTCCTGCTCTCTCAATCTTGTCCATCTTCCACCTGTCACTGGCAGACATGAGTCAGAGAAGGGACCTGTCCCCCTCTCAGGGAGGGTAGCCATCTATACCTTGCAGAGGCCTCTGGGGATTATATTTGGATAGTACTTCTCATCCAGAGGAAACGTTTGCAGATGGCTTACCAAGGAGCCTCCCACGCCAGCCTCTGCCTGCCACTCGGCTGCCATTCTGAGCCTGAGCATCATCAATGTGCCCCTCCCCCTCCAGGAGGCAGCTAGCCAGCCCTGCTTGAGATCCTGGCAGCTCTGAAGCCCAGGCTGAGGGTATGAGCCTCCAGTCGGCTAGAGGATGTATGGCCTAAAACATTTCAGGGATGTGCAGGCCGGTGAACAAGGGGTCCCAGTCAAGACGCTGCTGGATTTGGATGCTGGCTTCATACCCATTGGCTGTGTGACCCTGGGAGACTGCATCTCTCTGAGCCTCTCTTTCCCAGTGTGTGTCTCACAGTGCATTGTGATGATTCAGGGTGATGTGGTGATGCTCGTAAACTCCTGCTCAGGCTTCAAGACACAACAGCCACATATTCTTGATCATGGCATGTCTCCATGCAGGAAGGGAGACTGATGGGCAAAGGGCCATGAAAGAAAGCAGTCTGGGGTGAGATTAGGCACATGGGCTCTAGGAAGCACCCGTCTGGGTTCAGGGCTCAGATCTAAACTTACCAGCTGTCTAACTGTGGGCAGGTAATTGACCTGCTTTGGGTCTCAGTTTCCCCATCTATTTGCTAAGGATAACAATAGCACCCACCTCATAGAGCTGATAGGAGGTTTAAGACAGATAACAGGTATAAAAGCTCTAAGTACAGTGCTTGGCATATAGCAAGTGCTCAAAGTGCATTCACTATTATTATTAAGGGCCCACAATGTGCCAGTGTTGTATGTATACTTTCTGAATAACAAACCAGAGGTCCAGCTGTTTGTACGGTGGAGCACAAGCAAGTCGAGGGGAGAGGAAGGAGATAGGAGGGAGAGAATTGACAAACAGGGGAGAGGAGAGTTCCTGTCTTCCCGTATAGCTCATCTCCATCACATCTGGGGTAATACTTTTGGTTTCAAATGGCAGAAATCCAGATCAAATCAGCCTGGAATAGAGAAGAAATTATTGGCTGCTGTAGTCAAGCTGTAGCTGGCCCCAGGGATGACTAGACTAGACCCAGGGACCCAGATACCACAAGGCCCCACTCTTTGTGCCCTATCTCTATTATGCTCTGTCTGCTGGCTTCATTCTCTCTATTGCGAATGGTGGATGCTTAAGTCTGGAACCATGGCCTCCCTTAGCAGCTCCGATTCACCCTCACACCTTCACTTCCAGAAACAATACAGAGATCCCTTCCCTTCCAATTAGAAAAAGCCCACTGGAAGCCTCTGATTAGTCCAGCTGGCATATGTGCCCACTCCTGGAGCCAAGGGAACGGACCCCTCCTAGACCTGTTTGGGACCGTTCTCCAAAAGAAGGAATGCGCTCAAAGGGAGGGAGGGATTGGTGCTAGGCAAACAAAATGAAAGATGTTCATTGTGACTGAAAGAGGCAGGGGGCTGAACAAAAAGATCAGGGACCAGGGTGCCTGCTGGCTCAGTTGGTTAAGTGTCTGACTCTTGATTTCGGCTCAGGTCATGATCACATGGTTGTGACATGGAGCCCTGTGTTGGACTCCAGGCTGGGTGTGGAGCCTGTTTAAGATTCTCTCTGTCCCTCTCCCTCTGCTCCTCCCCTGCACACACACATTCTGTAAAAAAACAAAAAAACAAAAAAAACAAAAAAAACAGTGACCACTCTTCCTACTCTGTGGTATAAGAGAGTGGCTTTGTCAAGGCCTGTGAGAGGTATCCACAGCTCACTGTGGGCATTATCTCCCCAAAGCTGGTCTTGTTCTAGATCTCATCCTCTCCTCCCTTTTTGTATCCTGCCAGAGGTAAGCAGGTATGCCTGACCCCCACCACGCTGATCCCATTCTTGTGCCTGATCATCTGTCCCATTTCCTCTCTACTTGTTCACTAGTCCACTGCTTTGACCAGCCTTTGTCCTCAGTAGTGGACCCACGTTCCATGTGGACCTACCTGCACATGCTGGTGTGGTTCTATGGGCTACCCCGGTCAGTCTACCTGTTCGACTCAGGGCATTCTACGAACTGTGGATAAACTGACTAGATCCATCTGGAATGAGAGATCCTCCAACCCAAATGAGAAAAGTCTCCCTTGAATCCCTTAAGTGTTGAGATTTAGATACCTTATGCTCCTTCCACCTGCCCTCCTCCTGCAATACTTGGCCTTGTTCCTTGCTGGCTTCCTCTTCTCCTTGGCCCCAGCCAAGGAGTTCTGGGACTCCCAGTAGAGGCTAAACACATGGACTTAAGAGTCAAACCAACCAGAGTCTGAGGCCTGGCTCTGCCACTCATTGCTGTGTGGCCTTGGAAAAATTAATCTCTCTCTCTAGGCTTTTCTGGCAATGATATGCCTAAAGCATTACCATCATTATTATTAAAATAGTATGGTCACATGCGATTGAGCAACAGTTCTTGGCATGAGGTGAATGCCAAAGAGCCTAGGCCTAGCTGCTGACAACCCTGCCTTCCCCACCAGTCTGGCTTCCAGGAAATTTCAGATACCTCTTTCTACCACCATCTCCTTTCCTAAGACAATATCTGTCCTTCAATTACTGCTTATAAGTGGCCATCAGAGAATCAGTCACACTGCTCCAGCAACTCACAGCTATTTATTGAGATGTGTGTGTGCCTATGAGCATGTGTGCATGTACATGAGTGGCGAATGAGTGAGTGAATGAACTGAAAGAATCTAAGAGTGAATTAATTGGTAAGCAAACGAGTGAATTAGTGACTTAATGAGTCAGCAAGTGAGTGAAGAAGAGTGTGTAAAATTGAGTAGATCATGCTCCTTGCTCCCACAACTAATCCAATAAGCGGTGGCATAAATTTTTCATCTTTATTAACACAAACAGAGGTTAAGAATAGCACAGGAAATGTTACAGACCATAAGCTGGATGAGAAAGATACTATATTCTTTTCTTCTCGCTGCTTTAACAAATTACTACAAACTTAGTGGCCTGAAACAACACAGATTGTCTTACAATCCTGGGGGATGGGGGTCCAAAATGGGTATCGATGGGCCAAGATCAAGGTGTCTACAGGGCTGTGCTCTCTGGAGCTCTAGGGGAGGATCTGTTTGCTAGCCTTCCCCAACTTCTGGCCACATCGTTTCCTGGCTTGTCGTCTCTTTCTCCATCTTCAAAGCCAGCAGTGCTGCATCTAATAATCTGCATCTGTCACCATATCTCCATCTCAAACTTTTGACACTCCTGCCTTCCTCTTACAGCGACCCACGTGATTACATAAAGTCCACCCAGGTAGCCCAGGATAATCCACCCATCTCAAATCCTTAACATAATCACATCTGCAAACTTTCTTTTGCCATGGAAGGTAGATAACACAATCATGGGCTTCTGGGTTTCAGATATGGACATCTCTGTGGAGCCGTTATCGTACCTATCCTTCCTCAAGAGGATACCTTCCTCACAAATACCTTCCTCAGAGGGCATATGCAGTCACTGATTCCTACCCCACTGGAAGAGGGGCAGGAGGGGGATGAAGGAAGCATCAAAACATTTACTAGATGCCCAAGCCTGGTACTTTTGCTCTTCTTCTTGTGGCCTGAGCACTGGGATTTTTGAAACCTCCTCAGACGGTTCCAGCATGCCCGCAAATTTGGGGAACACTGTTACAGAAGATATGCCAAGATCATACGCCACTACAATTGAGGGTCAAATCTGCCCTGAGATTTCTGGAAGAGAAGGGTCAAGGTATCTCAACTCTGGGTGCACATTACTGTCAGCTGGGGAGATTTTCGAAAGACTTTTTATTTTGAAGTGAGAAGAGAGTTGCAAAGATAGTACAGAAATTTCCTGTAGACCCATCACCCAGCTTCCTCTAACATTAGCATCTTACATAACCATGCTACATGTATCCGGACTAAGCAATCAACATCGGTACAGTACTGTTAGCCCAATGGAAGACTTCATTCGCATTTCTCCAGTCTTTTCACCAATGCCTTTTCTCTTGGTCCAGAATCCTGTCCACATCTTCCATAGCACTGAGACACTGAATCTACTTAGTCTTTAATTTGTGTCAGTTTCTCAGGCTTTCTTTGCTTTCCGAAGACCTTGGCATGTTTGAAGAGTACCGGTCAAGTATTTTGTAGAATATCCCTTAATTTGGGCTTGTCTAACATTTTCTCATGATTAGACCATGGGTTATGGAATTGGGGAAAGATAATCGTTATTTGATTAAGGTGGTATCTGTCAGATTTCTCCACTGGAAAGACACAATTTGAACTTTTCCACACTCTATTCATTAGAAGTGAGTTCCTACGTCCAGCCCACATGGCATGGGTACGTTATTCTCATCATTCGTTAGTTGCTCCATACTGCTTTGTTACCACCTCATTGCTCTTTATTGATAAGGTTGTAACAAGCTAGACCCAGCTAGTAAGCGGCAAAGCTAACATTTGAACTCATGTCTCCCTGACTCTAGGCCATGTTCTTTCCACTTCGTTATCATTCATTGCTAAGTCAAGAGGATCTCACAGTCTCTAAAGTAGGAGCTACTCCTAAGCTTGCCTATGTAGTGTTCTTCAAATCAGTTCAAAGTAGGTCATGAGATCAGTCTGCAGGTTGCACTTTAAATAACAAAATAGGAACTATAACAGGACAGAAAAGAGTATATCACACACATAGTAAGTATAGTTTCATAAAGCTTTTGTTTCTGTATACTCTGTGTTTAGAGACCCTTATCTTTACAGTGGGGATAAAAATAGCACCTCCTCCAACACACACATACACACACACACGGTTGTTATAGATTAAATCAATTGATGTAGGTAAAGCACTTAGAAAAGAGACTGGCACACATTAAGCAGTATATAAATATTATGAACTATGCATGTGCACAAATGGGTCATGATGTAAAATGTATTTCCTATTGTAAACTGCAATTAACAAGTTAGAAAACACTGAACTCATATCTCTAGACCAGCGTCAGCATATTTCTGACCTCCAGCCCACTACTTGTTTTTGTAAAGTTTTATCAGGGGTATAACCATACTCATTGGTGTATATACTGTCTATGGCTACTTTTGAGCTACAATGGTAGAGTTGAGTACTTCCAATAGAAGCCATACGGCCCACAAAGTTGAAAATATTTACTATCTGGTTATCCAGACCCATAAACCTTCCTAGAGGTCATCTCATAATACAAGTGTTGTTAGATGCCTCTATTGAGGCCATCTGGCCCTGTTCTGCTACTGCCCTGGCAGGCATGTTTGCCCCTGCAGACCATTCTGGGCTGTGTGACTGCTGGGTGCTTGGGCCTTGAGAAGCTCACTACCCTCGACACTGAACTGGTGCCCACGCTTGCTTTATTTATCCACCTCCATGGCTGTTCATGGTGGAAAGCCAGAAACATGGTACACCGGTCAGGGTCCCAGTAGGAAACAGATGGCCATTCAAATTAGAAGAATTTGAGGCGTGTTTAATAAAGAAGCTCTTTACAAAGGGAAGGGCAAGGTGTAGGAAAGCCACAGGCATAGCAGAGTCCTCAGAGGCTAGTAAAAGCTGAGCTCTTACCACCCTTGGCAGGAGAGGACAAGCAGAGGGAGCAATTCCTGAACCTAGAAGGAGTCAGTCACTTGGAAAAGACCCTTAGTTGGAGCCAAGACCTCAGTCCTGGGTCGGAGAACCTGTGAAGAGGGAGCCAGAATAAGTGTCCTGACTTCACCTTCCTCTCTCCCTGATCTACTGTTGGGGTCCCCATTGGCCAAACTGAAATGGAAGCCAGATGGCATGAGACTCATTGATGTGGTCTCACCTTCCCAGGGCAAAAGGGCAGGGTGGAGAAGGTTGGAAAGTCTCAGCTACCAACACACATAGCATTGATTTAGAAATCCAGGCATGTTGACCGTGCTTAAGGTCCTCCAGACAATGTCCCCATTTCATCTCTTCAAGTTGAGAGTGTGGCCCAGACACCAAAGGGTGGCCACAGCTTTTACCTTTCACCACCTTGTCTTCCTAGATCTGTTAGGCTCCAGATGATTATCATGGGGTTAATCCTTCTGGATCTTTTCATCATGAGAAGGGTAGGAGGTCATGAATGGAGGCACAGATGAGCCGCTGGGGTTTTTGTGAGACTGAGCAGAGTCTGATTAATATTTATAGATGTTAGCCAAGTCCTTCCATCTCGGAGAGGAGCTATGTCCCATTCCCCTTGGTAGCCCAGCTCAAATCCAACAAACAGGTGAGCCAACCTGTGGTGGCCCTTGGGAAAAAGGACTGCAGCACAAAAAGCTAACTAGGCTGAGAAATGTTCTCACTGGCCAGACCCCTCTGCCCCCACTGCTAGCCCAGACTGCCTCAGCTGGCATCTGATATTTTACAGGCCCCTAAATGCAGCCATAAAACTAAAGCATGTCACCCGGAGGGTCTTTCTTGGCCAGTCCAAAGCACCCATTTTACAGATAGGAAATCATAGGCTTACAGGAAAGAAGGGGCTGGTCAGTAGTCCAGTCACCTTGTCGCAGAGCTGGGGATAAAATTCAGGACTAGGGACGCTCATCAATTTTCATATTTCTTTTACAGAAGATGGATGTTGAAGTCAGTCCTGGAGCCCTGGGAATGACTGTAAGTGCGGTCGGACTAGTCTTAGGCAGCTTTCTCATCAGGCTCAGTAACCGAGGCCGTACACTGGAACCATCAGCCTCGGAGACACCAGTTCTGAGGAGGCAGCATGTGAAGCACAAGCTTGAGTCACGCAAATCAGCCCAAATTCAGACTCCCACCTGCTAGTGGCTATTTTACTCTAATTTTTGTGCTAATGAGGCTCCATTTTCCAGCCCTATCGATTCAGCACTATTATCAACCACCGAGTTGTATTAACCCCAGTACCTTCCAAGCAAGGACCTTAAAGTGTCCAAAGGTCACTAGATGACACTTCTATTGTCTGTCTTTCTTCCTTCATCCGGAAGAAGGGTAGAATATTTGCAACTGATTTCACAACAAATCAGAAGCCAGCTAGTTTGAGTGTAGCCATTAGGGCTCTGTTCTCTAACCCTGAGAGACAGAGATCCCTGAGATGAGAGCAGAGAGGCCTCCTGATAAGCCAAGGATTTGACCCCACTTTCATGGACTCAAGTGTAATTAGTAAAACCTCAAGGTTCTCCTCCCTCCACCTACCCCGCCCCCCAGTTCTTCAGAGCGATGAAGAATTTAGATGTATAGCCCAAATGCTCGGGTTTTAAATTAGACAACTTTGTCCTGACAGGAACCGAGTCACGGCTGTCATACCTGATTATTTTTAGAGTCACTACTAAACTCTTTGAATGGTGTGAGCTGCCACCATTCAAGGCAAACAGAAAGACTTCACATTTTATCATGACAGCTCAGAGCCATCCACCTCCTCGTGTTCCTTATTTCCATCCTGACTGTGGAAGGGATCATGCGGCATCTTGACAATCTTACGGCAAGGAAGGCAGACCCCATGGCTCTTTACTACATCTGAGGGACTGAAAGCTCCCATTGCTGAGCAAAGCCTGTGGCCTCCAGGAAGCCAAGGAGAAATATTCTAGAGGAAGGGGCTGCTCCCTAGCCTCGTCTGGATGAACCATCATTGCTCATGAGAAGCAGAAATGGACCCTCAAGTAACCAACCAATAAGAGTGGCTGTATGCAAATGCTGCAGGCTGGTGAATGATGTCACAGTCCCCTCCTCTGACTCAATAATGCCACCACCACTGAAAAGGCTGACTCCTGACCGTAGCTCTTCAGAGAGAAAAATTCACCGCAAGCAGAGCACCTTCTAGATTGTTCCTGGAGTGTGGAGACAGAAGTCTCTGCTATCCAAGTTACTGAATCCAGAAAAAAAAAAATGACCTTATGAACATGGGAAAAGAAATTGAGCTAAGGCCCAAGGCAAATGTCTCTTCTTACATCCACTTTTTGCTGAATTACAGGAACAAGTTCAAAGAGCAGCAGCCAAATACCTACCTCAGCTTTAAAGAGTTCTCTAGAAAGTGTTCGGAAAAATGGAGATCCATCTCAAAACATGAAAAGGCCAAATATGAAGCCCTGGCCAAGCTCGACAAAGCCCGATACCAGGAAGAGATGATGAATTATGGTGGCAAGAAGAAGAAGAGGAGAAAGAGGGACCCCTACGCACCCAGACGGCCCCCATCGTCTTTCTTGCTCTTCTGCCAAGACCACTATGCCCAGCTGAAGAGGGAGAATCCGAACTGGTCTGTAGTGCAGGTGGCAAAGGCCTCAGGGAAGATGTGGTCAGCAACAACAGGTGCTGAAAAGCAGCCATATGAGCAAAGAGCAGCTCTCCTGAGAGCCAAGTACCAAGAGGACGTGGAAATCTACCGTAAACAACGTAAGGCCAACAAGGGCCACCAACGGTCAGCTAAGAACCAGCGAAGAGGGAAAATGGAGTCGGACAAGGCTGACGGATCCAATTAGAAATAAAATGTCATTCAACTGTATTGCCTGTCTCTGGTCTCCTGTGTGGCATTACAGCGGCCGTGGCTGCTGCTGCTTGGAGGAAGTGAGTGGGGTGGTAGTTGAGGTTGGGGTTTGGAAGCTGACCCTGGGGAGGGCTGGCTTTGAGACAGGTAGCAAAGGTGTCCACAGAGCAGCCCGTGAGGTCAGTACCTACAGAGATTGGCTTGGGCAGGTCGGATGGGAGTCTCCAGGTGCAAAGTGGAAGTCATGGAGGTAAGGGCATCCTGGTTGCAAGTGGTTATCTAGGGCAGAAGACTCTCCTCAAGGTCAGGCGCATGAGCACCGGTCCTTCAGTCCTGCCATTCTCTTCAGCAGGAGGGCCAGAAGGCCTGGAGTTCAAGTTGCACTCCCAGTTCAGGCCCAGCAGAGGTTGAGAAACTGGAGTTTAGGTGGGCCTTGGGGGGTTTGGTTTCTCCAGTAATTCTAGAACTGCTGCGCCAGCAAGCCTTACATACCATTAGCCAAGATGAGACTCCAGTGGTGATCCCTACTCTAGTGGGGATGAAGCTCTGGACTGATTTTACAAAAACAGACATTTGACTCTGCCCAAGTCCTACAACTTGGAGAAAACCCTGTCATAATTTTGGTGGGCATCCACCCACTCATTTTTCTATGCTTATAAGCATAACACACATGGGCATGGACATTTGTTGCCTTTCTGACTACCTGGTATCCATCCCTTCTCCTCTTGTTCACAGCACCTGCCTCCATCCAAGGCTTGATCAGATGAAGTCCTCCAGTCACACTGATTGGTTCAGTTACAGGCATGTGACCCATGCTGGTCCAATCAGAGTGGACCACAGAACTTTTGCAAGGGATCCTATGGCCCTGTATAGTATAGCCCTGAGGCTGTTGTGAGCCATTTGCCTCATTCTCGGGCCCCAATGTTAGTCTTTATGGCATCAGGGTATAGTCTTGAGATTTTCATTGAAGATGAACCCACATATTCCATCTTTTTGTCTAAGTTAGTTTGAATTAGGTTTTCTGCCACTTAAAGTCAAAACTGGTAATTTGACACAAATCAGATTGTTTTGTGTCTTTGCTGTAACTATTTTTCAGGCAACAATATACTATGGGCAACGTTTCATATCAATATAGATTGATACGAACTATTTTGAAATGGCTCTTGGCTTCTTGACATCAAAAAGACTGGGCCAAATTGCAAAAATGCTTTTTTGTCACCAGGTTATGCACGCAAGAGGCTTCCCTAATTCCATCTCCATTCCTATTCCATGATGCACTTACACTTCATACTGTACTGCTATTTGTACTCTCAAAACAAAAGTAAAAAGGCTTACTTTGAAAAGTCTTATAGGACTGGGTGAGCCTTTAGGGAATAGAAGGTAATAGAGTGGAGCGATTTCAAAATTCAATGTCTGGAATCAGGCTATTTGTGGGAGACTCACATGTGGCAGATCCTGTGCTGGGTACCGGGAGGCCCCGCATAGACTACTGTTAGGTTCCTGCCCTGAAAGAACTTTCCTTCTGATGAGAGAGTTGGTTGTGGGCATAAGCAACAGCACTACAAGGCACAGTTAAAGTGAAGACTGTACAAAGTGCCGGGGTGGAAGCAGGTACCCCCTACCAAGGCAACCTTTGAAGTCTTCAGGGAGGAAGCAGCTTTATCCTACTTGGCAACCTTGTACTGGTGTTGGCCAGATTCCTGTTTCCCATTCCCTGTTTCCTACAGTTGTTGTTCCAACTTGGCTCTGCTTCCCCTGCAGCCCAACCTCCACTCTCTCAGGAGACGTCCTCATTTTCTATTTCATTGAGAAAGCAGAGATCATCAAACCTAAGTGCTCTTTTTTCTTCTTTCTCAACATGTAATCCACACCCATCCCTTCCTTCTGGTCTCAAGTCTCACAGGAAGCTATAACGCACTTGCTACCCTGCTTCCCCTGCCTCCCTCAGGCCCTTGCTCCTCACTGCAAAGATGCAAATCCTTCAGCCTCTAAGCTTGCACAGATTGGCTTGGTGCTGTGGTACAAATGGTTCTGATCTTAATGTCTGCAAGACCCTGGGCAAATTCTCTTTCCTCTGAGTCCTCCCCCGTGCAACGGGGATGATGCCCACCTTGCAGGTTGCTTTAGTGAATAAATGATGTAATACATATAAGAGCACTTGACACAGTCATTAACACATAATAGGTACTGTGGTGGGCATCCTCTAGGGTGGCTGTCTCATGATTCTCCCTGCTGGTATCCATACCCATGTATGATCCCTTCTGATTAAATATGGGCAGAACATGTAACTTGCTTTTAATCAATAGAATGAAGGAAAACAGATAAGATGTGACTTCTGTGATTATGTAATGATATATAAAACTCCATCTTACTACTTGATTTGCTCTAGACATTCTCTGTGCTGGCTTGGTGAAGCAGCCAAGCTGAGGAAACCCACATGGCAAAGAATGGTGGTAAGTCTCTAGGAGCTGAGGGTGGCCTCAGACCGATAGCCCAACAAAAACTAAAGCTCCCAGTCCTACAACCATGAGGAACTGAATGTTCAGCAACTACATAAGCAGGGAAGTGGACCCCTCCCCAGTTGAGCCTCCAGATGAAAACCCAGCCCTCACTGACACCTTGATTGCAGCATTGTGAGGTCTCACAGCCAAGCTGAGCTGTTACTGGATTCCTGACCCACAGAAACCATGAGACAATGTGTATTGATTTAAGCCAGTAAGTGTATGGTGATTTGTTACATGACGATAGATAACCAATACAGTATTTAATAAATGCCTGATTTCTTATAATTCTAGAAGAGGCTGTCTTTAGCCTTATGTCTCTCTCTAGCCTCTACTTTAACTGTTTGATTTCCTTTCCTTTGTAACTTCCTGAAGGTGGAAAAGACCACCTCCATCCCTGCCCTGGGCAGAGTCCATCCTGGCTTGTACTCCTCTGTAGTGGTTCCAGTTAAGTTGTTTCCAGCCTGACCTGTGGGCTCCTGATGGGTAGCAGCTGGGTGTTGTACCACACTCCTTTCTGGGAAGTGGGCTGCCACACAGCCGGGCCCAGCCCTCATACTGCCCCTTTCTGGTTTCCTGTGTGATTAATTACATGAATGTGGGTGGCCAAGTCATAGTTTTGACAACAGTCTGCATCACCCCTGCTGAAGACAAATTCCATTAACATTCCTTTATGAAAAAGGCGACAGGAGGGTGTGAATCTGTAGGCTTCTAATGACTGTAATGTAATGACAGAGGAGGGAGGGAAGGAGGAGGAAGAGGAGGAGAAGGAGGAGGGGGAGGAGGAGGAGAGGTGGGAGCCTGGACTAAGTCAGTGGGCTAGAGGAGAAGCAGGCAGGAAGTGTGGTGTGGAGCCAGCGCTCCAGACCCACTCAGGTGGGCTCTGTGCCCCTGCCCTTGGAAAGAGGAAGGCAGAGTCTTTGGGCCCACTGCTGTCTCAATGGCTAAATCACTGCACTCTGATCCTTCTCTCCTAAAGCTTTTCCTATGTTCATTTATTCATTCATTTATTCATTTATTCAACAAATATTTATGTAAATCTTATGCTTGCAATATACCAGGAACTGTTCTGATGCTTGGAATACAGCAAGGTCTGTGATCTCTTACGTTCCAGGGAGGGGAAGACAGATAATAAGTCAACAAATAAACACACCGGATCATTTTTTGATAGTGCCAAGTGCTCCAAAGAAAATAAACAAGGGTAATGAGATAAACAGTGACAAGGGAGGTTGAGGGCACGTTAAATCAGTGGCCAAAGATGACATCTGAGTTTGGATTTAAAGGACAAGTAGAAACCAGGCATGCCAAGGTCTGAAGAAAGGGTTCTTCAAGCAGTGGGACAGCTAGTGCAAAGGTCCTGAGACAGAAGTGAGCTTGGCATATTAGAGGGAGGGAAGGGAGGCCAGAATGACAAGGTGTGAGCAAGTGGATGCCATGCAGCTGGAGAGGGGCAGACCTTAGAAAGGAGTTTATTTTAACATCTAAGTACAGTGGGAAGCCACAGAGTTTTCTGCAGGGCGAGCCATGTACATCCACTTTGACTTCTGGTTATTGGGCATTCTAGAGTCTTCAGAGACTACCAAGTGCCAACAAGGAGATGCTAGCCCCTCCAAGGTCTGCAAGAGCTAGAGGCAAGGTTAACAAATATCAAGCCCATGACATGTCTCTTTTTTGGAGGGGAAAAAATCAGGAGCCTCTACTTGGTACTCGTGGGAGCAACTGTAAGCTAAAAATCAAACATGAAAAGTGTGAAACTTCTACTCCTGTGATTCATAAGGGTAGGCATGGGTGGCAGAATGTTCCATAAGGACACTTCTTCCCAGGTCTCATGTTTGCATGTGGAACAGCTTTCACTCGAGTGGTGGTTGTCAACCTTGAGCCTATGTTAGAATCACCTCCGGAGCACCTGGGTGGCTCAGTCGGTTGAGCATTCAACTTCGGCTCAGGTCGTCTCGTGGTTTGTGAGTTTGAGCCCCACGTCAGGCTCTGTGCTGACAGGTCAGAGCCTAAACCCTGCTTCAGATTCTGTCTCCTTCTCTCTCTGCCCCTCCCCTGCTTGTTCTCTCTCTTTCTCTCTCTCTCTCTCTCTAAAAAATAAATAAACATTAAAAAAAAAGAATCACCTCTGAGCATGTTGGACACAGAATGCTATGTCCCCAAAAATGCCATTTTTCTGGGAGTTGGACCTAAACTTTGCATTTCCAAAAGTTCCCAGGTGACACTGATGCTGCTAGTCCCGGGCTCACAGACGAATTCTTCTCCCTCTTGCAACCCAGCCATTCACTTAGAAGAGTGAGTGAGACTTATCTGCCTACTGGGTTTGAGAGAAGGAGCTGACCATCCTTTTCTTTCTTCCCACCCCTCCTTGGCTGCAGAGTGCGCTCAGGTCTGTGTTCCAATTACTTCATTGGTAACAGAGGCGACAGGCTGACCCTCGTGTTTTTCTCCTGCACCTGCCAACGGATTTCAAACCTGATGGGAATGAGCATATTTATGTATTGGGTTTACCTCAAATCCCTACAGAGGAGTTGATCCCAGTTGAAAAACAATTGATTAGCATCTGGAACACATAACTGTATTGGGATCTTATAGCTGATTTTAGATGCCACTAAAGCACCAACTGTCTGAGGATGAAATGATCCAGTTTCTGGGCCTTTAAGTCTGAGGATCAGGTCCATGGACAGAGCATAGTCCTTAGGGTTAAGTCACCAAGGGGATGACACTCTCTTGTCATGTACCTCCAATCACACTCCCCAAAATAATACTTGCCCTTAGGTGTTCTGGAGAGTACACAAAACATCTGGGATATCACAGTAAATGAGGGCTGGTGTGTAAGAAGGACCCTATGAATGAGGGTGCCTGCCCTGGTGTCTAGAGGATGGTTTAAAGAAGAGAAGAACAACACAGAAAAAGGCAGTTGAAGCAGAAGAAAGCTTAGCCAGGGGCCTGAAGGGGGCCATGTGATGTTCCAGGCTGGCCTTGACCTCTGGGTTGGTGGGATGCCATGAATATGCTCATGTGGCCATCCCCTTGTAAGTTTCCATGCAATAGCTCTCACTACCCATTGCTCCCTTTCCAGTCCTTCCTCTGATGCCTGATTGATGTAAGACTCTTCCCCCTCAACAGGAAAGTGTTTCAGTGGTTGCCCATCGCCTGTGGCAGTCTGACACAGCATGAGCCCCTGCTGCCTCTGCACTGCCACCCACACTCAGCTTCTGCAGTAGTTCCCAGTGATCCCCACCTCCTGGTATTCACACCCTTGTGTAATACCTCCCTTTAAGTGTGGGCTGGACCTAGCGACTTACTTCTAATGAATAGAATAGGGCAAAAGTGATAAGATGTCACTTCTGTACCAGTGACTAGGGTGTAAAAAATGGTCTCTCTCTGTCTCTGTCTCTTGCTTGCTCAAAGCAAACTGACATGTTGAAAGCTGCCCTGTGGAGGGGCTCATGTGGAAAGGAACTGAGGGTGGCTTTGGCCAACACCCAGTGAGGAACTGAGGCCCCCTTTCAAACAGCCTACAAGGAATGAATCCTGCCAACAACCATGAATAAGCTTGGAGGTGGATCATTCCTCAGCTCCAGTGGACACCTTTACTGAACAGCCTTGTGACCCAGATAAGCCACTTCTGATTCCTGACTCACAGAGACTAAGCTAATAGATGCTGTTGTTTCATGCAACCACAGTTTGGGGTAATTTGTTACAAACCAATAGGTGATAATCCAGATTGAGTTATCAAGAGAGGCATAGTATCATGGAAAATACCTAAAAATGTGCGATGGCTTTGGAAACAGTGGGCAGTCTAGGGGAATATTCTGTGAAGCTTGTTAGAAAAATCTGGACTTTGAGGATGCTGCCAGTGAAGGCTCAAAAGGAAGCAAGGACATGTTATGGAAACTGGAAGGAGGGGATCCTTGTTTTGTAGTGGCAGAAAGCTTAGCAACACTATTGTCTGCAGTTACGTGAAAGCGCAACATGGCCCACTCAACTTAGTAACCTAGCCAAGGAGAGGTCCAAGCAAAGTGCCAAAGGCACTGACCACTTTCTTCTTGACATTTATGTGAGAAGAGATAAATCAAGGGAAAAATTGTTTAAAAAGGAGTCAGGACTTGACAGGTTTTGTTTTGTTTTGTTTTGTTTTAGAGAGAGAGAGAGAGAGAGTGCGAGCAAGAGTGGGAAGCAGAGGGGTGGAAGGAGAGAGAGAATCTTAAGCAAGATCCACACCAAGCCTGATGCGGGATTCAATCTCACAACCCTGAGATCATGACCTGAGCCAAAATCAAGAGTCAGATGCTCAACCGACTGAGCCACACAGGTACTCTGGGACTTGATAGTTTTGAAAACTCTCAATTTCCCAAGACAGCAAAGGACACTAAAATCAAGAAATGGCTTTCCAGTGCTGTCAGGGAAAGGTGGTCTGGAGATAAAGCTGAGAGTAAGGCTGTGCAGCCTTTGGTTGAGACCTCAGGAAGACCAAAAGAGCAGAGCGTCATTCAGTCACACAAGGCCCTTTAGAGAGATGACGGTGGTCTCACAGGTCCTCCAGATCAAACAGCAAGGCCTCTGGGAAGCATCAGAGTATCGCTCCTTGGTCACCTTAGCAGAAACTCAAGGTAGAGAAGGGTTTTGTTCAAAGAAACCTGTGGGCATGGCTTCCGTGTAAAGAGTGAATCTCAGATTTAGCGAAGACCCACAAAGGTCTGGAGAAAACTATGATCAGAAGAAGGACTGAGAGGGATGGAGTCAGCACAAAATAAAAAGAGGTCACTGGACTCCCCAGTCTCAATATATGCTTTCTTCCATGGGAAAAAAATGACTCAGAGGGAGAAAACAAGAGTTCAGAAGGTGGAGCGAGCACTCATGGAGAATTATTCCCAGATTTTGAAGGTAATCAAGAAAGTTCCAGTATCTCCTGGGTAGATTTCAGAATTGTTATGGACCAGGGATTGCTTTATGGCTCACATTTCCCCCTGTTTTGAGTAGGAATGTCTGTAACCATTACCTTAGGCCTGTCCCACCATCGTGTGTTGGGTATGTGGGGGCCGAGAACTTTTCTCTCTGGTTTTGTAGAACTATGGCACCAGAGTAACTGTCTTCTAGAACCTGCCCTTAAGGAACCACACCCACGAGTCTCATCCATACCTGAACCGGATTTAGATGATGGTATTCTATACTCTGAGCTAATACTATCATGGGGGTAAGACTTTGGGGACCCGAGGATGGGGTAACTGTATTTTGTGTGTGAAAGAAGAACGAGTCATTGGGGGCCAGAGGGCAGCCTGTGGTAGGTACCTTCAGAAATGACCACATGATCTTCATCTCTTGGCATTTGTGCCCTCAGTCAATCCTCTCCCCTCTGTGTGGGCTGGACCCAGTGAATTGCTTCTAACAAGTAGAACACAGCAAAAATAGTAAGCTGCCACTGTTGAGATGAAGTTATAATGGACTGGGACTCCCGTCTTATCCTCTCCCTCTCTGACTCGCTCTGATGGGGTAAGCAGCCATGTTGAAGCCCGACAGAAAGGCACTGAGGTAGTCTCTGACTGACAGCACGGAGACACTCAATCCTTCAATCATGTGAGTAAGCTTGGAGCAAACCCTTCTCCCCAGTTGGGCTTTGAGATGACTTACAGTCTTGGCAGACACCTTGACTGTGGCCTGTGAGAAACCCTGAGCCAGAGGACCTAACTAAATCACAATCAGATTTCTAACACACAGAACATGTGAGGTAATGTTGTTTCAAGCCATAAGTTCTGGGGAAATTTGTTACACAGCAATAGATGCTTATTATTATCCACCCAAAGGCCCTGCTATGCAGTATTTCCCCCAGAAATGTTATACCTTGACACTCTCCTCAGGGGTTTTGCACATGCTACTCCAGGCTGGGACCATCCTCCTTACCTTTTAGGTCTGGTAAACGTCTACCTTCAGATGACAGTCAGGTCCGGTGGCCCTTCCTCCAGGAAGCCCTCTTTGACTCTCCCACCCTCTTCTGTGCTCCCGTAACATATCATCATCCCACTGCAGATCACATTGTATCAACTGTCTCCCAAACTTGAGGAGAAGGGCAGAGGCTTTGCCTTATTCATCCTGGTACCCTTTAAAATCTTACACAATGCTTGACATGCAGTAAAATAATAATAGTAAACATTTTTTGGATGCCTATGCTGTGCCTGGTACTGTTTGGGGTGAACCAGATGTAATTATTTGATTTGCTAATAAACCCAATGAGGCAAGAACTTTAAATACCTCCGTTTTGCAGGCAAGGAACTGAAACTCTAGGCCAGCTTCTCAGTGCCTGCTTGTTGGAATCATGAGAGACACACTGCTCCTCCTGTCCTGTGGCTGGCAGTAGTCGGTCCCCTCCTCATGGGAACTCTGCAAACAGCAGAGCTGGCCCAGAAGGCTTCTTGAGCACCAACACACACACTCTGTGCTTGACTGGCTACATAATGTAGTATTTCCAGAGAAATACCTGGATCTATCCCTTGGCACCTCCAAGAAAGGGCTTGGCTGGCATCCAGAGAATTTATTGGGCACCAGAAACCACACCTCCAGCTCTCTGCTCACAGCTGTGCGTCTGGTCTGCAGGCAGAGTGAGCATTTTCCTCCCCTCACACTCTGTCATTATAAACCACGTAAATTCCTCGATACTCATGTTGAAATGAACAGATGTGGCTCTGTATTTTTAATGCATTATCTGCAATTAGCAGCAGTGGGCATGAAGAACTCTGCCATCCCTGGGGCTGCCCCTTGTGGATGCAGCTGTGAGTACATTTGGGTTGAAGAATCTGGCCAGACTCCTCTGGCCTGTGCAGCTCTGGCAAGCGGGTGAGGGAACTTCCATTTGTAGAGTGTCTACTCTGCCAGCAAGCAGAAAGGGGACTGCTGAAGCCTGATCATCACTCCACTGCCAGCCTGGCCTCCCTTCTACCCATCTTGCTGTCAAAACACCCTGAGGGGGTGTTCTCTAAGCGGAGCCCCAGTGGGCAGACAGCAGTCCCAAAAGTCATGGGTACTAAAGGTTTTTACGGGCTTGAGGTCTGCGGTGTGGAGGAAAGGGTCTGTAAAGTGCAAATGGGGCATGCTCAGTGCCCATGGCAAACCTGAGAGGGTGTCTGCACGGACTTCTGAAAAGAAGGAAGCTGGTTAGGGTTAACGGGTGTGCACCAGCTTTGTCCAAAGAGGGACATTTTTGGCAATAAATACAGTGCTAGTAACTAGCATGTATTGGGCACTTTCCTTGGACCAGGCCCCGTTTCTAATGCTCTTCAAGCATCACCATATTTAATTCCAGAAGCAGTGTGGATGCCCATCCCACCCACCAAACCACAGCCAAAGACCACCAGGAATCCACCTGTAGTTGAACAAAGTTGGCATTATTGGCTTGTGGCAATGAGCCAGAGTGCACACCACTGGGAACTGTGGAGGTCCCAGTAAGAGGGTATTGGAAAGGACCTACTATAGGATTCAAGCCTGTGTTAGGTGATTTGGGGAGGGCTCAAGGAAGTAGAGCTTTGCTGTGGATTAGATGTTGTCACAAAGTAGGCATATGTTTACAACTGGGTAGTTCATAAATTTTATCTAGAAGGCAGGAAGAATGAAGCAGGACTAAAGTTGTAATTGGTAGAGCAGCAGTCACTCATGTCAGCCAAGATGCAGAGGGAGGGGACTGTTCGGTCATCTTTGTGTCTTGGTAATGTTCTTGCTTGTGCTCGAGTTCAGATGTGATTATGAAGCAGTCCTGTTTTTGTCTTAACCCATCATGGTTATAGAACGGCCTGTGTGATGCTGATGTTCATGTTCAACAGGACAACACCAAGGTCTGCTGTGGGTGCCAGGCCAGCTCCCAGTGAAGCAGCGGCCTGACTTTGCCAGGCCAGTTTCCAGCCCTCAGGGGCTGCTGCTCTCTTTCTCAGCGGGCCCTGGGATTGTGCCAATTTACAGAAATAGGGAAACTGAGGCTCAGAGAGTTGTCATGGCCCGAAAGTGGTGCTGTGATTCCAGAGTCACTGGACTTAACTTGGGTGGGTGCAAAGGGAACGGGAGGGGAGGGGGTATGATTATGGGAAGCAAGGCGGTCCATGATGGGGATTGGCCACGGCAGAGAATAGAAAGAACATAGGCCTTGGAGTCAGAGATCTCCACTTTAGAAATCTATCCCTACCATTTACTAGCTAGGTGGTCCTGGGCAATTTATCGAACATCAGAGATTCAATTTCTTCTTTTGCATATAGGAATACAAAACTCTGTTTCCTAAGGTTATTGTGAGAACAAAAGTAAAAGACACAGGGTAGAGTGCCTATGTACCACCTGACAACAAGAGAGACCACTCTGAGCATGTGCTGCATGCCAGACACTGTTTTAAGTACCTCACATGTGTTGACTCATCTAATATAGCAACCCCATGAAGCAGAGTGTATAATAATCTCTGGTTTGCAGGTGAGAAGATGGAATACAGACAGGTTAAGCAACTTATCTGAGGTCACACAGCTATCAAGTATCAGAACTCAGGCATTCTGACTCTAACATCCTTATTCTATGGCCTCTCATGAAAATTGTTGGGTCACTGCTCCTTCCCTTCCATAGCTGCAAGGGTTTCAAGACTCTGGTCAAATTTTGATGGCAATTTAATGCCCTGGAACTCCCAGGGTCCCAGACTCTTGCTTGTGGATGGGTCTAAGCTGTTTGCTTGGCTGTGGTTCTGAGAGCATTCATTGCCTTTTAGAAGGTCAAAACAATCTTGGCATTACAGACACCATAGATTCAGGCCACCGTGGTCAATAGATCAAATAAAACATAGTATTGCCTTTTGGTATTTCCATGCCTGTTAGTAAGTACTGGAATCAGAGAAAAACACTGGGAAATGAGTAAAAACTAAAGCGTGTTGGGGAACGGCCCAATGAGGCAGCAGAAGCCCTCTTGTGGCAAGACTGATGTGTGGGCAGAAGGCAAATGGCTGCCCTAGAGAGGAAATGGACCAGCTGCGGCTGGTCTCCCTCAGTCCCAGAACAGCAGAAAACCATTGCCACAGCACCATGGTCCAAGGCTGACTCCACACTGCCTGGTTCTAACCTGTTGAGTGGGTTTATAGGTTCTGTCAACAGTTCTGGGAGACTGGGGGGCAGGAACTCCTAGACCCAGTAATTCTAGTGACCAAGGTCCTTCAGGCCATTCACCTCTCCCCTCCCCCTCCCCCGAGGCAGCGTTCTGCCACCACGTGGGGGAGACAAAGTCCTGGACCTCCCTTCAATATCCTCTCTGCTGTTTCCTACAGCCCCAGATCATTGTCATCAACCTTTTTGAGGCCCATCTGTTCTTAATTACATCTCTAAATCCCTAAGCATTACAACTCTGAGAACTTGGGAAATTTAGCTTCTTAGAGGATTTGTAATCATCACAGCAATCCCTAGTATTTACAGAGCTTCCTTTTGCAGACTATGAAATCCAGACAGACAATACTGTGGTGGTGAGGACACCCTGAAATTTCTCTCAAGTTCTCTTCATGGAGTGCCAGGCCCTTTGTCTTATTTTGTTTAGTTCAAGGAGGTGGATGAAAAGAGTAAGTTTTCTTCACTTTTTTTGAGGGAGACCAAAGAGCAGGTGGAAAGCTTATACCAGTGAGAAAGCTACATCTTGGGTTTTGTGCCCAGCCCATGCCCTCTTCTTTGGGTTACCCTGCTCCTCACCTGCCTCCTGTTGCCACCACTGGAGGGATGGGCTCCTGTGGCTATGCTTGTCCCAGCTGAGGGTGCCCCTTCTTAGTATCAGCTGATTGGATGGGAGTTGATACTTGACTAGCCAGCTGAACAAATCAGATTCTCTCTCTTGATAATTTGAATCAAGAGGTATAGAAACTGGAAGTCAGTCTGACCCAGGGTCTGGAGTGACCATTTGAGACCATGTGTACTGATTAACAAGCAAGAGATAGGGGAATAGACTATCCAGTACCCAAGAGAGATGTTCTTCAGCACTTTCTGTCCTCTGTATTTGTTCAATAAACCCTTTGAATTCCTGAGCCAGGAACCGGCACATGAGGCCATTACTGCAGGAAGGTGAGCCATTGGAAATAAACTGAAAACTCCTGTTTTACTTTCTGTCATAACATGCCTTACCTTAGCTTTAGTGGAACATGAGTCCAGGCCCCATGAATGCCATGTACATGAGATGGGAACAACTACACTTCCCATCTAATGGGGACAAACCAGATGGCACCATGGGTGAATGGAAGATCAGCATGCCATCCATTCTGGACACCCCTGCTGACCTTTATCAGAAGCCAACATGGGCCTCCCCAGAGCTGCTGTGGTGTAGGGCATGGTTGCCCATGGCCTCCCAGCTTAAAGGAGAAGGACTGAGAAAAGTCCCTGTAAAAGGATTAGTTATGACACATCATAGCCATCTGGTCCCCCCATTGATCTGACAGCAGCAGCAGGGGTGGAAGGCAGCAGACACAGAGGCCTTGGGAGCACAATTTGATGAACAGCCCTCGTTGATTGTTTACCTGTCTGATGGCTGATGACTCTCTATGTATAAAAGACACCCATGGAAGGTCAGAGCTGGAAGGGCACCTTAAGAAGGCCCCATGACAGCTCAGGGTTGTCACAAATGGGACAAGCAAGACCCAAAGACACTACTGAGATGTGACCTTTCTGGTTACAATCAAAGGAGCCCAAAGTTCCCATTGTTTATTGAAGAGCTTTGGGGGAGGAGGGAGTATTGTTGGGCTTTGTAGCCCCATAATTCCCACAGGGAGGAAAGCAAAGAGAATATATATTTATGTGGAGTCTATAGGACTGAATCATAAGCTCTTGGACTAAAAGAAAAAGAACATTCTTATCATGGAAATAGCAATGTGTTGTCACTAATTCAGAAGCCCCATCACTCCTGCCCCACAGGGCACAGACCAGAACAATCATAGATTTTGCTCAGCTGGAGGTTCCAAATGGAGTATGTGAGACAGTGGCTTCTGTGATGCCAGCTTTTGCCCAGCCTCTAGAGCTTAGCTGTATATTTGGGTTTAACTTTCCCTGTCTAGGTGCCAGTGAGTCTCCAGCAGGCAATTCATCATGAGCCTCTTCCTCTATTATCAAATGGATTCTGGAAATAGTCTGTTGCCCACCCACCAATCCAAGGTGCCCTGTGCGATTTAGCCCCTGCAGCTTTTGTAGTTAACCACCCTATCTAAGTGTGGCCCATCTGCCAGACTGGTCTGTTCCAGTCTCTGATCCCTATTCTTGCTCCCTTGTGGGCTGAGAGCCTGGTTAAACTCTTTCTGGATGGCTGGAGTTTGGCTCTAGTCTCCTGGAGGTTGGGATTTATCCTCCTCATTTTCATCAACCAGTAAGTATCCCTAACCTAAAATTCACCCAGGCACCTGGGTTGGGTGCCCACCCCATTCTCTGAGAATGTGCCTTTCCAAAAGTGCCAGCCAAGATGAGGGTGGAATTGGCCTTATTTCCTTGGTTTCTGAACAGACAGTTTTCAAGTCCTGCTCTAGCCAGCATCACCATAATTATGAGCGTTGGCTTTAGAGTAAAAAGTGCTGGCCCTGAATTCTGTCCACATGACTGGCCAACTGTATGAACTTGGGCAAGTAAACAAGCTCCATTCTTTTGAGCCTCACTTTCCTAACCTATGTAAAGGGGATGTTAAAACCTATCCTATGTGACTGGTGTGGAGTAAATGATAGGATAAAAGATAATGGGTATAAAGAAGTCAGCACAATGTACCATGCATGATCCTAACATGTAATGTTCACTGAGAGTTTACAACATGTTAAATTCTGTGCAAAGTGCATTGTAAGCATCACCTTAGTTAATTTGCAGAGTAATCTTGTGAGATCCTATTATCCCAAAATTTTAAAGGAGAAATCTGAGATTTGAAAGGTTTAAGTAAATTGTTCAAGGTCAACAGCTGGTTAGGAGTTCAGCAAATGCTGATCTTGTGGAGACCAAAGATTATGAGTTAGCTAATTTAATGTCCTGGTACAATGTACAATACAGTACAGTTGAATTAATGCATGGCTCCCAATTTAGTGCTCCTTTGCATAACTGCATTAAGAGCTCAGTTCTATCAACTTACTGTTCCTTTCTCTCTCTCTCTCTCTCTCTCTCTCTCTCTCTCTCTCTCCCTCTCTCTCTCCCTCCTGCTCCCTCTCCCTCACCCTTGCCCTCTCCTCTCTCTGCTGCAGTGGGAGCACTAAGCTGTTCATCCACGTTTCATTTCTGCTGCCATTTGTGTTGTTATCCCTAGTATGGCTATTACTAGATGTTTTAATTCAAACCTTCCATCCGAACGGATAGATCATTTCCATACCACCTACTCTTTAATCAGAGAGTACTCACAGATTCAGCACTTTGGACAGAGCTAGGATTTTTGAGCTAATGTGTAGTCAGTATTGGATTTGCATTTAAAAACTATTTACATTAAATGTGTGACCCACATATGAGAAAATACTGCATTCCCCACTTCTAGCTCAGTGGTTCTGGCTCTCTCTTCCTTCTCATAGTCTGTGAGATGAAAAAAGATTGCCATAAAGATTTTATGAGTCCAAGAGAAACATTACTCAAACAGGATTTATTTCCAAGGCATCATTCTGAAACTGTGGCATGTTGTTTAAAGGGGAAGCAAAGCTCATATTGGTGGAATTTTTATACTCAAATGAAGTCCAAATGTTACAGAAGATCCTCTTAATGGCTGCCAGGTGAGCAACTTCTTCAATTTGGTTCAAATCAACAGATAATTTATAGAGTGTTTTCAGCATCTTTGAGTCTTTCCTTGAAACCAGTGATAAGAGACAGTAAGAATATGATTTTTCCCCATTTGCACTAAGACAAGGAGAAAGGTAATTCCTGGATTGGTACTTTCATGCCTTCATACCCTGGTACAAAAATAGATTTATGATGCCTAGCATGTGTCAGGCACTGTGCTGCACATGGCAAGGAAAGCAAGGTACATTTTCTGGCCTGGAAGACCTATTGTCTGGTAGGGGATAGACAATTCTCCCATGCAGCACACTATGCAGTGAGATAAAGGTGATGACAGGAATAGGTACAAGAACTTGCCAGTTGAAAGCTTGTTCCAAAACTGTGTGGGATGTCTGTTGTTCTTTGTTCTACCTGACAAACTCCTATTCATTCTTTAAGAACCCAGTCAAATGTCCTCTTCGCTGTGAATATTTTCCTGACTCTCCAAAACAGAGTTATTAGTCTTTCCTCCTTGGGGTTCCCATAAAATCTTGAAGAAAGGGAAAGTGGGGGGTGACAGGCACTAAATAAGTAACTATTACATATATATAAAAAGTTCTGCAGGAGTAAAAAGCAAGAAATAATTCACTGTCAAGGAAGGGGCGGAGATACTTGAGTTGGTTCTTGAAAGATGTGGAGAAGGTCATTCTGATGGAGAGTGCAGGCAGGATGCAGGCATGGCAGGATGAATGGCTATGATGTATTTATAGAATGGCAAGTAGCTTGGAGTGGCTAAAGCAAGGCACATGGGCATGGTGTGGGGGGCCAATGATGACAGGAAGTGGAGGAAGATGAAGCTGCTACATTAGGGTGGGGTCACAATATGAAAATCCTCTGTTAAGAAGTTTGTTCTTCATCTGGTAGGTGGTGGGAGCTAAATGTATTTTAACTTGTGTTGATTTTTCTGCACCCAGAAAGAAATACAGGCTTGTATTAAAACTTTTAGAAAATATAAAAGAACATAAAAAATATTAACACCCCATTCACCTCTTTTTTTCTTTTCTTCTTCTTCATGACTATTATATATGTATGCATGTAAAAAATTAGTTCATATTCAGTTTTGCATGTTGGGTTTGTTTCACTTAATATCAATATATTAAGCATTTTTCAGTTTCTTTGAATATTTTCCAATTTCTTTGAAATTAATTGCTATATGTCCTATCAGCCAAATGGCCACAGTTTATTGAACCATTGATGTTGGAGATACACTGTTTCCTTCCCCCACTATAATAAATAACACTGCAATGAACATCCTTTTGTATGTCATTTTATCTCCTTGGAATACATTCCTAAAAGTAGTATGCACCTTTTACATTTTAATCACTACTGTCAAACTACCTTCCAAAAAGGTTGTGCCAATTTATAATCCCAGCAAAGAGGTTCAGTGACCTGCCTAAGATTAAACATCTTGAAATTTGGGAGGCTGAGAATTGAATATGGGCACTGGGGTTTACAGGGCGATGGTGGAGCTTTGGTGGGGAGAGGGGAATGGGATGACCAGAGGTGGCTGAGTCTGGAGGACTGAAACACACTCTTGTTAAGATAGATGGTCTAATGAAACAGCTTCAAAGGACAGGCTGTTTGGCAGACAACACATGTAATTTCATACTCTCTCTCTCAAGCTGCCTGGGTCATGACTTCCCACTTGAGAGTGTTCAGACTGTAGAGAAATGAAACATAGCTACTTTTCTCTTGGCTGTTACTGTCTTGTAGATCCAGGCTTTGGGCTGGAATTAGCAGGAAGGGCACATATGAAAAGTTGTCTAGTTATCTGAATTCAAGGAGGATCCCTCATGAATGCCCTGGGTTTACAGAACAAGTCAACATGAGGCACATCTCCTCAGTTCTCTCCTCATTGAGGTATGACTCCATGAGGGATAAAGGATTCAGAGTCCATAACTCTGAATACCCATACCTTGAACTATAAGCTAACTTCTTCCCCTCTCCCTCTCTCTCTCCCTTCATGGCTGCAAATGCAATAATATAAGTCTAGAGCAAACATGAGGATCAGACTCAGGGAGTCATCTCGTCAAAACATTGTATTGTAGACATCACAAGCTTGAAAGCGATTCAGTCACATTGCAACCTACTCCACAAATCCAAAACACTGCCAACGAGTGTTTGTCCAGCACCTACTTAACACTCCAGCGGTCTCCCCCCAGAAAGCTCCTCTGTTTAGATCTTGTGCTGAGTCAAGGTTTGACTCCTGCAATTACCCATTGTTTCAGTTTCTGCCAATTACCTAAACTTTCTTTCCTATGTGGACATTTAACTACCTGGAGAAATGTGCCATTTTCCTCTCAGTAGGTGATATGCTGGAGTATAAATGGAGTCAGACAGACCTGGGGTTCCAATTCTGACTCTGCTAGTAACAAGCTGTGTGGCTCCAGGCAAGTTGCTAAGCATGTCTGAGTCTCAAATTATTTCTAGACCACACATAATGATGCATTTATCTCATGGGGGAGTAGTGAGTACCAAATGAAATGCTGGCAGTATGGTAAAATGGGGGGTGGTGATTAGATGTTGGGTCCTTTCACATTATCTTTTTTCTGAGTCCTATTTCTCCAAGGTGCCTTCCGACCTGTTGCATCATGATGGCCCAGGATGAGTATTTGAAATGTAGATTTCTAGGTCATAGCGCTAAATCTACTAAAGCGCAGTCTTTTGAGAGTGAGATCTGGAAACTCTTATATTTGTTTAGTTCAGAGCAGTATCCATGCTGACAAGAAGTTGGAAGGCATTAACACATATGCGAACATTCCAAAGCTTCTCAGGGGTCCACAATCAAGGGCCCATCTGATCCCCGGGTGAGGCACCCCAGAGGACACATGCCTCTGAGCTGGGAACAAGACACCATTTTCAGGACGTCTCACTCTCAGAGAGAGACAGTAGAGATAGGTCCCTCCATATCCTGGGATTTGGAATGTGGAAGGGGGAGGGGAATGCGGATAGTTAGGGCACACTCCAGGCCAGGCAGGGAGCTGGAGGGTCACCATGACCACAGCAGAAACACAGTGGACAGCAGAATGCCCTGATACACCCAATGTCAGTGTGACTAAGCCCAGACCCACCTTCTGGAGGAGCTGGGGTCCTGAGTGAGTGCTCACACCTACCAGTGTATTCACCTCATCCTCTCATCCTCTCTCCTTCACATGCCACTCTCTTTCCCTGCTGTCTCTCAATGTAAGTTCTCTCCTTGCACCCAATTTTCTGCTGATGGATCCCAAATGTCTATATACAACACACACCCTGCCCAAACTCCAGATCCTTACATCCATCTACCTTAGATGCCATGGGCATCTGAAACTTAACATGCCATCACTCCCCTGGCCACCTCCAGCCATCCACCAGCTACTTAAGCCAAGAGCTGGGAGCCATCTCTCCTCCTCTTCTTCCTCTTTTGTTCCTCAGGATCACTAGATCACTAACCAAATGATTCTATGTTTCTGTTTTTCCAGTCTCCTAAATCCACCCCTCCACTCAGTCTCCACTGTTACCGTCTGTGTTAATTCAGCCTCATCATTTCTCACCTGGGTCACAGCTACAAAAAGCAGTCTGTGTCTGTGCTCGCATCCATTCCCTCCATCCTGTTCTCCAGCAGCGGCCAAACTGCTCTTTCAAAAATGCAAAGCTGATCATGTCAGTCCCCTGCTATACACCTTTTGGTGGCTTCCTATTAACCCCAAAATTAAATGCAAATACTCTGGCCTCCATCTACCTCTTTAGGCTCATCCCATCTCCATTTTCCAAATCCTTCAGCTACTTTTCTAGGCAGGAAACCAGAGAACTCCTCCTTCCAGGGCCCCAGGACTGAGAAATCTCCCTGAAGACCATGCTTCTGATTACCTCCCTCTACCCTTCCCTTACTGTCACTGCCCCCATTCCATGCAATTCAGTACAGACAGGAGAGACAGGAAGAGAAGAACAATTATTATAATTATTGTCAACATCCGTGAGCTATTACTATGACTTGTGCATCTTTCTGTGCACATAAAGCTCTATAGTAAGAGCTTTATATTCAATTTTTCATTTTAATCCTTGCAATATCCTCATGGGACAGGGGAAGATGACGAACCAGAGGCTCCAAGAGGTTAAGTAACTTGCCCAAGGTCATGTCGCAGTACAAGTGGTACAAATGATGCTTAAGCCCAGATTGTCCCACTTCCGAGGCATATCAGAGAACTGTATCAAAGAACACACACAACTCAGATATATTTCCAATGGTATATGCAGAAAAAGCCACCCTGTCTGAACAGAAACCCCTTAAGATAAACTATCCTCAAACACCTAAGTGCTTAGCCTGGCTTATGGAGGAAGCAATGTTATCTACAACAAGATGATTAGGACAACAATGAACTTAAATCCTAGCCACTGCTGGGGAATGTCTGCTTCTGGATTCAATTTGGTTCAATTGAATCCAATTTCATTCAGTGTGGTTATCGAATGGCCACTACGCTCCCTTCGAGGGCTGGTTATGGAAGGTCCAGAAAGAGAGGCAGAGACACCTCTTGGGAAGTCATAACCCACCTATGCATGGGACACTAGGAGAAGGGAGTAATTGGAGTGCTGGGAACAGGAATTCAAGGCCAGAATCTCGTGGTCTGCCCTGGAGCACTTAGGCGGTGGAGAACTTGCCAAGTTCTCATGCTAGCCCCCGGTCAGTGGCAAGTTCTATAATTTTCCTAATTAGGATTGTGAAGTCTCTGCCCATATTTCTTACAAGGTATGTATATACAGAGGATGCCACCAGTTCAGTCTAATGGGAATTCTCAGGTATAATACCTATGAAAGAAACTGGGATGTATGAGTGGCTGAGAGCATGGGCTCCAGTGACAGAGGACTTGGTTCTGCTACTTCCCAGCAGAGCCACCTTGCACAGCTTATGTTAACTTTCTGAGCCTCGGTGTCCTCCTCTGTAAAAGGGAAATAAAAATCATACCTGCCTCATAGAGTTCCTGAAAGGGTTAGGAGAGATTACACAAGCACCAAGTGCCTGAAAGGAGCACAGAAAGCATTAGCCAATACAGTTCTTATTCTGGACTGGCTGGCTTGAAACAAATCACAGGTATAACTCCAATGCCTAGCTGATCTCTGATACTTATTTTTTTTTAAGTTTAGTATTTTGAGAGACAGATAGAGAGAGACAGAGAGCACACAAGCATGTGCCTGAGTGGATGAGGGGCAGAGAGAGAGGGAAGAGACCATCTCAAGCAGGTTCCGTGCTGTCAGTGCAGAGCCCAGTGTGGGGCTAGATGCCACGAACCATGAGATCATAACCTGAGCCGAGATCAAGAGCTGGACGCTTAACTGACCGAGCCATGCAGGACCCCTGGTCCCCGATAATTAATGGCTCTGAATAAACAGAGGCATACATGGAATGTGCAACTTGGGAGTGATATCCAACTGGAAGGCCTCAGATGCTAAGCCAAGAGTGTGAACTATACTCTATGGATAACAGCCTTCACTGAAGGTTTTCAGCAGCGAAATGGCAAGGTGGGACATGGGCTTTTAGCAGGATCACCCTGGGCCAGAATAGAGGTTGGACAGGAGACAGAAATACCAGAGGCGGGCAGCAGGTGCTTCAGTGTCCTGGGCGCGAGAGCTGAACGACGTCGGGGGTCCTGAGGTTGCAGGGAAAGAGACAAACTGGAAAGGTATCAAAGAGGTAGAACTGGTGGGAGCCAACAACCCATAAAGGTGAGCAGGTGATAACCGCCCTGCTCTGTGCACTGTCCGAGAAGGAGAGAATCAGTTAGTGAGTCAGGAGAGAAGCCAGGGCCTCCCTGGAAGCCCCTGGCCGCTGTTTCCACTGGGAAGGCTGCCCTTGCTGCTCTTTCTTGCCCCATGCTTACGGGGCTTGTGAGTGGCCCAACCACAGAGCAGGACCCTGCAGTCAGCCCATGGGAAATTCTGCCACGGAACGGGTCTTGGAGCACGCAGCCAGGGCCAGTGGACAGCAGCGGGCAAGGGCTTCCCCCAAGGCAGACCGGCCTCAGCTAAGGGACAGAAGTCACTCCTAATTGCAGCAAGCATTTTGGGGGAAGTCTCCACAGCTGGTTAGAGAAGAAAAATCTCTGAAAATAGTTCAAATACAAGGAAGACGTTTATGGTTACTTTGCACCAAGCGCCATCTCATTTGTCCTCACGCAGCCTCAAGTATGACTGCAGAATTAGCCTCACGTTTTACAGGTAGGGAAATGGAGGCTCAACAGCCTTTTTCTTTTTTAAATCTGATCAGTTTGTCAGTGGAGTAATCCAAACCCAACTATCTCTGACTCCAAAGCCCATCCTCTTTCCTCTACAACATATTTCATAATCTTTAATTTTGAAAGTCCCATTTCTTCAGACATTCGCATACTGCTAGTGGCAGGGTAAAATGATCGAATGCTTTTAGAAAGCAATTTGGCAATAAGAATCAAGAGTCTTAAAAAATATTCATTCTGGGAATCGCTCCTAAAGAAATAATCATAAATTCAGAGAGAGGGAAAAAAAAACCAGGCTTTACACACAACAATGTTCTTCACAGCAATATTTATAACATGAAGAACTGGAGATGATCTAGCTGCCCACAGAGAAAGGAATGGTTAAGTAGGTTATGATATATCCAACTAATGGAATATTTTGGGGCCACGGGTTTGTAACAACAGGGGAAATGCCAATGGTATAAGTGCGAAATAATCAGGATGTGAAATTATGCGTCACATCATTTAGTGATGGTGCCACGGAGCTGCTTGGGGTTGCCTTTCTTGGCACTTGTCCCTCCAATATCCATCAGCCCCTTCTAAATCATTCCAGATTTTTAAAAATAGTAGCATTGTTTAATAGGGACAATACATGATTTCTCAGTCTTATATAAAGTGAGAATTAAAACCTCTTTAGAAAGTGTGCAATTTGTATTGATCTGGGATACAGTATTTAGAAAAATCTGTGTTTGCCTGTAAGCCTCTCCTGTGCAGAACTCATGAGGCTGCCACAACTTTCGTCTCTCTTTTTTTTAATTTTAATTAATTAATTTAAGTACCAGATAATAATGTTTAAACTTAATGTGAGGTTAGTTGACTTCCAATTCCATGGGCACTGGTCAAAACCAACCAAACAAAAAACAAATAAACAAAACCCAACCAGTGAGCCTATTGGAAAGGAAGAAACAACATTACATAACTTGCAGCAAATATGATTGTCTAACTTACAAAATCTAAAATAATCAACTTTAGAACTACTAGATCTAAATAAAGAGAGAGTTCAAGAAGATGGTCGGTCATGAAAGAAATGTACAAAATCAATGTTTTTCTTATTCACCAGCAATCAACAATTAGAAAATGCAATGGCAACATGACGCTATTCACAATAATAAAAACTATAAAATTACCTAGGAATAAAACCTAACAAGAAATTTACTAGGCCTAAATGATGAAAACCATAAAATTTTATTAAAGAACATAAACAAAGATCTGAAAAATGAGAGGCATACCGTGGTCCTGTATAGGAAATACACTATTGTAAAAATGTCAGTTCTCTCCAAATTAATCTACAAGTTCAGTGAGATTCTAAGCCAAATCACAGTGGAATTTCTTGAGGAAGTCCGAAAAACGTATTCTAAAATTCGTCTGGAAAAGTGAATGTGCAAGAATTGCCAATAAAATGTCTTGAAAATAATAATGAGAGAGGGCTTAAAAAAACCGTGGTAATTGAAAATATGTGATTCTGGCATAGAAAGAGAATAATGCATAAATGAAATACAAGAAAAAAATCCAGACGCAGAACAATGAATACTTGTGAACTCAGTTTATGATAAAAGGGCCATTTCAAATGAGAATGGACAGGTTTGGGGATAATTCATTATTCATGTGGGACTAAGAGTTAGAGCTATATCCCACACCTGGCATACAACATAATTCAGACAGATTAAAGACCTAACTGTACAGTATGAAATCCTGAGAGTTCTGGAAGAAATAAAAGAGACTATTTTTATAATCTCCATGTGAAGATTCCCAGCCAAGACACAAGCAAGACCCAGGAGTCACAGAGAAAAAGATCAACTGGTCTGGTCACATAAAAATAAAATGTGTGCTGCAAGGAAGAAGAAAACAAGACGAGTTGTTGATTGACAGAAAATATTTACAACATACAGGACAGATGGCTACAGACTGAATGTTTGTGTCCTCCTAACCCAAATTCATATGTTGAAACCTGTCACCCAGTGTGATGGTATTCAGAGGTGGGGTCTTCAGGAGGTAGGCAGGTCATGAGGGTGGAGCCCTTGTGATAGGATTCCTTATAAAAGAGGCCCCAGAGAGCTCCCTTCTGCCACCTGAGAACCCAGCAAAGGGCTGTCCGCTATGAACCAGGGAGCGGGCCCTCACCAGACACTGAGTCTACCGACACCTTGACCTTGGAACCCTCAGCCTCTAGAACTGTGAGGAGTAAATTTCTGTTGTTTATAAGCTACCCAGTCTGTGGTATTTTTATTAGAACAGGCTGAATGGAGTAAGCCACAGATATAGTATTAATATTCAAAATATACAAGAGCTCCCAAAAATCAATAGGAAAAACACAGACAACTCAACAGAAAAACGAGTAAAGCATATAAATAGGTGATTCGAAAAAATAAAACAAAAATGATCATAAACACATGAAGAGATTATCAACTGCTAATAACTGGGGGAATGGCAATCAAAAAAAAAAGAAGGAGGTGTTATTTTTCACCCATTGAGATGGATAAAAATAGCAAAATTTTAATTTGGGAAGGATGTAGGCCTCATACATGATTGATGAAAAAGTTAAATTAGCACAGCTCTTTTGGAGTGTATTCTGGCAGAATCTGCTTTAAAAAAACAAAAAACAAAAAAACCCAAAAACATACACTTTGCCCCAGAAACTGCACTTTAAGGAAGCTGTCCTACAGATGTTGTAATGCATACATGAAGATAGACGCACGAAGGTGTTAACTGTACCATTGTTTGATGGTGAAAAATGCAGTACGAAGGCAATTGTTAAAAAAGTAATGAGGTAGATCTAGGAAGTAACATAGATGAATATCTAACATACACACGTAAGAGAATAAAAACAAGCTGTGACATGTTTACATTTAACCCCTGTGTGTGTGTGCGTGCGCATGTGTGTGTAAATGCACAGGGACAGGTCTACATACCAACTCATTATTAATGTTTGTCTGGGGGGGTATGGAATTAGGGTGGGGGCTCGACAAACAGAAGACTTTTAACATTTTATTCTGTACTCTTGGGTATGTTTTGAATTTTTCACAATGAGCATGAATTGCTTTTGTAAATAATGAAAAGGATATATATACAAACACACGCCGCGAGAACACAGCTCTTTAAATTAAGAACAAGACAAAGCCATGCCTAGAAAAAATGGAAGGCAATACGTCAAATGTTCATGCATATGAGCTTCTTTATCCAGTTCTTCTCTATTTTCTAAATTTTCTTTAATGACGTGTGTTACAATCTACAATGGAAATAAAAAACAAATACTCTCTATTCTTTTTACATCGTTTCCTTTTTTGCTGGAAGCCAATCAGTAAAATGATTATGCTTTCTGTCTTGTCCACTGAAGCTGGTCAGATGATTCGGAAGCAAAAAGGTGGGGGCCCAGGGATGCTGGGACTAGGGGGCTTCTGCTGGAGGTGAGTGACCAAATGGAGATGTGAGCAAGCAGATGGGCCTGGTGAGAGGCTGGTGTTCTCACCTTAAAAATGATTAATGGGAGGTTCGTCATGTAGTAGTAGGTGTGTGATAAGTTGATGATGCTTCATTATGGTTATGAGTGGATCACCACCCTATCCTCCCAGCCACGCCTCACATCAGCAGAAACATCTGGTTCTCTCTTTGCCTCCTGCAATCTGGATGGCGGACGAAGGGAGAGGAGAACTTAGAGCACACAGAGAAGTAAAGTTATAAGGAAGGTAGAAGAGTACAACTCATCGAGTACCTAGTATATCCCACTTGCCTCTGGAGTGCTGCAGTTGGCACTGTTGTGCTCACTTTGCAGAGCAGAACACTGAGATTAGGCACTTGCCCAAGGCTGACCCATGGGACTCAATCTATGTGACTCCAGGCCCTGGGCTCTTCTTCCTGGCCTGCCCGGTGGAGGGTGGGAGAGGAGGAAGGGTGTGGGAGCGAAGCATGGAGGAGCTTTTCACCCACACACTTTACAAGGAGGAGTAAATGGGTCAGGAATCTGTTCCCACTCTGAGCCTTTTCCCTTCTCCCCAGGCTGAGTTCTGAAACTCCTCAAGGTGGTTGCAGAAAGTGATGAAGTGAGTACTGGGGTGTGTCTAAATAAAGCCCCCAAGTGGGCGCTGCTGCTTAACTATGCATGAGCTCTCGATGACTTCACCCTGCAGCCTGCAACTGGTGGAATGAGCCTGACTTCACTTCATGCACAGCCAGAAAAAAGCGAAACTTTCCAAAAATATTTGAATGTTGACAGCAGACTCTTACCTTCCAGTGAATAATTGGTTTTTGTAAGAGTGTGTGTGTGTGTGTGTGTGTGTGTGTGACCTAAATCCACAGAACTTACCATTTTGTGACTACAAAATAGGTTTCATGTCTCCTGATCTTCCAAATCTCAATGGCTAATTGCCAAACTAACAGACAGCCTAGCCTTTTCCAAGGCCCCTCGGGGGCGCAGTTGATGCTGGTCCCTGAAAGCGTCCTTTTGTTTGCTGACTACAACCTGCTGAGAAGGGTAGGAGATCCAGACCTAACCTTGACATTGGGTCTACCATTCCCCCTGTCCTGAGGGGCTTCCAGGCTGTTGTCAGAGCAGTGATGGTGTGGGGAGGGGGCTTAGTGTCACATATATGGGGCTACCTGGAAAGCGGAGTCCTGCTGTCCTCTGCACCTGCTTCCCAGAGCCACCACCCCCTCATCAGGTTTCTGTGGATTTGCCAGTCTCAGTGGCTCCTCAAGGCCTTAGGGAAGATGCTCTTTCCCCAAGATCATGTCTAGTAAGCTGCCTGGGCCCCAAGAGTTATAACTCTTTCAGTTCATCTCCACACCACGTCTTTATATATTTAAATCTGTAGCAGGTTAGTACCCCACCTGTAATCCTGGATCTTTCAGCATGGGACAGCTGACTGTCAGCTGACAGCATTTGTACCCCTGAGGGCATTTTCTCCCCAAGGAAGGCAACTCTGCCTGCAAGCATAGCAGGCTGGAAGGGCCAGGTACTACTAACCCCCAGGAGCAGCCTCATTTGATGACTTCCAGAAATTGGTATATAAATACCCTAGCTCCCTGTTCCTGGGGTGGGATGACTCTAAGACCCGGCTTCTGCAGATCTGGGCTGCCCAGAGTCTCCCTGTGGGATTATGCCCCAGGCCCCCACTGTGGTGGCTGGTGTGACCATACATAGTCTCCCTTCTCCATATCACGTCCCCTTTTTCTACTGGTGTTACCTGCGCCTCCCAAAAAAATACTTGCCCTAAGAGGTGCCTGGGTGGCCTAGTCGGTTAAGTGTCTGACTCTTGATCCCAGCTCAGGTCATGATCTCACGGTCGTGAGATTGAGCCCAGCACTGGGCTCTGTGCTGGGTGCAGAGCCTGCTTAAGATTCTCTCGCTCCCTCTCCTTTGTCCCTCCCTTGCTCGTGCATGCTCTCTCTCTCTCTCAAAAACAAACAAACAAACAAACAAACAAACAAACATAACTATTTGCCCTCGAATCCTTGTCTCAGGTCTGCTTTTGGAAAAACCTAAACTAGGAAAATACCCTGGTACCAGGGGCAAGAATTCCAGCATCAGACACAGGATGTACTGAGAAGCAGTGCTTCTCTGCTGTGACCACCACCTTGTTGGGGTGTCCAGGCCACTGATGGGGGCCCATCTCTGGGGGGGGTTCCCATCTTCTTCAGGGTCCCAGATCCTTGTCTCCCAAGAGGCTCCAGGGACTTTTATGGAGAAGAGGTGCTACCTTGCTCCCCTTAACTACATCCCAACCTCAACATCTTTGAGCTTCCTCTTCCATACCAGAGAAACAGGAGCACCTGCTCACCTTAGCCAGTGGCTAGGACAATGAATGACAACAACAGCGACATTACCGAGTGTCACCTACATGCTAGACATGCTGCTTAGTGCTAGGATGAAATTCACAACAGCCTGATGTAGGATGAATTGTTATTCCTGATGGCCCTATTTTAAAGCTAAAGAAACAGAGGCTCAGAGAGGTGAAATACCTTGCCCAAATCCCAGAGCTGAGGTTTGAACTCATGTCTGACTCTACAGCCCTCTGGCCAGACAGCCACACATGGGGTCTGTGGCCACAGCACCTGGTGGGAGGTCCTGTGGTGTGTGTGGATGTGCATCTGGGTTTTTGGGTCAGGGAAGAAGGGGGCTGAAAGAAGCAGGGGTGGCCCTGCCTGGGGGTATGAGGCAACAGTCTGAATCCAAGGAGGCATGGGCCAGAACTGGTGCAGCCTGGGCCCCAGCAGAATCTGGGGGGGGTGGGGTGGGGAGGGGTGGGGATGTATGGTGGGCAAGGTGAGGGGATGGCGGGGGCTGGATCTAACAAGGCAGGCATCTTAGACAGCACAAGAGGTAAGAAGCACCAAGGCCAGCTCCACGGGCTGGGGAAGGTGGGCTCAAGGCTGCTTGCTGAACTGGAGCCTGCCCTCTGAGAGGCATGGGGACACGGTGCAGCGGGATCAGGCTTAGATAGCCTTGGCAGAAAGGTGGCTCCCATACTGGCTGGCCTTCCAGAAGGGCTCGGGGCGGGGCGGGGGGGGGCTGCTGCATCTCTTCCAGGCGCCCAGACATGCGGTGTGGACCATGCAGTTGGTGGGGATGTGAATGTCGAACAACTTTGCATCCAGGGCTTTCTGGGTTACAAGACGGTGGGTGTGAAGATGCACTGCTTGGCCTCTCAGGACCTGACCCTGTGCAGCCAACGCCCTCTCGGCCGAGGTGCCTGCTGCTGCTTCTAGCATCCCAAACACGGAGCCGGCAGCATCTCCCACCCCGTCCGGAACCCCCAAGGCTGGGAGCCACGCAGGCCCCTGAAACTAAGCTGGGTTTTCTCTTGTGAAGTCACAGGATAAAGCACTTTACATATTAATCAGGTTAGGAATCTGAGAGCACATATCAGGGGATTGAAATATGTAGATTTTGATGATGAATTCACGCTCATCAGAAAACCAATGAATCATCCTAACTTCATTATCAGGAATTATTTGATGGGGGAATTGGCAGGGGGGTGGGGGGTGAGGAGGGGAGTACCGAGGGGGAGAGGATTTCTTGGTTCTCAGCCCAGACTGTGTTCTCTCCCAGCAACACATTTGAGCAGCAGGGCAATTTGTCTCCATGACGTGGGTGTTGAACACGGCTGCACCCGGGAGGCCTCACCTAGTAAAGTCAGACCCCAAGGCCCGGGGCAAACCATGCAGACAGCAGACAGACACAAACAACCCGAGCGCACAACGACCTTTACAGATTACCTGGTACAGTCATTCCTATGACACTAGCTGCCTGCGTGACCTTGGGGAGGCCACATGCCACCTCCTTGCCTCAGCTGCCTCATCTGGAGAATGAGGATGCTGGGCGTTACGCTCTGCACAGAGCCTCCAGGGATGGAGCCAAGGGGAGGGGTCGGGACCCCCAAATTCTAGGCTCCTTGTGTGCTAGGTACGCTGAGATGCGGGGATCCAGCTGAGAAAAAACAAACAGATATAAACGGACGTTCTAAAGAGTAGGAAGAAGCACTTGTAAATTTAAATAGGTGGTCAGGGAAATCCTCGCTGAGGCTTTGACCTCAGGGGTGACCCCTGCAAGAGGTGAGGGTGTGAGTTACATGGGTGACTGGGAGGAAGAGCATTCCGAGTGGAGGGGACAGAGAGTGCAAAGGCCCTGAGGTGGGGAGAGCATGCCTGGTGTCTGAGGAACAGTAAGGAGGCCAGTGTGGCTACAGAAGTGGATGAGAGAGTAGGGAGGTCAGAGAGGTAACAGCGGAAGCGGGGTCGGAGGCTTTAACAGAGGATGTCGAGGTCAAAACGATACGAAGGAAAGGTGAGAAGATGACCCAGAAGATAAGGCTCTTCTACTGAGGAAACTGAGGCACAAGCAACAGGGTGTCAGGACAGGCAGACAGAAGAATGTGGTGTGAAGGAGAGTCTGTGTGGATACAGACCTCACACACAGTGACACACAGTGACAAAGCTGTGACTCTCTCATGAGAAGTCTGGCAAAAGGTGGTGCCATGGCAGGTAGCTGGATAGCATCAAAGGTGGTGGAAACTGGTCTGGAGCAGACTCAGAAAGCCTGGACTCCCCGGTTGTGCCATGCACTTGCTGAGTGATGCCGAGTGATGCTGGGGCGCATGTCCTTATCTGTGGGGTGAGGCAGCAGAACAAGGTACCTTGTACAGAACTTTCTGGAAGCCTCAGATTCTGTTATTCCTCTCATTCTTCTCTTTCCGAAGATAAACTAGCTGCAGCCTCTCTTTTTTTTTTTTTAAATTTTTTTTTTCAACGTTTTTTATTTATTTTTGGGACAGAGAGAGACAGAGCATGAACGGGGGAGGGGCAGAGAGAGAGGGAGACACAGAGTCGGAAACAGGCTCCAGGCTCTGAGCCATCAGCCCAGAGCCCGACGCGGGGCTCGAACTCACGGACCGCGAGATCGTGACCTGGCTGAAGTCGGACGCTTAACCGACTGCGCCACCCAGGCGCCCCAAGCTGCAGCCTCTCTTAACGCAAAGAAGACTCTGTGGGGTTACAGCGAGCATGTCCGCGTCACACAGCCAGGTGGACTTTGAGCCTTGGGTCCCAGGCTGAGAGCAAAGCAGACAGCCCCTGAGGTCAAGAGGTGACCCCTCCCCGCTCCTGTACTGCCTCCTTTGAGAGCCACGGAGGACACAGTGTGTCGATCAACGGAGCTCACCTAGATGAAGCGGAGCGGGAGTCACAGCCCCAGCTATACTTTAGAATCACGCAGGAAGTTAATACCCGGGCCCCGCTGCGGGCAAATGAGTTCCGTTCTTTCAGGGTGGGGAGAGGAACAGCTCTCTCCAGGGGTCCTGACTGGGCTCCTCTGAGGGAGAGACAAAATGGGTTGATTCAGGCTTGACATACACGTGTAGAGTGCTCCCCACAGGCGGGGTACTTTCACTTGCTCATTTTTGACCCTTCCAGAGCCTTGGAGGAGGGATTTTCCTCCCATTTTGCAGAGGAGGAAACCAAGGCTTGGTCGGAGAGGTTGACACACATACAGTTGACCCTTGAATGACACAGGTTTGGAATGTGGGTCCATTACATGTGGATATTTTACAGTACCGGGCTGTAAATGAATTTCCTCTTCCTTATGATTGCCCTAATAACATTTTCTTTTCTCTAGCTTACTTTACTGTAAGAATACAGCAGAGAAAACATGTAACATGCCAAGTATGTGTTCACTGACTGTTTATGTTATCCGTAAGACTTCCAGTCAACGGTAGGCTGTTGTACTTAAGTGTTTGGGGAGTCAAAAGTTATATGCAGATTTCTGCACAGGAGGTTGGCACCTCTAACCCCCACATTGTTCAAGGGTCAACTGTATTTTGTATTTATATGTATTACACACTGTGTTCTCAAAATAAAAGAAGCTAGAGAAAAGAAAATGTTAAGAAAATCATAAGGAAGAGAAACACATTTACAGGACTGCACTGTATTTATTGAAAACACTCTCTGTTAAGTGGACACACGGTTCAAACTCATGTTGTTCAAGGGTCAACTGTACTCCTGAGGCCCTGCCGCCCCTGCAGTGGGAGGTAGATTTAGAGAAGAAGAAAGTAAGGCTCAGAGAGGTTAAGTACCTTGCCCAAAGCCACACAGACCGTATATGGCAGAGTCAGCACTTCCTGCCAGCCCAGGTTGCTAAAAAAACAATTTCTCTTGCAGTCGTTCTAGCTAAACGTCCCACTCCCCAAATACCCATCTGGGGCTGTGGTTTTTGCTAAAGGGATATAGTGGAGTCATTACCAGACTCTGAAGAGATAAAGCATTGCAAATTGAATGAGAAAATCTATTTTCACATCCTGATGAAGACATAACTGACACTGAATTGTTTTAGAGGAAAACACAGCCCCTGGTTTTCTCCTTTTTAAAAAAAAACTTGGAGTTATAGCTTTAGAAAAATAGGAGCAGCTGACTATCATAGATAAAAATGCCCTTTTGCCTAATGGGATCTTTAATAAGGAATCCTAATTAATTCTCCTGAATAGAGAACTTTTACACTGGTGTTATCTCAGCCCGGTGCTGATGGGCCTGGTTATTTCCAGATACAGAATAATGAATCTTTTCCAGCTGGGCTAGGAGTCGCCAGAGACTTGTCAACTTCCCTGGAAGGTAATTACTTGCCAGGGCACCGGGAGCTGGAGGGGAGCTGGGGGAGGGTAATTACCAGCTGGGGGGCTGGGGGCGTTTTGAGGGGAGCCGAGGAGGGCATCGATGGGCAAGGGCTGGGAGACACAACTGGGAAGGAAATTGCTAGTGGAAGAATGGAAGCCACGTTAGCATCCAGGATGTCATCCGCAGCTCGGAGCCAGGCCTAAGGGACACTTGCCTTTATGTGAAAAACGCCACTTGATGGAGCTTGACAGATTCTGATAATTGCAAGAGCTCAACGGGCAGCCAACAGAAGTCAGGAAGTGGGCCTGCCTGCGTCTCTTCTTGGCTGGGGCAAAAGCTGGGCTGTCACTGCCCGGGGACCTTCATGGCGTCCTTAAAGACAACACTAAATGAACAGGGTTATCTGGACAACTCAGGCCTCAGACCAGCAATGAGAAGGACGTGGCTGAATGACACGGGCCATTTGTCTGCAGTGACAGGGCTCTCCTACCGGGGAAGGCCGCCGGCAGTCTGTCCTGTGCTCGCAGGGCGTCTTCTAGGTAGCGGCAGACGAGGTCTCGATGAGCCTGGCTTCGGGGAAGCCGGCCCCCAGCTCCAACCAAGCCCAGCCCAAAGGACAAAAGCAGCACAAGGGAAAACAGGAGCGAGGCTGGAGCCCCGGGGCGCCCTTCCCCAACACCCAAAGTCTCTTCCCAGCCTGGAATCCCTACTTCAGTCCCGAGGGGCAGAAAGGGTAAGAGGCTGGAAGGCAAAGGACCCTGGCGTCAACCTGCAAGTTCCCAGCTCTGTGATCTTGGGCATGTGACCTCGTGGAGCCTCCGTTTCTCACAGTTACTTAGAGATGCAAAGGAAAGATTCGATGTAAACGCCTGGCCCGGAGTTGACACTCTGTAAAGAGTACCTGTCTTTTCTTCCTGGAATCCTCCAGGAAACAAATTATTGATTACCAAAGTGGGGGAGAGGGCAGAAAGGGGGGGGGATGGGCAAAATCGGTGAAGGGGATTAAGAGGTAAATATTTCCAGTTATAAAAGAAATAAGTCATGGGAATGTAATGTACAGCCTAGGGAATAAGAGTCTATAACACTGTAATAACTTTGTGCGGTGACAGATGGTAACTAGACTTATCATGGGGATCATTTCATAATGCATAAAAATATCCAATCACTATGATATACACCTGGAACTAAACAGGATATTGTATGTCAATTATACTCCAATAAAAAAGAAACATTAAAAATAAATAAATTAGTAAATAATCAAATATAGAAAACAACAACAAAACCCTCCAAGTTCCAGAAAAATCACCTTGGGGGAGGTGGTGGATCCTGTTGGAGGGGAATCTGCGGTGTTGTGTTTATACATGAGAATTTAGGAAGTCTGTGCGCCAAGATGCATGTTCCCGGCAGGTTGAGTGGGGAGGGGAGAGTGTGAAGGACCCACCACTTGCCTTATAAAACTGTGGGGTGGGTGATGTTCAGAAACCGAGCACCCTGCTCGGGAAAAGCGTCAAAGCCATATTGTCCACCCTGGTCTTTCCCTGTGCCCTCCAGGCTACCACCCAAATGGCCCTGGGATCTCGGAGCTGCCTGGCCCAGAGCGTGATGACCATCTCTTGCCTCCCGTTCGGGTCCAGCCCCCAGATGCCTCCCTGACTGACCAGCTGAGAGGCTGAGACCCACAACACCTGGGAACCTCTGAAGGAAGCAGTGTGTAGCCACCTGTCTGCACAGCGCACAGGCTGGGAGGCTGCTGGAGTGGAGTGGGGGTGGGGGGGGGCAGGGTGAACAGGGGCAGGTTGGGGCAGCACGTGGGGTAGAGGAGGCCCTTCCAGGTGCTTTAGCCATGCAAGGTCAGAGAAAGGACACAAGCAGGATTTAAACGCTGGGAAGCTGGGCCTGTTCAAAGTCTTTCACGGCAAATGTTTCTTGTACCTGTATGCAAGGCCCCAAGAGAGTAAGTTAACTGCGGTCATGTGATTATTGGCAGCAGAGCCAGGATTTGAACCCAACACTGACTCCTAAAGCCATGCTCTCTTCCTTACTCTGCACTGCCTTCCCTGAGGTTCAGAGCTGAGCAGGGAGTCCTGGGGATCTTTCCCAGGGTGCCGGAGGGGAGACCCTGATACTTGATTCCTCTCTGCAGACCTGGGCTCAGGAAGCAGAGCTGGGAGTCCAGCAGGCCAAGCCCTTGCTACTCCCCAGTTGGGCCATGGACACCTGGAGTCATGGCAGCATGGAAAAGGACTATGGGCATCTCAGTAGGAGGACCAAGCCTCCTGGAGACCTAGCATGGGGCTGGGAGTGCTCAGCACCCAACTTGGGAGTTAGCCCATGTGTTCCACCGACAAACATCCTCTAGAGGGGCCTGTCACAGACATCCTCCACCTTCCTAGAGCTGGCGACATAGAATGTCAGGAAAGACCTGGGAGACGGGAGAAGTGCTGTGCAGAAACCACATTACCCCAACCCCCCACACGGGGAGCAGCCCCCAAGGTTCCACGGTTTGCCCTAGGAACACAAAAGACGCTAGTCTACTTCTAGCCAAAACTGAATGCTTGATTCAAGGGCCAGGGACTGGCTGCAGGTTGGACTGTCCTGGGACATGAGGAGAAGATCCCTGGAGGATCAGCAGTGCAGGGTGGGCGGGGGCTGTTCTCTGTGGGCTAGGACCCAGCACTGACTCACCAGGGCCCATGCAGGGAGGGCAGAGAGGACAGGGAGACTCGAGAAGAGAAAACCAAAAAGCCATGTCAACGATGGGGTCAGAACAGAAAAGGAATCAGAGCTCAGAGGAACAGAAGGGGGGGGGGTGTGGACCAGGGTTTAGGGTCCAGAGAGCCAGGGCCCAAATCCCGACTCAGACACTTCCTAGCTGTATGACTTCTGGCAGGTGTCTTAACCTCTTGGAGTCAGCTTTTCTACCCGAAAAACAGGGAGGATGATACATTCTTTCACAAGAGCTTTGTAGGGATTTAAATGGGATAATGCATGTGACACCCTTAGCACAGGGCCTGAAACACAGTGGCTCTTCAAGATTACTCCACTCCTCAAGGCAGGAAGGAAGCAGATAATGAGACTTGGAAGAGGCCAGATGGACTGTACCAGTGCCCGCTCAAAGAGCAAGATGTGACCCCTGGAATGGCTGGCCTAGGATCCACAGAGGGAACGTCACGGGAAGAACCCAGCTGGAGAGGGCAGTGCGCAGGGGAAGAGAAAGCTACGCCTCTGAGACTCAATTTCTTCATCTGCAAAGTGGGTATGCAAATACCTAACCCGCAGATGGTAGTAAAGGTTCAGTGAGACGAGATGTGTGATGTCATTCAGTGCAGAAACCGGCTGGCTCATAGAGGCAATCAAGGGACCCTCCTACCTCAGCGCCCCCATCCCCCTGAAGCACCATCTCACCACCATCAAAAAAGAAAGGCATTTGGCACTTAGATTCACCCTGCCTGGTCTCAGGGCCTTTTGGTAACAGGATGAATGTCAAGACAAATAAACAGGCAAATAGTCTCTTGATTATTCAACAGATTGTCAGGGATTGTCAGATTTGGCTAAGCACTGAGGATTCAGAGATGATGGGTAAGTTCCTGGTCTTTAAGAGTCTTTAGAAGAAGGATGCCAGAGAAGCTAAGTGGCTTATGCCAGCGCAGCAGGAACCTGGCAGAGGGTGGGGACAGAGACACCACCACGTCTCAAGTTTTCAGAAAGGAGACAGCCTTTGCTTAGGCCCACATCAGGTAGACAAGGAGGTGAGGCTAGACTTCAAAGCCAGAGGGTTGGGACTTTCTAGTTCAGCATTGTAATTGCAGGGCTTAACACAGAGCTTGACACAGAGTAGGCAGGCAAAAATCATTTCTTTTTTTTTTAATGTTTACTTATTTTTGAGAGAGAGAGAGAGAGAGAGAGAGAGAGAGAGAGTGCAAGTGGGAAAGGGACAGAGAGAAAGAGGGAGACACAGAATCCAAGCAGGCTTCAGGCTCTGGGCTGTCAGCACAGAGCCCAATGCAGGGCTCGAACTCACGAACCGCGCGATCACAACCTGAGCTGAAGTCAGATGCTCAAACGACTGAGCCACCCAGGCACCCCCCAGGCAAAAATCATTTGTTAAATAAATAAAAATTAATAAAAAACAATATTGAGGAGTCAATGTGCCTCATTTCATGTAAAAGATATGCTCGTCCAAACTGGTATGTAAACCATAACCAAACATATGAGCCAAATGCAACCCAGGAATTTCCACGCCAAGAAATTAAAACATGGAACCATGCATGAAAAGATGAATCATTTCATAATGAGCAAAAATCCATCCCCTCCATATTATTGCTCTGGAAAGTTCTGTTTAGGTCTAGCGTGGCTCTTAAACTTTAATCTGCTTCAGAACACCTGGGAGAACGGTTACGAATACCGAATTTAGGCCCCGTCCTCAGAAATTTCAGAGGTAGTCGCCTAGGGTAGAACCCAGGATTCTGCATTCTAAACACCATCCAGGCAAGTCTGGGGAAGACAATCAAGTCATGAGAAGCTCATTTCTTATTTCACTCTGGGATGTCCTTCATTATCTCTTTCCTAAAAGCCTAGCATGCTTCACCAGTTCATGATTCTCCACCTTGGTGCAGAGATCCCATGGGGAGCGTTCAAACTACATCTGCCTGGGTCCCACCCCAGGCCGGCTGGTTCTAACAAGCATCGGGGCTGCACTAACTTCACTGAATCCTATATCCCTGCACCTTTTCCCTCTCTGGCCCAGAGATCAATGTTAACAGACACCTCAGGCTGTCTCTGACTCTCCCCGTCAGCCACATCTCCGATGACCTAAAGTGGAATCTGGAAGAAAGAGGAAATCGCATGCAGAGCCTGCCTTTGAGGACAGAGGCTACAGACTGAGGATGAGAAGGGTCGCCAGCGGTCACCGAGTTCACCTGGCAACGGGGAACGGAACGGGGAACGTGTTCATCACCCTCTGATTGCCTTTTCTCCCGTCTCCCTGGGGTTTGTAGGCAGGAGGCAAAGAGTACTAGAAGGACTCCTAGTGGGACAGGTTGCCAGTAAATTGATTCTGCCCCAACCCCAGGGCAGGCTGTGAGCAGTGCCCATCAAATCCCTCACCTCCTTATTGCCAGGCCCAGCGTGCTGCCGCTCAGAGGAAGTGAAAGGGGTAGCTGAAACTGATGTGGCTGCAGAAACTGACATCAGGTGCCAGACACCCATTTGCTTAACAAACTGGCTAATTTTACCCTCTGTCTCTCAGACCAGAACTCTTTTGAAGGGAAGGAACAAAAAAGAAAGAAAGTGATATTTAACACATTTCTATTTCTGTGCTACACAGTCTCTCTCTGAGGTTGCAAGTTTGAGCCTAATTGATTTCTTCGTCAAAAGGGAAAAAGAAAGACAAAAAGGAAAAACAAACAACTGCGAACCCTTACCTCACTCATACTGCAATCAAACCTCTCCAGTTCTGTCGACTGCTGAGCTTTTTATTTTTTAACACTGGCCAAGTGACTTGCATAATTTAAGATCCTTTCTAGCACTGATCAGCCTGCTCTGGCCAAGCAGTTTGCTGATTAATTATTAATCAGACTGAGTTTAGGATGAATAATCAGCAAGAGTCAGGGCTAATTTGCAAATGTCCCCCAGGAAGGTTATCACTTAAAATATTTGGTGGAGAGGCTCCACGTTAACCTTTGCAATTAGCCACAGGACATTGTTACTGGTGAGACAGAAGCAGGTCTCTCCTCCAAACAAGCCAAACTTGTGCACCTACTAAGTGCCAAGACCTGCGTTTAGGCTCTTTCAAGGTTCTGCAGGCAGTGGTGGGGAAGGGGAGGGGCACAGAAAAGAAACACACACATAATAGGCAAGCAAGAAAATATCTAGTATTGACAATTGCCTAAAATAAAACAAGATGCTGAGATAGTGAGTGAGGGTTACTTTAGATTTCATGCAAAGGGAAGGCCTTTCTAAGGACAGAAGATTTAAGTGGAATTTTTGCATTTAAAAAAGATGGGTCTTAAAAAATAACCTCACTTTGAAGGAAGAGAATCTTAAGCCCTGGGAGCAGCTAGTGCAGAGGCTCTAGGAGGAAGACTGCTCAGCCCATCAAGGGACAAGAGGAAGGTGAGTGCAGCTGGGGCACAGTGAGGGGGTGGGAGCGATAGAGGGAAGTCAAGGAGTTGGGCAGTGACCCAGTAACGGAGAGTCTTGTTGTGGGATGTTACTCTAAGTGCGATGGGAAGTTGTTGGCAAGCCTTAAACAAGGGAGACATGATGTGATGTATATAAACATCAGTCATCCGAGTTGCCGTATGGAGAATGGATTACAGGAGGGACAGAAGCAGGAAGACAAGGCCACTGAGCAGCCAGAGATGCTGGGGCAGAGAATGGGCACAAGCAGTTTCCTCTTTGGAGCAGACAGGTGGAGAAGGCTGGGCAGAGGACAGGTTAGGGGTAAGGAGGGAATGAGAAACCAATGTCCGTAGACAGAAGAATAAATCAACAAAATGTGATATGTATATACCAGAGAGTATTATTCAGCCATAAAAGGGAGTAGAATTCTGGCACGTGCTATAACATGGATGAAATCTGACATCATCATCAGTGAAATAAGCCCACACAAAAGAAGAAATACTGTATAATTCCACTTAAACGAAATACCTAGAGTAGTCCAATTCATAGAGACAGAAAAGTGGTTATCAGGGGATGGGAACAGGTGGGGTGTTATTTAATGGGGACAGAGGTTCAGTCTGAGGTGAGAAAGTTCCAGAGATGGATGGAGGTGCTGGGCGTACAACCACGTGAATGTACTTAATGCCACTCAATTGTAAATCCAGAAATGATTACAATGATAAATTTTATGTGTACTTTACCACAATAAAAAATCTGCTTGGAAGTGTTCATTTTGAGATTCCTGTTAAGGTTTTCAGATTCCAGTTAAGATATAGGGAGCCCAGGAGGTTCCTCAAGCCTGGACATTTAAATTGAGTGCCAATGGCATATAAAGAAAATGATGCTGAAAGACAAAATGTGATTTGCTGAGGTTACCTGGGAAAGAGGGCAAATGGAGAAGAGGAGGGTTCCTGGACCCCCTGGGCAGTCCACGTGTAAGGGCTGGACAGAGGCTGGACAGTGGAAGAGACAGAAAAGGAGGTAGAACAGGAGTGGCCATAGGTAGCTAGCTGTGTCATTCCATGTCAGCCAAGAGAACGGTTCAAGAAGGACAGATGACCAATATCGTGTGTTGCCTAGAGGCCAAGTCCAGGGACAATGGAGAAGCAACAATGAATTTGGCAACCTGGAGGTCGTTGGCAATCTTATCAAGTTCACTTTTAGTGGCAGGTGGGGCAGACCCTGAGAAAGGGCCCATTTCCAGTAACTGGCAGTAGCTGATTGGGCATGAGTAACGGGGTTTTGGTGTGCACTGGCTTTTTTATTTTAGACAATAGATATTAGAACATGTCTCTGTGCTGTTAGCGGTGCTCAGGAGAAGAAAAATAATAATGAATGTGAGAAGAAGGAGATGAATTTAGTAGGGGAAGTCTTTGGGGAATATGAGGTCTGGAACATAAAAGGAGGGGCTGGCTTTTTTACAGGAGCCAGGACATCACGTCTACTGAAATATGAGGCGTGGCAGAGAGATACTGATTCACCAGCCATTTCATCTGTGCATCATGTTTCCTTTACAGCTAGGCTGGACCACGTGGTTATTTCTGGCCAATGAAATACGAGGTGGGCGATGTGTCTCTCTCTGGGCTGGGGGCAGTGAAAAGCCCATGCTAGGTTCTCCACTCTTCTTCCCTGCCATGGCAGTGGGGAAGGCCACATACTCTGGGTGGTGCATCTATAAGACGGTGGAACTTCCTTGAGACTGGACACCCGCCTGCATTTCCATGTGGATCAGAGTCACTCCCGACTGACCCATGGCAGTCATGTAGCATGAGTGAAAAAGAAACCTTTGTGGTGTTACACCATGTGTTGAATTGCAGGGTTAATGAAGTTCAGAGAAGGAAATGGCAAGAGATGAGGCTGCGGTGATAGGCAGGGTTGGATCAAAAAGGGCCTTATCAATGGCTGGAATTTTATTCCACAGACAATGGAAAATGATTGAAAGTTTCTGCCTGAGGCTTAGCATGTCAGATATGCATTTTAATTAAACCATTCTGGTAACAGTGGGGAGGCTGAATTGAAGAGTGCCAAGAAGCTAGGAGATCAGTAAGGAGGCTATTACAACCCACAAAGAAGAAAAGATGATGGGCTGAACTGGGGGAGTGACAGTAAAGATGGAAAAATATGTTACAGGAGGTACACTGGGAGACCTCAGAGAACAGGGATGGTTCCCAGATTCTTGGATGACTAGGTAGAGTGGAGTACCATAAACTAAGACAGGAAACAGACTCTGACCATTTTAGTAGCCAAGTATGAGTGAAGTTGGGACATGCTGAATTGGAGATATTGGTGGACGTCATGGTGGAGACGTCCAACAGGTGGTTGGCTCTACAGTTTGCTGCTCAGGAGGAGGCCAGGCTGGGAAGCCAGATTCGGGAGTTCTAAACAAACAGGTGGTACCTGAAGCCATGAGAGCAGAGAAGAGTACCCAGGGAGAGTGTGGGCGATGAGGACAGCAGTAAGACAAGAGCAGAGTCTTGGGGACATCAAAGGAAACAGAAGAAATGGTCAGAGAGGTCCAAGAAGCATCAGAGAGAGCAGCATAAAGCGAAGAGAAAGTTCTAAAAGGAGAAAATGACCAACAACGTAAGGGAATGCGGAGGTGCCAGTAAGAGGAGACCTAAAACCTATCTTGTGGATTTGGCACTGGAAGTGGTTAGTGTTTGGGGTGAGGGGTGCTTCTCTGACAATAATCTTAATGTGAATGTTTTCAGGGGAAGGCAGGGGATAGAAGCCATGGAGAAGCAGGTGAGGAATTAATGCCGATAGAGGACTCCAAGGAAGACCACTGGTCCAAGACCTCGAATGAGAAGTTCCTGGAGGTGATGGAGTTCTACTCCTCCAGGAAGCCTCCCACTTTTCAAGCCAACCTGGCCCTCTCACTTCCCAGATGATGAGATCTGCTGACTTCAACAGTGATCATCTGTCATTTCATCAGATTGTCAACGGCTGGTTTTCTGTGGGAATCCTGCTTCCCTGGTGAGTCTGGGAGGGTCACACACTGGCCACCCAGCCACTGAATGAGGAAAAGCTGGAATGAAAGAAGTATAGGCTCAGGGTTGGAACTAAGGGCTTATGTCAGGCTCAGGAAGCCAGAAAAAAATCGTAGGAGCAAGAGACAGGTAAAATCATGGCGAACCATGGGGTAAGAGAGGCCAAGAGGGAGTCCCACAAAGTTTTATGGCCAAGCATGAAAAGAGAGACCAGGGGTGGGGTCTTGAACATTCTAAATGAACTGAGGTCATTCTGGAAGGCAGGTTTTGCCAGAATGAGAGGCCTCTGGAAGGGCCCAGAACAGCTCCTTCCATCTGTCTTAGTGGCACCACCAGGCATCTGGCAGCTCCTTGAGAGAGAGGTCGAAAAGAGCATCTTGTTGTCTGGTGCCCTTCCCAGTCCTGGCACGGGCCCCCACACAGACGATGTACTTAGTACAAACTTGTTGCATGCAGTCAGTGCAGACGATGTACTTAGTGCAAACCTACTGCATGCAGTCGGCCCCACGGGGGGTGAGACAGCTGCCTGACCTTGGCTTCCCACACACAGGACTTTGCCAAATCACAAGCCCTAGCAGAGCCGCTGTGCCAACGGTGGACAGCCCCGGCTCATTTCTTGCTCCTTCTAGCTGCGGCTTTTGTTCTCTTTCTGAGAACAAGTTCTCACCCAGGGGAGCAAGGAAGTCATGCTGATACTCTGTGGAGAGTGCAGGAGCCCTGGCCCTGACTCTCCAGACATGTTCTGCCAACAGCATGCTAGGGCACTAATCCTTTCCTACCGTTTGGCTGTGGGGCTTGGAATGCTATTTCCAACTCTGGGAGATATGGAAGATGAGATTTTAAAGGGCTGGTTATTTATGGCCTGGCTCCTGATGGCTACAACAGATGCAATTTCATGGGCTCCATCAGAAGAGAACAGCTTCTTGGGGTGGCTTAAAGAATTGTGATGTGGCAGGGAAGGAGGGGGAAGCAAGGGCCTCAAGAACCCACAGGAAGGCAGGTGCTTGTGTCTCATCCCCCTACTGGTTCCAAGTGCTACTGGGTTCGGCAGCCTTGGTCATGCTCCATCTCAGCTGCTTCCTGAGCATCTCTGTTGGCTTGAGACCTTGTCCCTACCTTGCTCTTGACATTAAAACAAGCTGAAACCCCAGAAGACAGGCATTAGGCCCATGACACTCCCATGTATGAAGTTTAAGGACATACAGGACATCGTGATGATGGACTTTTACAGGTGTAATTCCCTCCACCCTGAAATGCTGGTCCCTGAATTCTTCCCGCTGTGGCTCTTGCTCAATAGTCAGGTCTCTGCTTAAATCTGACCCCCCCAGAGAGGCCTCCCCCGGCTCATTTATCTTAATCGGGCCCCACTGCTACTGTTCCCCACCTTGTTCATTTCCTTCACGGCACTCAACACGAGTGAATTTTATATTTGTTTTGTGGCTTTATTAGTATAGGTCTCCCCCAGGTAAACCAGAAGTCCCACAAAGGCAGAGTCTGTATCTGTCTCCTCCACTACTATAATTCCATGCCAAGCCCAATGCCAGGCAATAGAAGGGCCTACGTAATCTGCTTGAATGGATACATTATGAAGGAAAGTTTGGTGATAAAGGCTGACGGCAATGATGGAGACACTGCCGAGAACGATGGTGCCGGGCTGTTCCTGACAATAACTTCTCAAAGCCTTGCCACAGTATTTACCCGAACACCATTTTTTAGGCATAGCTGTTGATTTCCCCTGACCATCTCCATTACAGATCCCCCCAAAACTGTGTATCAATAACCAAGGGCACCTGTGTCCCTGTATCCAGGCTCATCTCCTTCCTTGCTGTGGCCTTGACTTCCTTCTCTGTGCCTATTTTGCCCTGGGGAGGCCAGAGAGCATCACCATCCCCCACTCCACCCAAGCCCTCTGCTGGTGAAGAATCCTAACAGTCATTAGGCAGGAACTTGGGGATCACCTCAGACTCTCCCGTCTCCATTCCTCCTTTCCAATGAACCTACCAAAGCAATTGATTCTGCATCTGAGATGTGGCTTGGTGCCACCCCATCCTCTTCATCCCTTCACAGCTCCCATAATTCAAGGTTGGATCATCTCTTGGCTGAGTGGTCACAAAAAAGTTTTATAGCTGGTTTCTTGGACCCAATTACAACTCAGAGCGACTATGTTACATCTCCGCTTAGAACACTTCCATTGCCTTCTACAGTCTTTGGAATCCCCTCCCAGCTTATGAACATAGGACAAGGTTCTTACTGACCCACACTCTCCCTGTGCCTACCCTGCACCCACTTGCAATGCCCCCCACACACCAGGGTCCTTTCCTGCTCTGTGACACTGGCAAACTCTAGTTCCTGCGTTGAATTCAAAAGTCACCCCTTCTGGGATTCATTCATCTGAGTCCTTCTAGCAGCCCCTCCCATCATGATAGGAAGCCTTTCTCAGTGACCCAATTTTCCTTTGGTGAACCACCCCTCCCCCACTCACAGCCAGGGGGTTTGAGCAGGACAGATAGTCATGTGGCCTGGGCCTGGTCAGTGAGAACACTCTCTGTGGACACTGGTGTTGAGGCCTGAGCACATGGCTCAATCTGGTCCAATCAAGGTTCATCTTAGGGCTTTTGTGGGAACCATCGGGAAAGAGAAGCTTCCTTTTTGCTGGGATTGCTAAACCAGCAGAATGGAGGGAGCTGATGGTGGTTGCCTTTGCTCCCTCATGGGGAAAGCATGCCTGAGAAAGCTGACACATAAGAGAGCAAAGCTGTGGGAGGGAGAGAAACACATTCTGATAATATTATTTGCATACCTTGATCCAGCAGTCCCTGAAGCCAATCCCTCGACTTTTCAGTTACAGAAGCCAACACATTCCCTTTTTAGCTTGAGTCAGCTGGAGGTGGATATCTATTTCTTGAACCAAAAGAATACTATTACATTTTTCTTTTCAGTCTCTATGGGAGCTTCTTTATACCTTTTAGTAAAGGCATCTAACATATGATATTGTCAAGCATTTAATTATATTCTGCTTCTTCACCCTGACTGTGAGCTCCAGGGTCCAGCATGATACATGGCTATTACATAAACATTTGCGGAGGGAATAAACAACTCCTTGGGGATAGGACTGTGTCTTTGTCTCCCTAGCACCTAGGAGAGCCTAGTTCATAGAAGGCTCTCAATAAATGATTACTGAAAATAAATAGGGGAAAAGTAACAAAGAATGTAAATGATCTAAACCAATGGTTTGATAAAGTACATGTGAATGAATAAATAAGTGAATAGTTATTATTAACAAATCCCCATTGGCATGCTGTTCTCATTCTAATTATATCTGAATCTAATGACTCCTGAATGAAATATCTAGTTAAAAGTCGCTGAGATCAAATGGTTCTAGTTGGCTCAAATTTCATGTGTAAAATGCTTAATAATTAAAACAAAGTCTTTCAAAGAGGAAAAAGAATGTTGCTAGCAAAATTTTCAAACTGAATGTCTGTAAAGTAGACGGGAATTTTTGTATCTCCACCTACAAAAACAAAAGCAAAAAAAAAAAAAAAATGAAGGGGAACAAAGCAAAGAAAAATCTCAGAGCTGGATCCAGAGAGTAGGCTGAACCTGCTTTCCAGGGAAATTCTCTTTCTAGAAACAGCCGGGGTCTATGGGGTGGCCCCGGGGGCAGGAAATCCAGACAGTACAGCAGAGTTTCCTCTATGTTCTCTGGTCAGAGGGGCCAGGTAGGCTCAGAGGCAAGGTGGGTGGGTGCACAGTGGAGAGAATCCTGGGACCACTTCCTGGACCTGTATCCCAGGGATCAGGGGAGCTCCTGTTGGGGTGGGATGCCAGGCTACAGCCCGGGGATGATGCTCTCCTTGCCTCCTCCCCTCCCACATCCAGATAGCACCCACGCTGTGAGGTCTGTCTCAAATGCAGCCCCCACATTAGGGCCTTGCTCCTCCCACCCGAGGGCAGCTTCCTGCAGTATGCCTTGTTTCCTTTCCTACTTAAAGGTTTGGTGGAGGCAAATATATCACATAGAGGTCCACGGGGCTCGGCTTGGGGGGTGGGGACACAGAGAATGCACAGGCAGATTGCAAATGACCCGAGTGAAACAAATAAAGAATGGAAGTCCAGGGGCGCCTGGCTGCCTCAAGCAGTTGAGCATCTGACTCTTGATTTCAGCTCAGGTCATGGTCCCAGGGTCATGGGATCAAGCCCCACATTGGGCTCCATGCTGAGCATGGAGCCTGCTTAAGATTCTCTCTCTCTCTCTCTCTCTCTCTCTCTCTGCCCCTCTCCCCAGCTGGCATGCTCTTCTCTGAAGTAAAATATTGAAAAATTTAAGAATGGGAGTCCAAGTACACTGAAAGGGGCAAGGAAGAGAGGCTGGGAATCACTGGCAGAGACTGACCCACAGCGGGAGAGCCAAGAAGATGGTGGAGAGGCTCTAGGGTCTGCACAGAAACCCCTCATGTGGGAAGGAGCTATGGACTCCTTCTACCAGTCTCCCCACCACAAACACACTTCTGGAAGCCCCCAGGGAAAAGATGGCTTCAATTCTGAGTGCAGGTCAGGCCCTGCCTGCCCTTCCTGCTATAGGAGGAGACTGCCACCTAGCAAAGGAGAGAAGCAGAGAAAGAGAAGGAGCAAAGGAGAGACAAAGGCCCAACTGAATTCTGCAGCAGCGAGATGATGCCGGGCAGAGATGGGCCTCCTCTCTGGGTCCGGTACAGTGGTCCCCTGTCTTCTCCACACTCTCTGCTCCTTCTCCCCTACGCGGCAGGCCCCGGGGAGCAGGTGCTGTGCCTGTACCCCGGTGAAGTGTCCCCTGCTCCTAGCCTGCACCGAGCAGCCACTGTAGCTGCAGCAGTCCACTCTTCTTCCACTCTTCGGACGAGGCAGCTAACTGGTCAGTCTGGGGCTGGGTCCAAGCGAGAAGGGGTGATGCTGCCCGCAACGTGCCCACAAATTGCAGCTCTGGGAAGGCAGTTTCAACGAAATCACCACCCTCTCTTCTGACCTTTGCAAGGACATCCTCCGGTCTGACCCAGTCCTCCTTACCTGGGTTTCCAGGCAATTCCCTGGGGAGCTGAATCAGCTGCGGTGACCAGGCTGTGCCTTCCTGCCTGGTGAGAGGCCTCTGAACTGCCAGGCTGGGAAGAACGGCCTCAGGGGGATCACTAAGAATGGGGCCACCAAGGCTCTGGGCTGCTGGAGACGCCTCACTTATCCTCTCCCCTTCAAAGGGTGAGCCCCTAACTCTGGTTGCCATCCCAGGAGTATCATCTCCATTGTGAGCCAGGCAGCAGTTTACGTGTGCAGCCCTTTCAACATGCTTTGTAGGCTGGTGTGATGAGCCCCATTTTTCAGATGTGGAAACTGAGACTCAGAGGCAAGTAAATAGGCTTTAACAACCACTAAGAGGTGGATCAGGGTTTTGAGCTCAAGTCTGTCTGGCTCCCAGACCTGCTCTCTCCTCAGTTAGATGCCAAGATACACAGACCCCCTCTCCTATTCTTGGAGGGGACATCTGGCTTTCTCTCCTTCCTTGTAGCCCCGGAAGAAGAGCCTGGAGAGATTCAAATGGAGAGTGTCAAGCATGAGGCAGAGAAAGGAGAGCAGAGATTCTAGCTCTTGTGTCTTCTCGGTGGGCTTTAATTCATTGATTTTCTCCACAATGGAGAGGCCAGCTGTATAATGGGCTGGCAATCGCTTGTACTTGTTATAACATGATCCTGCTACCCTCCAGGGACACAGAACCCAGGGCCATAAAAAACTGAGTTTTTAAACCCCAGTTCTCCACCACCACCCACCCCAGTCCCAGCCATCTGAAAAAGTCCAGGGGCTTCATGAGGAACTTTAGCAACGGTGAGAGTTTTTCCTAGCATTTGAGAAGAAGGAATGGGGCTCCATGAAGGACAGAGCCAACTGACTTGGTCAGAGCAGAACAAAGCTGCCCACCCCCATCCCCCCGCACCAAGAAGGATCAGTGAGAGAGTACCTGGTCCCTAAACTGAGTTCAGTGAACTAGAGACAGAAGAGCATACGCGTAAGAGCGGTTGACGTGGCACAATATATGGTGGTGACTTGGAGGGGCATGTGTCAAGGGTGATGTGTGTGTGTGTGTGTGTGTGTGTGTGTGTGTGTGCGTGCGCGCGCGCGCATGCAGTTGGGGAGGAATCCAAATACACTATCTGGATTGTAACTTTCAGTTCAAACCCAGCTTTTGCTCACGGTCAATCACAAAATAAAAGTTAAAACGAAAATTAAAAAAGCAATTAACATCAGAGGGAGTACATCTAAAGTACTTGGGGACCTCTCAACAGGTCATAGTTACAGGGTTCAGCGCTCACCATCCTAACAGCCTTTCCCTGTCCAAGACGTATACTGCCGGATTCCCTGTGGCCACTCAGGGACCGGGAAACAGGAAGAAGCAGTGCGCTGGCTGATGTACGCACACCACGTGCTCTGTGGTTCCGGGCACACGCCGCTATTTCTGTGCGCTCCGCCCACCTGCCTTCCTCCGCGCCAGCGCATAGCTGCCAACTGATTATATCCTGCTACGTTTTTGGCTTTGAATTGTCCTTTGTTTTATGAAATAACGTTCTGAGGAGTTGGCAGGTTTCTTTCTAATGTCCTCACTTGGCAAAATTAAAAAAATATATATATATATATATACATATATATATGTATATATATGTGTGTGTGTATATATATATATATATATATATATATATATATCTATCTCAACCCTCCATTTCCTCAATTGTTTGGCAATTTTACTTGCCTGCGAAATCCAAACAACCGGAACCCCCAATTAAAAGTCTCCTGCTCTTAGCCCGTTGGGGGGAGAGTGTGGAAACTGAGTCAGGAACATTCCATGCCCCACCCACAACCCTGAATCAGTGGGAATCTGCTATCTGGTAAAGGAGGTAGTGGATTTTTTTCTCTCGAAGGTATCTCTGTCTTCTCAATAGGTGAAGGGATGCCCAGTTGTTCACATTCATCTTTTCTAACAGGATCTGCAGTCTTTCTATGGCTTGGCACAGAACTCAAGAAAACATCTTAAAATCTTAATGCACGGTGATATAAAGTAGCAACTCATAAACCAGCAGCTTCACAGTTCACAGGGATCCAGGGATCCATAAAGGAGAGGGGCAGGGGAGAAAGCGGGTTCTTTGCACACACGTCCCGAGCCTCCAAGTTTGTTTATCCATAATTGCTATGCAAGTATAAATTAGAACAACAAATGCATCCTGGCTGGAAATGGTGACACCAACCCTATAAATAATTATAACTTAATCTTATAGCGAAGAGTTCTGAATGACTCCCGTAACGATTTCCTCCGCTTAATTCCTTCCCCCACTGAGTGACTTAATAGGAAAAGGAATAGTCTTTAAGATTTGTTTCACTCCAGAAGTTTGGACAATGTGTGGATTCACACCTGGGGGGGGCAGGCTGTGGGAGACTGCTTGGCCCACGGGTAAACAAGTGAGTCGAAGAGGCCTTGGGGCTGGAAGAGCCAGACCCGGCAGTGCTATTCATCGTGGCATCTGCTCATCCAAGTGAAACCTTGGGAACGACCTACTAAGAGATCTGATGACTACACTGTGTCCTTCTTACGAGAGCATGCCACACAGCCCTGGCGACCCTTCACAAATGGAGCAGGATGTGACATGCTGCCATGGCTACGGAGATGGCCTTTCAAGTCCAACTCTCCTGGGGCTGAAGCCTCGTTCTGCTCCTTATCAGCTGTATGGCTTCAAGCAAGTGACATAACCTCTCTGGACCCCACTTTTCTCATCTGTAAAAGGAGGAAAATGATGCTACCTACTTCATGAAGTTTCTATGAGGAAAGATGAAATTATTGCTGTAAGAGCTTAGAACCAAACTAGGACATGCTGACAATAAATGCTCAATAAACGATGCTATTATCACACCTATTATGTTTTGGAAGCCTCTGCCATAATACAGGGAAAATTTTCATTACATAATGCTAAGTTAAAAATATATAACTACAGATAGATTTTCAGATCTGAATTTTGCAATATTAAAATATATATAAATAGGCAGCTAGCTTGCTCCAAGCAAAGCAAAAAGGCCAAAGGAGAATATATCAAAATTTTAATATTTCTTATTCATTTCTCCATACCTTTTTATATTTCCTCTGTTTTCTACAAGAAGCATATGCATTACATTTACAATGATAAAAATAGGTATTTAACAAAGAGGGGTAGGGGGACAGAGGGCCTCCAGGCTGCCAGGTCACTGGGATTCCAGTGCAGAAGAGGGTCACCCGGGCTTTCATCCCCGCTCGTAGCCCCAAATGTCCAGCCGCTGTCCCAGACTAGTTGACAGAATAGCCACCTGTACACAGCAGTCTGTCCTTGGCTCACATGCACTTCTCTCAACCCCCCATCCAGGGTAGTGAATGATCTGGCCAAGTTCACTGGACAAGCTTACGACACCAAGGTCTTCTGACTCCCAGGTCAGATTGCCTTCCACCATACCAGGAAATTTGAGTTCTCCGGGCTACACTGGTCCCCAGATCTCTGAGTCCATATTGGAAGGAATCTGTTCCCATTTTTGCCTCTGAAATAGTCATAACTGGCTCCTGCCATGGGTCTGTCTGATTTTCTCACCCTCAAAGGACCATGTCTTACACACTGGTGTTTCTATCACAAGGCACGAAACCTGGTCTAAAAGAGGTGTTCAGGAAATGTGCCCCTGCTCCCTCGCCCTCCCCTCCTCCCCATTCACACTGACTGCCACGTCTCCTTCCAGGAGCTATCCTACCCCGACTCTTGCAGTTACCCACTTTCTGAGTCCCTCAGAATCCTCAGGGACACCTCGTTTGCCCTCATCCCCAGGCCCTGAGTCCTGCCTTCCCCCGTGCAGCAATGGAAGTCTGCAAGATGCCATATCTTGTCTGAAGCACATCTGGACACATCCTTCTGTGGGCACCTGGTGTGCTGACACAGGTCCCCCTGTGCCCTCAGCCTGATAACACAGCCACAAGGAGAAAAAGAGAGGATATTCTAAGTGCCACACCACCACTCAAAGTTTGTCACCCACACAGAGTTGAACATTTCCCAAAGCCAGCCCCTGCTTGGGCATGTCCTGTGCATCTAAATCTCGGACAGTACCAGCAACTGGGGCTGATAAGTCTCGTCATCCCTCCGCTCCTGAATCCATCATCATCGAGAGTCTCCATGGTGGGTGGGGCACACCACAGAAAAGCCCGTGCATTTTAGTAAAGCCAGAACGACAGGGAGGTTAGTCCTTCCCATCAGAAACTGCGGCGGAATGCCCTGCCCTTCTTTCGCAGGGCCCCGGGAGTGGGAGTTTCCACTTAAGATTCTATTCCCTTCATTGGATGCTTTGAATACGCCCTGCAGAGATGGAACAGTACTTCAGATCATTGCACGGAGACCCTGTCCACACCCTCAGACCAGGACAGTTTCAGTCTCAGTGCAAGTTACTCCACCAAGGCCCATCATGAAATTCTTCAGCAAGGATGCACATCACATTGGGTATCAAAATCTCTGTAAAAATGGACCCTGGTTCTAAAGACGTGCAGTGAGTTTTCATTATGATGAGAACCAAACTCATCAACTCATCAGGATGTGGCCAAGGGGCCTCAGACTGCAGGCCCAGATGCTGAGGAGACTGTGGGTGAGCCACAGTTTCCCAAGGGACCAAGGAGGGGACGCAACAGTGTGCTTACCAGAGGGAGGAGCCTTCGGTGCCCGTGACTTCCAGAAAGTCGTAACCGTCCTCCAGCTGGAAGTCAATAAAGACCAGGGCGATGGTGTCTCCCAGTTCGGCCAGGATGGTCCACGTGCAGTCGGCATTGTTATGGTACTCCGAGGGGAAGTGGGGGCTGGAGATGATGCCGCTCTGGCCGCGCAGGGTCCCGCCACAGGCATCATCCGCTGCGGGTGCAAAGAGAAGAGGTTCGGGTGAGGTGGTCTGGTTCCCAGGTCCTGGCACTCGTGGCCTTCACCCGTGACAGGCATAGAGGGTCCCAGAATGTGATGCACAGGCAGGATGGACCAAGATCCTAGTCTGAATTGGCCTAGTAATAGTGGTACCAAACACTTCCATAGCCCTTACCATGTGCCAGGCCCTGTCCTGAGGATTTCAGATAGTGTTGTTCTCATTGAAAGATGAGCCAACCAAGGCCCAGGGAGGTTAAGTCACCTACCTAAGGTCACACAACCACTGAGCTGGGATTTGAACTCTGACATTCCGAGTACCACATATACTGCCCTGCCATGAGCCAGCTACCACATTTATTTCCACGGTCACGACTGTGGTGAATAGGACATCTCTTCCCACCAGATCTTAGTAACACTCCGATGTGGTGAAACTCAACCCAGCACCCTGGGGCAAAACTCAAAGGGTTGCCAGGCCAAACCTCCATCATCCTTCCTCTGGCCCTTCCTTGTCTGCAGGCCAGCTCTGTCCTCGCGCCCTGCATGGTCGGGCCTCCTGGTCTTTGATCACCCCGTTCCCTCTGCCAAGGATGCCCTCTGTCCAGAGCAGTTCTCCTCAGGCTTTGAGATCCAACTCTGATGCCACTTCTTGGTAAAGCCTCATTCCCCCAAGTGTTTAGTGACCGCTCTCTCCTCTGGGCTCCCGCAGCAGCGGTCCGACTTCAGACACGGTACTTCGTGCTGAGTGATCTGTTCATACATCTGTCTTCCACTCTGGTTCTGAGCTCCACCAGGAATCCCCAAGGGCAGGGACCATGTTTTACTCATCCTGCCCCAGAACCTGGCAGTCTCACTGCTCCAGCCGAAATCCCAGCTGAGACTTGATATTCAGAAAAAATGATCTGGGAAACATGCTCTGACATAGAATAGTTAAGAACACTGGCTTTTGAATTGTTGCAGACCTCGGTTTGAATCCTTTCCCTGATGCTCACTAGCTGGGTGACACAGTGAGAAGTTATCCAGACTTTAAGCCTGTTGTCCTGGAGCCTGTATGCAAGTAAGTGATTACACTACACTCAGCATATGCTGTATTAGAGGTGTGGACTAACTGATGAAGAGAGAAAAAAATGCAATACCCGGGTTCAAATGTGTACCAGGAACAGCAGAATAAGAATAATAAAAGCTAATATTTATTGAGCGCCTACACTACACCAGGTACTATTCTAACTACGCTACATATTTTATTGAATCCTTCCTGTGACCCTGTGAAGTATCATTCCCGTTTTGCAGGTAAGGAAACCAAGGCACACAGAGATTCAGTTACTTGCCAAAGGGGACACAGCTCATAGCGACTAAAGGAGCTGGGATTCTAAGCCCTGTAGATCGATTCCAGGGCCTGTACTCTTAACCAATACACTATCTCCCAGGAGTACAGTTCATATTTGGAGGACGTAGATAAAGCAAGATGTTACTTTGCATGGGTGAGTCGATTTAGGAAAACTTAACAGAGGAGATGCCAGGAGAGCTGGATTTTGAAGGATGGATAGGAGTTCCCTAGGGAGAGAAGAAAGGGAATGGCATCTAAGAAAACAGGGGCACAGATGTCATAAGCACAGAAGCACAAAATCACAAGACATGTGCAAGATAAGTAGCTCTAGATGGCTTATCAGACAGCGAAGAGAGAGGAAGGATGGGTGATGGTAATGGACATGTAGAAGGAGCCCCTGACAGAGAACATGGCCAAGAAGACTTGGAAGCAGAGGACTCTATTGGAAATAAAATGGATTTGGGGGTCAGGAAGGTCTAGGTTTGAATTCAGGCTCCATGTTCCCCAGCCATGCGACCTTGGGAGATTTATTTCCAGCAGCTTCACGTTGCTTCTCTGAACAATGGTTTGCTGTGATAATTGACGGGGATCGTTAATGTGACGGTTCCTAACATCAGCCAGGGGCTGGCGCATGGAGATGCCCAGCAAATGCTAAGTTCTCCTTTTCCTTCCCCTTCGTCTTGAGAATCAAAGGTAGTGAAGGGATATGATTAAATTTGCATTTTAGAAAGATCCCTGGGGCTGTGGCATGGAGGAGGTCTGAATCACGGGAGTGGGCAGGATGCTTTTGGTAGGACAAAGTCACCGAAGTCTGGAGGAGGCCAGATGCGCTCTGAGCTGAGGCCATGGATGGGGACAGTGGGAAGAGCACTGATTTCAGAGAGATTTAGGAAGCAGAATCTATAGGACTTGGCAGTTGTGAGGGATGAGTTCCAGGTTTGGGGCATGAGAATCTGTAGGCTGAAAAATGTCTCCTGTGGCAGGGGACCCAGGAGGGGGCTGCTTTGTGGTGGGGAAGGCAAGCAGGGGTTCAGTTTCGGATCCCAGGGCTGAGTATGTATGTGGGATGTCCTGGTGTAGACATGGAGCTGACGGCTGGGTATGCAGAAGCAGCGTGGGATGGAGGTCAAGGTGAGTTTATTCAGTGGTCCGCAACTAGTCTTGTTAATGTCATTCTACCGGGTCAAGGTCCATTTCAAGAGAATGTGCCTACTTCTATATGCCAACTTGGATAGTGAAGAGGTTGGTCTAGTCTTCAAAACCTGAATGAATGGCAACGGCAGTGGGAGGAAGAGAAGGAACAGAAAGGATTCAAGAGCCAGGCTGAGGAGAAGGGAGAGGATGCAGTCTCCACCTGTGAGTGGTCAGCAAAGGAGAGGAGGAGGGAGAGAGGACGTGGAGGTCTCTAACAGGGCAGCAGGGCAGACTACGATGCTATTTGGGTAAACAGGGGCCCCAGAGGAGAAGCAGTTCTGTGGGATGGTGATGGCCCTCCTCCACTGCCCCTCTGCACTCTGTAAACAGGTGATGATGCCCATGGAGAGAGGGCAGGAGAGATGCCCAGGAGGCCTGCGAGGCCGGGAGTCAGCAGGAGGAAGAGCAACTCTGGCTCCAGGGGAGTAAAGAAGACCCGGGAAGAAGTGACATTTAATGATCAGCAGGCAAAAGCAAATGCACCTGAAAGGAAGTTGTGTAAGAGCAGTCAGGGTCAGGGTCAGGAAGCCTGGGGGCAGAGTGGGGGGTGAGGGAGCAGTGTCAGGAGTGCAGGACAGAGCGGCAAGCCCTGGGTCCACACTGTCCCACTTGCTCGGGCCCACGGGTCCTGGTGGGCCGCACAGCAGTAGGCAATGTTGGAGGGGAGCAGGTGATGGGGGGAGACTCGGCAGCCTCTGCGTAGTTCTTGGAATTCTAAGACATCCTACACTGTTGTCAGCCTCAGCCCAACAAAGACCACCTGGTGCTCTCCTCCCACTGAACCTGACCTTCTGGTGTTTCCTTCCCGGAGACTGTCAGCGCTATCCACCCAATGTCTCACGCCAGAGGTTGGGGCCATGGGCAACCTCTCCCACACGCCACACGTAGCCAGGGACCAAACCCCGTCCCTCCTCGTAAGTGGTTCTTGATGGGCCTCTCATCTGCCTTGCACCTGCTCCACTCAAAGCCATGTCACGATCCAAGTCAACCACAGCCATGAGGCCTCTTTCCTTGTCTCCAAATATCCCTCCTGCTCTAGCCTGTCATTCTTCACCAGAAGCCTGAGTGATCCTGGAAACACAGACCTGAGGACGCCACTCCTCTCCGTAAGAACTTTCAATAACTCTTACTGTCACTCAGGATAGAATAGAATATCGGTGGCTTATAAGGACCTTACAGAGCTTTGCCTCCTACCAGTCTCTCCCTGCCTACTTTCCTGCCACCAAACTGGCCTCCTCCCAGTTCTTCTGATGTATCAAGCATCTCCCTGTTCCAGGACCTGGAAAGTGCCATTTTCTCTTTCTGGAATCTTCTTCCCTACCTCCCTTCTTCCCTGGCTGGCCCCTCCTCAGCCTTTAGGTCCCAGTCTAAGTGTCACTTCCTCAAGGATCTTTCCAGATACAGAAACCCCTTCCCCCTATCTTAAGTTTTCAAAGCATGACATACTTTCCCATAACGAATTATTTCCGCAAATTAATTGGTCAGTTATGCCATTTATCTAATGTCTAGACTGTAAACTCCACTAGAGCAGGGACCATGTCTGTGGGCAGCAGGCCTGGCACAGGCCTCCTCAGTCACTGAGGTTCCGTGGCATCCAGCCCCTCATCGCCATTTCTAAGTGCCTTCTGCGGTCCGGGAGCCTCCATGGTCAGGGGCTTTTGGAAGTTTGCTCTAGGTATGAGTTGTAAGTTTCACCTTAAGAAATGTCTTTCAGAACAACACACCTTTGCCTCTAGACCCAGAACTTCAGGAGCAGTACTCTCCTGCTGGGAAGTACAAAGGACTGTTGGGATTAAGCAAAGAGTTTAATGGAGCCTTGAGGCCACTCAGCTCTAAAGAAATAAAAATGGCCCCTGCATTCGCCAATCTTCCTCTCAAGTGGCAGGCACTTAGTAAACATCTGTTGAACAAAGAATTGAAACAGGACACTGAAGTTCAGAGAGGTTAAGTAATTTCCCTAAGGTCACACAGTGCACGGGAATCAGGAATCCAGGTGGGTCTCCCAGGTATGAGAACTGTGGCCTCTTTCATGACACCGTATGTTCCTGCTTGAAAGCAGTCTGGTAAAGCCATCCCAAGATCTTCAAAGCTCCTCATGATAGTCAATGATTTCTAGACCATGCTGGAACTGAGGACTTAAGAGCTTGAGGCCCTCTGGGGGGAGCCGCCAGTCCCCTCCTTGGAAGGTGGCACCTTTACATTTTGTCATGCCTGCCTCTCGGGTTTCTCCGACACCCTTGCTCCCGAACCATCCTGTGTTGATTGAAGATGCTCTAAAAGTTGTTTGGAGATTTTCTCATACTTTAAACAAGGCACCATATTTCACGGTTTACAACTTCAGAGCCATAAAATATAACCCTCAGCTGATACCACGATCCTAAAATATTAACATACACTTCCTAAATATTAACGTACACTTCCTCCTTCTCTGGGAACGGGCCTTCCGCACCGCCATTAAGTCGTGTATGTTCGAAGGTGCAGGTGTTATGCTGAGAGTCGCCCTTCCAAGTTTATGACGTTATTTATGATCGACTCTAAGTTCCACTGAAATTCCTTCAATTAACTATATAATTTTAGAGAACTACCCCTCGGCCCCCTTGGATGTCTGCTAACTCTCCGGTGACCCACAAATTTCAGTAGGGACAGTGGAACCTCCATCCTGCTCCTCCCTGCCTGCATTTCAGGCCAGCGCCAGTGCACAAGCCTGGAGGCCTGCAAGCTTTGGGGTCCTCCACTCCCGTGTCCTCAGTTCTGCCCCCAGGCTACTCCGCCTCTGAGAAAACAAAAATCCCCATAGTCCCTGGGGGGGAAGCTGACATCTGACAACTCAGGTGTGAGGCAAAGGGAGCTAGGGTGTGACTGCCCTAAAGCCTCCATGCTCCCCCTTTTCCTTGTGCTTTGTGGCTCAGTGTTGTGTGTGGGGGGGCTCGGTCTCATCAGTGCCCTCTTCTGGGGGCTTGGGGTTCTGCCCCCTTATCCTTGGCTTTATTAAGGACACCCCTTTTTAAAATTAGGAAATCGCAGGGGTACCTGGGTGGCTCGGTGGTTAAGTGTCCGACTTGGGCTCAGGTCATCATCCTGTGGTCCATGAGTTTGAGCCCTGCGCTGGGCTCTGTGCAAAATAAATAAACTTTAAAAAAGAATGAAAAAGAAAAAAGAATGAAAGTAGCCCCCGGCAGCCCCTGGCTCCCTACCTGCAGCGGCATCTGCCCAGCAGAACAACCTCGGGCCCCTTCCCTGAGGAGGGTCAAGGGGGAACCACGGGAGACCAGGAAGTCCCTGGCCAGGTGGACTCATCAGGGGGTGCACCTACGAGGATCACCTATGAGGATCAAGCTCTCAGGCCCTGGGCCACCAAGCTGGAGCTCTGGAAGTAACGATGTCATCATGAGTCTCCTGTCAGGGCTCACAGGCCATCGTCCTGGTCTGCCACAGACAATGATGGTCAAGAACGTGGCTGGTAGACACATGGGCTTGGGTAGAATCCTGGCTCCACTACCCTCCAGCTGTGCAACCACAGGCAAAGTACCTCGCCTCTCCAGGCCTCAGTTCCCTCATGTGGAATAGGGAAGAACAAAATCTTAATCTCCAGGGGTTTCTGTGAGGATCCTGTGAGGATTAAATTAGAGAGGGCAGGGTCTGGCACATAGTGCTTGATAAATGCCAGCCAGCAGTGGCCGTGGCAGTCAGAATCACAACAGCTAATGCTCCCTGAGTCATTACTACGAGCAAGGCCTTCTGCTGCACGCATGACATTTATCAACTTGAACCTCACTTCCACCTTATGAGTTGAGTAGTGTATTGTTACTATTTACAGGTGAGAAAAACGGGGCACAGAGAGGTTGAGTAACAAGCCCAAGGTCACTCAGCTAGTGGGCATGAGTGGGAAGGCCAGGATTTGAATCCAGGTAATTGGACTCCAGAGCACATTCTGGATGGTTCTGCTATAGCAACAGTGATGACAAAGGTGATTAGAGGACTGGTGACTCCAGTGGTAGGAGAGGAACCCCATAGTTAGGAACGGTATCTGGGAGCCATGGTGCATTCCAGAATCACTCAAGGTCCTCACTGCCTGGATGACAAGTGGTGCTTTCTAAATGTTGTGTATATGATCAGTCAAAGGGGCCCAGCGTGCGGCTCCCAGACCCCCTCTGCCATCTGCATCGCCACCTTAGGGTCTCATATCCCTCTCCTTCCTCTTTTCAGCTCAGAACTCCACCCAGCCACAGAATTAATCCCCCCACTTGGATGTCTCATGGGCATCTCAGACTTTACCTGGACAAAATGAGCTCTTGATTCCCCTGAGGGCACATGCCCCCTACGCCCTGTCCCAGTCATCCCCATCTTGGTTATCAACATCCCCACCCTGCCAGCATCTGGAAAGAGCCTAGGAGTCAACCTTGACCCTTTGTTCCATCAGCAAGACTATCGGCCATGCCCCCAAACCACGGTCCCAATCTCCCCTCCATCTCTGCCATGGCCACCCCTGACCGAAATGCAGAATCTCCAGTCTGCGGGCCTGTGACAGCTGCCTCCTAACTGGCCCTCCTGGTTGCACCTCTTGCCCACTACAATCCCTCTCATCCTAGCATCCAGAAGGATCTTTTTAAAAAAGTAGATTCAACTGCACCATGCCTGAGCTTAAAATTCTTCCCTGACTCCCTCCTGAGTTTGGAACCAAACCTGAACCTCTTGTCCTGCTCCACCATAGCAACCCCTCTCCCCCATTCAACTTCGCCACAGGGGACTGTGTTCTATTTCTCTAACACGTCAAACTCTCTCCTGCCCCAGGACCTTCACACCAGCTGTTCCTCTTGTTGGGGATGCCTTTCCCCTGGTCTTCATATAACAAGCCCCTCTTATCATTCAGGACTCAGTTCAGATGTCACCTCCTCAGAGAGTCCCCTCCTGACAACTCCATCTAAAGTAGCCTTCCTGTCACTAGCTGCTTCATTTCCCTCATGATCTGAAATTTGTTTATTTGATTTTTATCTGTTTTCTGCCTCCCAGCTGCTCACACGTAAACCCCACGAGATCATGGATCTGGTCTGACTTTTCGTCGCTGCAGTTCTCTGTATCTAGAATGGTAAATATCCAACAATCGGCACTTTGCAACTAAGGATTGAGTTCATAACTCAGTAGCACATGGCGCTACGGTGGCACACAGTAGGCATGCATGCAAAGCATGAATCCTGAGTGAATGAGTAACCTTCAAGGCTGCTGCTCGTGTTCCCCACTTGGAAACTCGGGGAGACTTAGCAACACGCAGCTTTGAGCTGGCACAGGACGGCCAGAGCTGACTTGGGCCTGTCTGACCCCATGCTCCTTCCGCGCCCAGCACACTGCCTCCATCTCGCATTCTGCAGGTTCCTCCCTCGGGGCTCCAATATCTGGAACCCAGCTTGACACTTGCAGTCTGAGCTTCTGCAGACCAGTGCCCCCATCCCTGTCAGGGGACGGCCCGCTGCGCCTGGCTTGAACCTCTGAGGCCAAGCATTTCTCGCTCAGGCTGCTTTCTCTCCACCTGCCTCTCAGCACCCAGCACATCTGAACCCTGTTCCTTCCCCACGCAGCCTTCTTTGCTCCAGGGCCAATGCCCCTCACAAGTCAGGGGCCATTTTGCTGAAACCCACATGGTCTTCCTTCTTGTGATTCAAATTGGCTCCACAAAGCTCGGAGACTCCTAGGGTGGATGTGCCCAGAATGACACAAAGCAAAGGGGGATCACGGGCCCTGCCTCCTTCCCTCTGCCAGCTAGACCAAGCCTCAAAGTGCCAGCAGCCTTAGAATGGGCCTCGATGGAGGTCAGACTCACACCTGCTCTGTCCCCTGATCCCAGCTACTCCCCCTTAGCCTGGGCCGTGTCCCCAGACTGAGTCTACCTTTCGGGCAGGCGTGTGGCATTTCCTGTTTGATGTAGAGACACAATGCCCTCCAACCTGCTCCGGGAAGCCTTGGACTCAGAGTTTGTGTCACTCAGTGCTGCTGGGCCGGTGGGCTGACCCAGGCCAGGAATTTGCCTTTTGGGCTTGTACGCCTTACATGATCCTCATGGTGAATAAGACCTATCCGGCCGTCCGCTCATTCAGCAAATATTTACGGACCACTGCCCAGTGGATGAGGTTTATCCACGCACAGATGCCAGCCCTTGAGAGTTCTACACAAGAGGAAAAAAGGCCAAAAGGCTTTAATCCTTCCAGAGTATGAACCGTTAACTCTGGCATGACCGCAGCTCCTGGCATTGCATGGGCACATGATGAGCACCTTCAGTTCCTATACAACTTGGTCTCCTAAGGAAGCACAGTTTGGAAAATCACTTTCAGAAAAATCACTGGCGTTATTGAGGATGTTTCTCAGACTATGCTTGCGGCTCATGGTGAATTAGAAACGAGAAATGGAGCTGAAGCCCAGAGAACGGGGGAGGCGTGGGGGCTTGGAGAGTGGGAGAGCCACCTGTGCTCCCCCAGTCTTTGAGTAGGAGCCACGTCTCATCTCCTTTAGATGCCAGGGAGCCTCTGGGACCCAAAGCCCTTCTGGAAGCCACACTTGACGTCCTTGGCTGGCTTCCCCAGTGTGTTCCAAAAGAGGGCATTCTCTGGTGTGGCTAAATTGGAAGGTACTTAGAGAGGACTTAGAAAGATCAGCCTGGGAGTCTTTCTGGATGGGCCTTGTCCATGTTCAGGAATCTGAACTTGACCCCGTCAGTGATGGAGAGCCACTATTGGCATTCTAAGCAGCAAGTGATCCTGTCAGATCTGTAGCTTAGAAAGTTTGCTCCAGCAGTGAAGAATGGACTGGGATGCGTGTGGCGGGGGAAAGGCAAACGGCTCGTCACTGGATGTTACCAGACGGGGCCCCAGATCACTGGCAGAAGCATGGAGGGGAGGGCTGGTGCAGAGGGAAATGTACCAGGGCACGATGGCTGATGGTGCAGGGGGCATCTGGCTTGGGCACCTTGGATGGTGACACTCTTCACCGAGCGAGGGATGGCAGAAAAAAGAGCAGGTTTGGGAAGACAGGGTTAGGTTTTGGATGTGCCCCATTTGAAGCACTCTCCGGGGAATGTTGAGTAGAGTCTGAGACCCATGTGGACCTGAAGCGTAGGACAGAGGGTGGGGCTGGGGACAGAGACTGAAGAGCCACCTCCCTGCAACAATTAGAAGCCATGTAGTGGATGAGAAGTTCCAAGAGATGTAAGATGTTCCCAGAGATGAGGCCATGCTGAGCCCTCCAGCATTTAAGGGAAAGAATGGTCATCACCTAAGAGGCCAAAAGAGGAAGAAGAGAGGCTTGGGAGGCAGTCGTGCCCCACAAAGGCACCCCACACCCGTGAGCCACTGCTGTGATGTGAGTGCTGGGGGGAGGCACCATTACCCCAGCCCACTCTGCCTCCCACACCCTGACACACAGGCATTAGACTGGGGACAGTGAGCTGACCCAGCAACGGAAGCCTCCAGGAGGTCGCCCTTATCACTTATCTTTTACTAGTGGATTAATAAAAAAAAAGTATTTTCATAGCCAGTCAAGTTTCTTCCAGGTGAAAGCTCTCTTTGTTCAGGACAATACCACCTGATGCCTACATAGCTTGGCTGGGAAGGGATGCTTCTATCAGGAGAGGGCAAGTCAAGGGGCAATGGGACTCTTGTGCCTAAGCGGACACAAGTCCCACAGCGAGGCCAAAGTTAAGAGGCACCAAGTGGAGGAGGCTGGAACGAGATGAGAGAGGCAATGTCTGAGCTCAGGAAGTCTAAGGCTGCTAAGACAGAAGCCAGGGACAAGCTTCCAGGGAGAAGGGGCCAAAAGCTTTGGAGGCTCATGATTGCTCAGACTTTCATTTTAAGCCATTTGCTTTGCTGGGATGCAGACTCCCTGTGTTGCCACAAACCTTCAATAAAGGCCGCGCTGCATGCAAACACCTTTATCAGTGGGTTGTCCTTTTTGTTTTGTTTTGTTTTTCCCCCGGGACAGGAAGAAATGGAAGAAAAATAGGCCAAGTTCCTGACCTAAGTTAGCAGAGCAGAACCCAGGGAGTTGAGGCATGGCGGTCGAGCTCCAGGTTCAGAGAGGGCTGAAGCTGACGAAGATCCCTGAAGACACTGGGCGGGGTTGTGGATTTCCACCTTACTGAGGTAGATATTGACGTGAAGTATATTGCACAGGATGGATGACAGCCCCTCTGCCCCTGATTCTTGGGCTACCTCTGTTTTTCATTTCCATATTAAAAGAGCATGGTATTTATAGTGTTGTGGGAGGAAAGAGAATTGTGGGTTTTGTTTCACAACTAGAACACTTGATTCCATTTACTATCAGGTTTCATATTCCATTACCATGTCACGACTCTTGACACCCCTCCTTGGAAGGTCAGAGTGTTCAACGGTGGTACCCTCTGGGCAGGGGGTGGGTAGGGATGCTCTAAGAGGAGTGAAGACAGCAGCTTCTAGCCGTGGTTGGCCACGCAGGGCCACACACCGGTGTGGAGGGGCCAAGGTCTCACCCGATGGGTTTGGTCATTCCTGATACCAATCATGTGATAAGAAGGACATCCTAAGTTAGAAAAGGGGCCTAAGAGAAGACTTAGGAAGGCGAGAAGGGAGATTCTAGTTCCCTTGGGTTCCACCAAGACAGGCCAACATGGCTGAAGAGAGTAAACAAACATGGAGGCAGATGGCAACTCACACTGACTGGTTGTGGATTGCCTGTTCATAGGAAGGAATTCACTGCCATGTGTGAGCTCAAGAAAGGGTGCTGGGATCAATTAATCATGTCTGCCATTGCAGTGGGAGCAAGGGAAGAGATCTATGTGCCAAGTATTTTCCACCTCTGGTGTAGATAGTAAAAAGGGTATACGCTTATAGCGGGAGTGGGGAGCTTGTCTCCTCAAGCTAGTCTTTGGATAGTAATTACAGAAAACCTGCCTCTAAGAGAAAGGCAAAGCTTGAACCCAAAGGGAGCTACATGTTCCAATCATTTCTCGACTCCTTGAAACGATCCCCCCCAGACCTATATCTGAGTGTTCTGGGATCCATACAATTTAAAGACGAGAGTTTCAAGAAGAAAAGAGTGGTCAATAGTGCAGAAGGCTGTTGAGAGGTCAAGAAATATCAGGGCCAAAGCAATTCCCATCTGATTTGGCAACATGATGCAGAATATTGGGGCCAAAGGCCAGTCTCCAGAGGAGTAAATGGGAAGTTGGGGGAGAGACCAGGCTGGACTGAGCTTTTGAGATGCTAGGTGTTCCTGGTGGCCTGGGGAAATGCTACAGTGCAATGTCACAGCCATTGAAAGGTGGCTTAAAAAATCTACATGCATGATAATCTCAATTATACACATATTCATAATATATGCATACTGCAGTGTGTGTTAGAAGATGAGAAGGAAATACCTGAAAAATCATCATTAAAATGGGTAAATTTTGTTTCTTCTTTACCCTTTTCCGTATTTTATAAGATCATTTAAAAATGATCATATGTTATTTTTATCATCAGATTACAGGAATGGGAATTACTTTAGAAATAAACTCAGTTATGATGGGGTGGAGGGGCAATAACAAAAGTTATTATGGGGTGGAGGGGCTGGGAAGGGGCAACTGGGTGGCTCAATCAGTTAAGCATCCGACTTTGGCTCAGGTCATGATCTCGAGGTTCGTGTACTGAGTCCCGTATCAGGCTCTGTGCTGACAGCTCAGAGTCTGTAGCCTGCTTCAGATTCTGTGTCTCCTTCTGTCTCTGCCCCTCCCCCACTCACACTCTCTCTCTGTCTCTCAAAAATAAATAAATGCTAAAAAAAAAAAAAAAAAAAAAAAAAAGAAAGAAATAGGCTCGGAAGAGGGTGACTTACTGTCCCGGTTTGCCTGGGACTTAGGGCATTTCCAGGATGTGGGACTTTCAGAGCTAAAAATGGGAAAAATCCCAGGGAAACCAGGATATGCTCGGCCATCATAGCTGGGAGGCTAAGGCTGATATAGCACCGAAGGGAGGTAGTGGGTTTTGAGGGGGCTGTTGGGGTAAACAGGTTTTGAGCATATTTGGAGGCTAAGACCCCATTAAACAGGGAGGAGGCTGAATTTATAGGAAAGAGAAAAGACTAATCGTTAGGGTGAGGTCAGTAAGAACAAAAGCAGCTGGGGAGATCCATGCACAGGACAGACTCTCTGTAATGGAAAACAAAAGATGTTTCTTCTAGACAGAAGGGCAGACTAGCTAAAAATAAGTTTGTTGATGTAGGGGTAGAGGATTGAGAGAGTGCACACCTGAGGGCTAGAAGGTCAAGTGAGGCTGAGAAGCCTCTAGAATAGCTGGGGACCCTGAGCATCCTTGGTGGCCCCCAGACATGTGCTCCCCATAGCAGGCACCCCAGGCCTTGCTGGAGCGCATGGTGTAGTTTCCCCACTGAAGATCAGGTCCCACTGGAAACTCCCGCCTCCCATCCAGTCACAGCCCACCCGGCCCAGACCCTCCCCGGCCACCTACCTCTGCAGGAGGGCAGGGGGAAGTCCCACGTGGCACTGTTCTCAGAGCCAGCGTGACAGGTAAGCACGGCGTGGCCCTCCAGGAAGAAGCCGGGGTTGCAGCTGTAGCGGACCTTGTCCCCGAGGTTGAAGGTTGAGCCCTGCTGGACGCCGTTGGGCAGCCGCCCGGGGTTCCCACACGTGTGACTGGGGAGAACTGTGAGAGGGAGACACACAGCCTGTGAGTTGGGCTCGAGACCTGACACCTGCTTCTGCACAGCACCCGCCCAGGCGGGTCACCCCCCGGGTCTCGTTTCTCCTGCAGACGAGCCGGCCCTCTCAAGGCTGCCTAGTCCCTCCATACTGTCAGTTGTCAGGCATTAAGGAGGAGCCACACTGGCAGCGTATAGCCAGCCATCCAGGTTTCCTGCCTCTTCTCCAGCTCAGCCATGGTTGTGGATTACGTTTGTCCCATCACTCGAGATGCCTCAGGGAAATCACTTTAATCTCTTGGGTTTGCTTGCCCTGATTTCAGAGTCCACACTCCCTCTCACGACCAGGGAAGGGACGCAGAGCATGGAATGGAGTAGGTGCTCATTAAACCCAGTGTCCTTTCTTTCATGTGCGTCTGCCCTGGCTGCCGGAGGGGTACTCTGGCCCAGTGGATTTGGGAGAGTCGAAGGGGTCGTTAGCATTGGAACAGGCAGTGGAGTGGGAAGGCGAGAACCCCAGCTCTGATCCGACTGAGCCATTTAAAGGGGGAGCTGGGGAGCTGGAGAATATGATGTTCCGCGTGCGACCAGAGCCGAAGCAGTCACGGCCAGCGGTGCGTGCAGCCTCATTATCCAGAGGATACCGCGGAGGGTGCAAGAGCATCACGACCTGCCAGTCTGAGGAGGGAGGCTGGGCGCGGCTCCTCTGCCCAAGTCGCTTATTCAACCTGACCTGGCTCCCCCAGTCCTCTGCCTTTCTCCCCAGAGTTAGAACTGCCTGTGCCCTGAAAGTCATACCTCCTACCAATCCAGGATGTCCCCACAGGTCAGAGACAGCGGCTCACAGCCACACCCAGAGGGCCATCCAAGTACGTGTCCATCACCAGGCGATGATTTGCTAAGGTGTCACTGAAAGGCTGTGGAGCAGGGTGGTGGGAAGTACAGACTCGAGAACTTGGGTTCACATCCTCGCCTGATGGCTTGCTACCTGCGGGCTCCCGAGCAAGTCTTGTAACCCCCTGTGCCTCAGTCTTCTCACTTGCAAGACAGGGACCACAATGGCACCTTCATCCTCCATGGGGTACTTGTAAGAATTGAGTGAGCTAAGATTTGGAAAGTGCTTAGGACAGACCCTGGCACACAGTGAGAATGACACATGTGAATGTGAGCTCCCAGTCCACACTTAATGGGAAGTGTGCATAATTAAAGGTTATGATGTGATAGGGACCAGGCAGGAAACCAAACCCAGTCTGGGGCAGTCAGAGATGGCTTCCTGGAAGAGGTGACATCTATGCTGGATCCTGAGAGATCAGTAAGAATTAGCTAGGTCAAAGAGTGTTCCAGGAAGAGGAAACGTGTGCAAATACCCTGAGACCAGAGATAATCTGGGAGCTCAGGCAGCCTGAAACAAGAGGGCAGGGGTGGCAAGGATGAGCAGTAAAGACGAAGAAGTACAGGTGGCCAGCCTGGATTCTAGAGGGCTTCCCAGGCCCTTGCTGTGCCCTCTTCCTGACCACGTTGCTGTCTTCCAGGACCCTCTCTAACAGCATTGATGTTATAACCCTCCAAAAGAAGTCTGTCCCTCTCTCTTCTTAACCTCCCCTTCCAGGAGGAGAAAGCATAGTGTAGAGAGAAATGGCAGACTTTGGAATCCCCATGATCTGGCTCTGCAGCCCGACCCTGTCTCTGTCTTACTCTGTGGCCTTGTGACCTCTCTAAGCCTTGGTTTCCTCAACTGCGAAAGGAGAACAATAATATCTAGTGGCTGAGGGCGTTACAAATAATAGATGATGCACGGCTGACAACAGTGCCCGGCACACAGTAGGTGCTCAGAAAACGGCAGATGCATTATTCCATCAGGCCATAGGGTCACGAGGGCAGGGTGTACCCTGGGAGCCTAACGCAATACTCCGGCACTCGTAGGGACGTGACTACATTTTCATTAATTGGTTGTGGGGAGGAGTTATTCATGTAATAATTCCTTCATGCAACGAAAACTCATTGCAGGCCTACTGTGCTGGGACTATAGCAGTGAACTAGACAAAGCCAGTCCCTGCCCTCAAGAGGCTTATGTTTTTGTGAGAGACTTATCTCAAGGACTGAAGAGCTCTCCTGTCCATTCTCCACCTCTGCCGGGTGAGATGACCCAGATGAAAGGATTACCTCCATCAACCTGTCCACTAGCCCAGCTTAGCATTTCCCGTGATCCCATGCTGCTGGCTTCCTCGGGTGTTCCCGTGATCCCGCCTCCTCGGCCTTTCCCATGAGCTCGTGCTACTGGCTTGCGGCAACGGAGGCAGTGACTGTGATATGTGTGTGTTTGTGAGTGTCAGGGGGTTGGAGGGGCGGGTCAGGTAAACATTTGGAGAAGAAAGCAAGCTAAGGTGAGGGGAGGGAGCCAACCAGGGGGAATGGGCTGAGAACTGGTGTAGAACTAACGTTCCATTTTCCGCAACGAGACGCAAAGACCCAATTTAATTAAATTACTAATGTCAAATTTTTAATGAACCTGCTTCTGCTTTGGGCTTTCTTCCTTCGAAATTAATGACTGGAACGTCACTATAAATAAAAGTCGATTCTTTCTAAAAAGTCACTCTCAAACACTCACTGCTCTTTACTTAATGAGCTGTTCGTAATCAGACCACTCTGACCTGGCACCTCCACTGGGACTTGGGTGTGATGAATGGGGGCTCATTCCCAACACCACCTCCTTTTTTTATCTTGAGCGCCGCTCCTGAGAGGCCACACGGTGAAGGAGGCGGGAGGGCAGATGTTGGGCTCAGAGAGGTGTGGATTCCACTCTCAACTGAACCACCTCTAGCTGAGTGATCTTGAGCTGTAATTGTCACCTCTGCCCTTCAATTCTTCATCTAAAAATAAGGATACTTTTCCTTCCCATGGGGGGTATTGTGTTAGTTTCCTAGGGCTGTAACAATGTACCACAAACTGGGTGGCTTAAAAAAAAAAAAGACAGATTCTTATTGTCTGACAATATGCAGGTTTAGAAGTCTATGGGAAATTTTTGAGTCTCCCTAGTTTCTGGTGGTTTTCTGGCAATCTCTGGTATCCCTTGGCTTATAGATGCTTCACTCCCATCCTCTGTCTTCACTTGGCATTGTTTCTCTATGTCCAAATTTCACCTCTTTATAAGGACACCAATATACTGGATCGGGATTGAGATACACCCTAAGGAACTCATCTTCACTTCCTCATCTGCAAAGACCCTATTTCCAAATGAGGTCAAATTCACAGCTACTAGGTGTTTTAGGACTTCAATAGATCTTTTGGGGGACACAATTCAACCTAGAGCAGGGCTGTTGTGCACAGTAAGTAAAACCAGATCTATAACACCTGCTATTGAGTTCCTGGTATGTTTCAGGCCCTGGGCTACAAATGTATTTTACTTAGTCCTCAAAACGATTCCGGTGGGATAACTATTATCCTCATTTTATAGATGCAAAAAACTGAGGCACAGAGAGTTTAGGTGACTTCCTCCAGGCCACACAGCTAGAAAATGGCAGAGCTGGGCTGTGAATCTCAGTCTTTTTGGCTCCATTGTTCAGCACTCTTAAATGGACTGTGATACTAAGAGCACCCACCATACAGTGGGTGCTTAATCAACCAGAGTTCCCTTCCCCCCTCCACCATTGTAGGTGCCACGACAAGATGAAGGGTGATTACCTGAGTGTCCAGATTTAACAGTCTGGTTTTTTTCTCCAGTCTGATTTACTAACCTGGTATTTTTTAATAATGTCAAGGGCAACATTTAAAGTGTGGGCTTTTGTAATGTATCTGATGTACAACTTGCTGGACAGACAGAGGAGATCGGAGATAAGCCACAAAGCAACAAGCCTTTCTAGGTGAGGCATTCTTTGATTTTTTTTGATTTTGTCCGTGTGTTTTTTGGCACAGATATTATAGCTGTTCATGCTCTCCCATCTATGAAACTTCCCTTTGATTGCTCACAAAATGAAGAGTGGGATATTTACATCCAACGCAGTCCAGAACAATATTATTAAAGCTGTGCCTGACATTGAACAATTCCATTGTAGATTAGCTGTGGGGAATTCTGTCCCTTCTACAAAGCCTGGCTCTTGCCAATCAATATAATGTTCTCAGTGATTGTATGACAATGAATCTCCTCTGTGGTTGGAGTGCAGCAAAAGCTACACCGTGCCTTCTTTTATTTTTAATTTGAGACTTTAGTTCCCATATTATAATGAAGAGTCATTTATGCTCTCTGGACAAGCACCCTCCATATGTTTTGATTTCTTATCTTCCATCAAGTCACTTGTTTCATCTCCATGGCCATACGGTTGATACTAAGTGGCAGGATGGCTGGGAAAAAAAGATTCAGAGAGAAGGATTGCATTTCCCACAACCCTCAACATGGAAAAAGGAGATGGCATTTTGTGTGTGTGTGTGTGTGTGCACGCGTGCGTGTGTGCGTGTGCACGTATGTGACTGAGGGTTAGTGGGCAGTCAGAGGAGGGAGGAATAAAAACCATTATCTTCTGGGTACCTACTTCTGCATCACACATGATCTTAGTTATTCTTTTTTTTTTTACATTTTTTTAATGTTTATTTTTGAGAGACAGAGAGAGACAGGGCATGAGAGGGGGAGGGGCAGAGAGAGAAGGAGACACAGAATCTGAAGCAGACTCTGGGCTCTGAGCTGTAAGCATAGAGCTGAACGCAGGGCTGAAGCTCACGCACCATGAGATCATGACCTGAGCTGAAGTCAGACGCTTAACCGACTCTGCCACCCAGGCACCCTGATCTTAGTTATTCTTTATAACTCTCTTGCTTTTAGCTGTTTGGCCTTGTAAACATAGTTTATTGCACACTTACTATGTGCTATCCTCAGTGCCATGTGCTTTGTGCTCAGAGAAGCGGGTACACTGCTGTCTCTACTTCCTCTCCTCCCATCTGACACACTACATATTTGATACATTTAATATTCTTTGTCTCACCCTGGTACTATGTAAGCTACACAAAGACAGTTTGTAGTCTCTTTTGTTCACTTCTGTGTTCCAGTTCCTAGAACGCCGCACCTCATGTACACTAATACTTTGATAAAAGCTTATTGAATGACTTAATGACCTTATTTAATCCTTCCAACAACGCATTGAGAGAGATGCTATTATTATCCCTTGTGGAGATGAGCATGATCGCCAGAGAGGCCGGGCCATTTACTCGAGGCCACATGGCTCGCTGCGGGGGAAGGCTGGGTTTACACAGCAGTGCCTGGCAGCTGAGCCCTTCGCATCCTCACCAGGCAGTGCTTGCACTGACGACTCCACCGAGTCCACAGTGGCTGGTGTATCCTGAGACATCGTCATAGAGGACTTACACTCGTTCTCCTCGGGGAGGTCTTGGGGCGTCAACCAGAGCCTGGTCCTGTCCATTGCCTGCTGCCTGTCAATCAAACAAAGGCAACGGCACCAGGGTCTCGGATGGGGTGTGCCGCCCACGAGTTCACAGGGCCCTGTCCCGTCAGGCCCCTCCCTGACCAGTGCCGGGTGTAAGCCCTCCACCGTGAGCATGTTCTCTCCGCTTTTGTTTGCAGTTTTTGCAACCTTCAGCATCAGGGTCACGTGGGGAGTTTCATAAAGATACTGATGCCTGTCCCCCAGCCTACTGAATCAGAGGTAGAGCTTGGGTTCATGTAGGTGACTGCAACGTGGAACCGAGATTGACAACCACTCACAGTAACCTATTCATGTTGGTTATTCCATTAACGCTGTTGGGTTTACCTCTCTGAGCTGTGAACTGTTCAATCTCCAGGGCCTTTCTTATGGCTGGACTTTGACTTCTGGGGGCAGCAAGCCTGGCTTCGCTCCTGGACTTTGCTGTGCTCCATAAATCAGACTTGCCCTAGCCTTCCCTCTCCTTTGTTGTTCCTCATCATCCCTGCCCTGGACTTCTGCACCCCACTCTGACCTCCGCACCGCTGCTGGAGTGAGCATTCCAGAACGGCAAATTCACCACGGCCCTGCCTTGTTCACACCCCATCAGGGACACATGTGTCAAAAAGGCTTCCCTACCACCAAGCAATGGCGAATGCAGGCCCTCTGGTCTTTGCTTGGTTAATACCAGAATAAATAATGATTTGAAAAATTAATAATAAGAAGAAATAAAAGGAAAGAAAAAGAAAACTGTGAGAGCTTTCCCATTGCTGTCAGAATAAATTAAAGCTTGGGCTCATGCAGCCCCATCCTTCTGTGAGGCGGCCCCTGCCAACAGCTTCTGCTTTTATCTCCTGGTCCCCCCAATCTTATCCCCACCACTATGGTTATTCTAAACCACAGGCACCCTAAGCACATCTTGCTTTTCTCTCAAATTTCCCATCTGGAAAATTCCTACTCATCCTTCAAAGCCACATTAAATGTCACTTTCTCTGGGAAGCCCTCCTTGATACCCTTCGTGTCTTGTAGAAACTGTAAAATCCCGGGAGAACACATTGTGATAGAATGTAAATCCAAGCATCCAAGCATAATGCCATTGGCATTTGGCTCCCAGAATCCCGGAACTCCCAGCCCATTAACTGCAGAGGGTTCCCCCCCCCAACCCCCCATCACCGCCCCGGTCATCTCTTCATTTTGTGATCTCATGTCCCACATCTTACGTGATTGGGAATTTTTGGATCCCACTTATGGAATTACGTTGGAATTTTAGTTGCACTTTATTTAATTCCTGCACTTGTCATATGACATTGCAACTCATTCATCCATTCATTTACAACACCCTGGCTTCCAAGCAGGAGCTGAGCCTGCCTGTAATTGTTTGTTTAGGTGCCTGTTTCATCTCTGGACTCCCCCGAGGGGCAGGAATGACTTCTTTATTTATCTAGTGTTCGACTTAATGCCTGGCAGGAAGAGGGTGTCTTGTTGGAATGTGTTGAATGAATTTTATATGTGTACATATATATAATGTATATAATATAAATATAAGAATATGCATTATATATATATATATATATATATATATATATATATATATATATAAAGCAATAAACTAGTGCAGGGTTGGCAAACTATTTTTCTGTGGAGGACCAGATAGAAAATATTTTTGGCCTTGCCTTATGGTCTCTTTCTCAATGATTCAACTCTTTCACTGTCGTGCAAAAGCATCCACAGACAGCACATGTGTCAATAAAACTTTACTTAGAAAACAGGCAGCCATGGGGCACCTGGGTGGCTCAGTTGGTTAAGCGTCCGACTTCGGCTCGGGTCATGATCTCACAGACTGTGAGTTCAAGCCCCGCGTCAGGCTCTGTGCTGACAGCTCGGAGCCTGGAGCCTGCTTTGGATTCTGTGTCTCCCTCTCTCTCTCTGCCCCTCCCCTGCTCAAGCTCTGTCTCTCTGCCTCAAAAATAAATAAAAACATTAAAAATACAATTTAAAAAAAAACCAGGCAGCCAGCCCATAGTTTGGCGGTCCTGAACTGGTGTGTATTCAGTTATGTCCTTAGCTGAGGTGTATGATTTTTTTTTTTTTTTTTACTAGGCATCAAGGATGGGAAGAGGCAGGGAGGAGAGTGAACCAAGCAGGTGAGAGCCCTGGACAGAGGTGACTGGTGGAAAGTGGGCAGGGCAAACACAGGCAGTAAGCACCCGAGGACTGAGACCAAAGTCACATTTCCCTTCCCTTTCAGTTTGGCCCTGGAAACAGGTGGCACTGTGCTGGCTTCAGGGAAGGGCTTGCCTATGTTCAGTCTCCACTCTTTCCCATTAAAATCAGACTTATCTTAGTCTTTTTTTTTTTTAATGTTTATTTTTGAGAGAGAGAGAGACAATGAGTGGGAGAGGGGCGGGGCAGGGGTGTGTGGCCTGGACAGAGGATCCAAAGAGGGCTCTGCGCTGACAGCTGAGACCTCATGTGGGGCTCGGACCCATGAACTGTGAGATCATGACCTGAGCCGAAGTCAGACGCTCAACCGACTGAGCCACCCAGGTGCCCCAGTCTTCATGCTACTCTTTAGGTTGGCATTCATGAACCCCACTGTAGGAAAAAGAGCTAAACTGAGAGAGCCAAAGAGTTGCACGGCTAATTGTAATGATAGTTACGGTCACCATTTGGATGTTTATTTTATTTTTGTTTTTTGTTTTTTTTTTTTTTTTTGTTTTCTCTAGTGTGGACTTATTTTATTTATTTATTTATTTATTTATTTATTTATTTATTTATTTATTTATTTATTTTATATATGAAATTTATTGACAAATTGGTTTCCATACAACACCCAGTGCTCATCCCAAAAGGTGCCCTCCTCAATACCCATCACCCACCCTCCCCTCCCTCCCACCCCCCATCAACCCTCAGTTTGTTCTCAGTTTTTAAGAGTCTCTTATGCTTTGGCTCTCTCCCACTCTAACCTCTTTTTTTTTTTTTTTCCTTCCCCTCCCCCATGTGTTCCTGTTAAGTTTCTCAGGATCCACATAAGAGTGAAACCATATGGTATCTGTCTTTCTCTGTATGGCTTATTTCACTTAGCATTACACTCTCCAGTTCCATCCACGTTGCTACAAAAGGCCATATTTCATTTTTTCTCATTGCCACATAGTACTCCATTGTGTATATATACCACAATTTCTTTATCCATTCATCAGTTGATGGACATTTAGGCTCTTTCCATAATTTGGCTATTGTTGAGAGTGCTGCTATGAACATTGGGGTACAAGTGCCCCTATGCATCAGTACTCCTGTATCCCTTGGAAAAATTCCTAGCAGTGCTATTGCTGGGTCATAGGGTAGGTCTATTTTTAATTTTCTGAGGAACCTCCACACTGCTTTCCAGAGCGGCTGCACCAATTTGCATTCCCACCAACAGTGCAAGAGGGTTCCCGTTTCTCCACATCCTCTCCAGCATCTATAGTCTCCTGATTTGTTCATTTTGGCCACTCTGACTGGCGTGAGGTGATACCTGAGTGTGGTTTTGATTTGTATTTCCCTGATAAGGAGCGACGCTGAACATCTTTTCATGTGCCTGTTGGCCATCTGGATGTCTTCTTTAGAGAAGTGTCTATTCATGTTTTCTGCCCATTTCTTCACTGGGTTATTTGTTTTTCGGGTGTGGAGTTTGGTGAGCTCTTTATAGATTTTAGATACTAGCCCTTTGTCCGATATGTCATTTGCAAATATCTTTTCCCATTCCGTTGGTTGCCTTTTAGTTTTGTTGGTTGTTTCCTTTGCTGTGCAGAAGCTTTTTATCTTCATAAGGTCCCAGTAATTCACTTTTGCTTTTAATTCCCTTGCCTTTGGGGATGTGTCGAGTAAGAGATTGCTACGGCTGAGGTCAGAGAGGTCTTTTCCTGCTTTCTCCTCTAAGGTTTTGATGGTTTCCTGTCTCACATTTAGGTCCTTTATCCATTTTGAGTTTATTTTTGTAAATGGTGTGAGAAAGTGGTCTAGTTTCAACCTTCTGCATGTTGCTGTCCAGTTCTCCCAGCACCATTTGTTAAAGAGGCTGTCTTTTTTCCATTGGATGTTCTTTCCTGCTTTGTCAAAGATGAGTTGGCCGTACGTTTGTGGGTCTAGTTCTGGGGTTTCTATTCTATTCCATTGGTCTGTGTGTCTGTTTTTGTGCCAATACCATGCTGTCTTGATGATTACAGCTTTGTAGTAGAGGCTAAAGTCTGGGATTGTGATGCCTCCTGCTTTGGTCTTCTTCTTCAAAATTCCTTTGGCTATTCGGGGCCTTTTGTGGTTCCATATGAATTTTAGGATTGCTTGTTCTAATTTCGAGAAGAATGCTGGTGCAATTTTGATTGGGATTGCATTGAATGTGTAGATAGCTTTGGGTAGTATTGACATTTTGACAATATTTATTTTTCCAATCCATGAGCAGGGAATGTCTTTCCATTTCTTTAAATCTTCTTCAATTACCTTCATAAGCTTTCTATAGTTTTCAGCATACAGATCCTTTACATCTTTGGTTAGATTTATTCCTAGGTATTTTATGCTTCTTGGTGCAATTGTGAATGGGATCATTTTCTTTATTTGTCTTTCTGTTGCTTCATTGTTAGTGTATAAGAATGCAACTGATTTCTATACATTGATTTTGTATCCTGCAACTTTGCTGAATTCATGTATCAGTTCTAGCAGACTTTTGGTGGAGTCTATCGGATTTTCCATGTATAATATCATGTCATCTGCAAAAAGCGAAAGCTTGACTTCATCTTTGCCAATTTTGATGCCTTTGATTTCCTTTTGTTGTCTGATTGCTGATGCTAGAACTTCCAGCACTATGTTAAACAACAGCGGTGAGAGTGGGCATCCCTGTCGTGTTCCTGATCTCAGGGAAAAAGCTCTCAGTTTTTCCCCGTTGAGGATGATGTTAGCTGTGGGCTTTTCATAAATGGCTTTTATGATCTTTAAGTATGTTCCTTCTATCCCGACTTTCTCAAGGGTTTTTATTAAGAAAGGGTGCTGGATTTTGTCAAAGGCCTTTTCTGCATCGATTGACAGGATCATATGGTTCTTCTCTTTTTTTTTGTTAATGTGATGTATCACGTTGATTGATTTGCGAATGTTGAACCAGCCCTGCATCCCAGGAATGAATCCCACTTGATCATGGTGAATAATTCTTTTTATATGCTGTTGAATTCGATTTGCTAGTATCTTATTGAGAATTTTTGCATCCATATTCATCAGGGATATTGGCCTGTAGTTCTCTTTTTTTACTGGGTCTCTGTCTGGTTTAGGAATCAAAGTAATACTGGCTTCATAGAATGAGTCTGGAAGTTTTCCTTCCCTTTCTATTTCTTGGAATAGCTTGAGAAGGATAGGTATTATCTCTGCTTTAAATGTCTGGTAGAACTCCCCTGGGAAGCCATCTGGTCCTGGACTCTTATTTGTTGGGAGATTTTTGATAACCGATTCAATTTCTTCGCTGGTTATGGGTCTGTTCAAGCTTTCTATTTCCTCCTGATTGAGTTTTGGAAGAGTGTGGGTGTTCAGGAATGTGTCCATTTCTTCCAGGTTGTCCAATTTGTTGGCATATAATTTTTCATAGTATTCCCTGATAATTGTTTGTATCTCTGAGGGATTGGTTGTAATAATTCCATTTTCATTCATGATTTTATCTATTTGGGTCATCTCCCTTTTCTTTTTGAGAAGCCTGGCTAGAGGTTTGTCAATTTTGTTTATTTTTTCAAAAAACCAACTCTTGGTTTCGTTGATCTGCTCTACAGTTTTTTTAGATTCTATATTGTTTATTTCTGCTCTGATCTTTATTATTTCTCTTCTTCTGCTGGGTTTAGGCTGCCTTTGCTGTTCTGCTTCTATTTCCTTTAGGTGTGCTGTTAGATTTTGTATTTGGGATTTTTCTTGTTTCTTGAGATAGGCCTGGATTGCAATGTATTTCCCTCTCAGGACTGCCTTCGCTGCGTCCCAAAGCGTTTGGATTGTTGTATTTTCATTTTCGTTTGTTTCCATATATTTTTTGATTTCTTCTCTAATTGCCTGGTTGACCCACTCATTCGTTAGTAGGGTGTTCTTTAACCTCCACGCTTTTGGAGGTTTTCCAGACTTTTTCCTGTGGTTGATTTCAAGCTTCATAGCATTGTGGTCTGAAAGTATGCATGGTATAATTTCAATTCTTGTAAACTTATGAAGGGCTGTTTTGTGACCCAGTATATGATCTATCTTGGAGAATGTTCCATGTGCACTCGAGAAGAAAGTATATTCTGTTGCTTTGGGATGCAGAGTTCTAAATATATCTGTCAAGTCCATCTGATCCAATGTCTCATTCAGGGCCCTTGTTTCTTTATTGACCGTGTGTCTAGATGATCTATCCATTTCTGTAAGTGGGGTGTTAAAGTCCCCAGCAATTACCACATTCTTATCAATAAGGTTGCTTCTGTTTATGAGTAATTGTTTTATATATTTGGGGGCTCCGGTATTCGGTGCATGGACATTTATAATTGTTAGCTCTTCCTGATGGATAGACCCTGTAACTATTATATAATGTCCTTCTTCATCTCTTGTTACAGCCTTTAATTTAAAGTCCAGTTTGTCTGATATAAGTATGACTACTCCAGCTTTCTTTTGGCTTCCAGTAGCATGATAAATAGTTCTCCATCCCCTCACTCTGAATCTAAAGGTGTCCTCAGGTCTAAAATGAGTCTCTTGTAGACAGCAAATAGATGGGTCTTGTTTTTTTATCCATTCTGATACCCTATGTCTTTTGGTTGGCGCATTTAATCCATTTACATTCAGTGTTATTATAGAAAGATAAGGGTTTAGAGTCATTGTGATGTCTGTATGTTTTATGCTTGTAGTGATGTCTCTGGTACTTTGTCTCACAGGGTCCCCCTTAGGATCTCTTGTAGGGCTGGTTTAGTGGTGACAAATTCCTTCAGTTTTTGTTTGTTTGGGAAGACCTTTATCTCTCCTTCTATTCTAAATGACAGACTTGCTGGATAAAGGATTCTCGGCTGCATATTTTTGCTGTCTAGCACCCTGAAAATCTCGTGCCAATTCTTTCTGGCCTGCCAAGTTTCAAAAGAGAGATCAGTCACGAGTCTTATAGGTCTCCCTTTATATGTGAGGGCACGTTTACCCCTTGCTGCTTTCAGAATTTTCTCTTTATCCTTGTATTTTGCCAGTTTCACTATGATATGTCGTGCAGAAGATCGATTCAAGTTACGTCTGAAGGGAGTTCTCTGTGCCTCTTGGATTTCAATGCCTTCTTCCTTCCCCAGTTCAGGGAAGTTCTCAGCTATGATTTCCTCAAGTACCCCTTCAGCACCTTTCCCTCTCTCTTCCTCCTCTGGGATACCAATTATGCGTATATTATTTCTTTTTAGTGTATCACTTAGTTCTCTAATTTTCCCTTCATACTCCTGGATTTTTTTATCTCTCTTTTTCTCAGCTTCCTCTTTTTCCATAACTTTATCTTCTAGTTCACCTATTCTCTCCTCTGCCTCTTCCATCCGAGCTGTGGTGGTTTGCATTTTGTTTTGCATTTCCTTTAAAGCGTTTTTCAGCTCCTCGTGACTGTTCCTTAGTCCCTTGATCTCTGTAGCAAGAGATTCTCTGCTGTCCTGTATGCTGTTTTCCAGCCCAGCGATTAATTTTATGACTATTATTCTAAATTCACTTTCTGTTATATTATTTAAATCCTTTTTGATCAGCTCATTAGCTGTTGTTATTTCCTGGAGATTCTTCTGAGGGGAATTCTTCCGCTTGGTCATTTTGGATAGTCCCTGGTGTGGTGAGGGCCTGCAGGGCACTTCCCCTGTGCTGTGGTGTATAACTGGAGTTGGTGGGCGGGGCCGCAGTCAGTCCTGATGTCTGCCCCCAGCCCACCGCTGGGGCCACAGTCAGACTGGTGTGTGCCTTCTCTTCCCCTCTCCTAGGGGCGGGATTCACTTTGGGGTGGCGTGGCCCGTCTGGGCTACTTGCACACTGCCAGGCTTGTGATGCTGGGGATCCGGCGTATTAGCTGGGGTGGGAAGGCAAGGTGCACGGCGGCAGTGGGGGGGGGGGCAGGCTTAGCTCGCTTCTCCTTAGGTGATCCACTTCAGGAGGGGCCCTGTGGCAGCCGGAGGGAGTCAGATCCGCTGCCGGAGGTTTGGCTCCGCAGAAGCACAGAGTTGGGTGTTTGCGCGGAGCGAGCCATTTCCCTGGCCGGAACCGGTTCCCTTTGGGATTTTGGCTGGGGGATGGGTGGGGGAGATGGCGCTGGCGAGCGCCTTTGTTCCCCGCCAAACTGAGCTCTGTCGTCCGGGGGCTCCGCAGCTCACCCTCCCTTTGTCCTCCAGCCTTCCCGCTTTCCGAGCAGAGCTGTTAACTTATGACCTCCCAGACGCTAAGTCGCGCTTGCTGTCGGAACACAGTCCGTCAGGCCCCTCCGCTTTTGCAAGCCGGACTCGGGGCTCTGCTTGGCTGGCGAGCCGCCCCTCCGCCCCGGCTCCCTCCCGCCAGTCCGTGGAGCGCGCACCGCCTCGCCGCCCTTCCTACCCTCTTCCGTGGGCCTCTCGTCTGCACTTGGGTCCGGTGACTCCGTTCTGCTAATCCTCTGGCGGTTTTCTGGGTTATTTAGGCAGGTGTAGGTGGAATCTAAGTGATCAGCAGGACGCGCGGTGAGCCCAGCGTCCTCCTACGCCGCCATCTCACCAATGATCCCATTTGGATGTTTAATATGAGCCGGGTGCTCCTCTGCTCAGCACTTTATCTGGGCTGTTCTATTCCATCTTCCCCTGACAGAGGAACCATGGCTGTCCCCTTTTGAGAGCTGGGGGATGAGGAACAGCAGGGCTCATTGTGACCCAGTGTCAGACTGCTGGTTGGGATCAGGGCTAGGGATGAAACTCGCGCCATTTGGCCACAGTGCTGTGTTCTTCGTCAGGTGGTAACCTTGATCTCCCCAGCTTCAAGCCTGCTTTCCCAGCATGGAGCCAGTGCTCTGGGCCCCTACACAGTTCCTCTTGCTGCCAGACCTACAGCGTGCTTGACCCACACCCACTCAAATCCTTGTTGGCCCCCTCTCCCCACCCCGATGAGCTGGGGCTGTCCACGCATCCACTCTCCCACCAGCAGAGGCCACAGAGGGGCTGACAGTGTGGAATTCTCCTTGACACTTTGTAACCAACCACAGGACCCCATGGCCTCCTCACTTTCACCTGACATGCTTTAGAAGCATTACTGAAAAGGCTACATCCTATGCCCCAGAATAGAGTTGCAGGTTAGAACAAAGGATGCCCAGTTAAATCTGAATTTCAGAGAAACAAATAGTTTTGTTAGCATAGGTATATCCCACACAGCATTTGGGTTATACTTATACTAAAAAGTATTTGTTAGTTGAGATTCGAATTTGATTGGGCACCCTGTATTTTAATTTGCCAGTTTTGGCAACCCTGTCCCAGAGGGGGGAAGTTGCCTCCACATCAATGACTTCAGCTTCTTAAGGCACCAGGGATCTCTCTGGAAAAATGGGGAAGACGAAAAGGAGAGAGGCAGCCCTGCCTTTAGAGAACACAACACTAAACAAAAAAAGAGAGGCTGTGGATGGGGAAGTTCAGAGCCTCCCAGGGTGGGGCCTACATCATTTTGAGGTGCAGCAGGATTACAGAGGATCAGTGGACTGTGCTACCCACTTCTTCCCCCAGTCACTCCCCAAGGGATGCTCTAGCCTGTGTTACTATGCACCAACATGTCCTTCTGCTTCTAGAGCCGGTGGCAATCCTCAGCCCCTCTGATGAGCAGCTTTAGGCCGGCACAAGGTCCTCCGTGATCAGCCTCTGTGGATCTCCGCGGCCCCAAGCCACGTCACTCCCCGCCCAGCCCTCCACACCCCACGACACCCGAGCACAGGGACTCTGAAACTTGTCTGGATATAGCGACGCATGGAGAATCAGTGGTGCCCTGTGGGGGAAATGCTGCAAAATACGGTCAGTGTTACACTTAGAATAGCTAAATATGCAATTTGGGGCTAAATCTGATTAACTACAGAATGGAGCTGAGAAATGCTTCCCAAAGTATGTTCCAGACAACACTGGGAAATAAATTCCATGAGAAAAGCAATCCGTGGGTCAAGTGATTTTGCAGAAATACTACAGAAACGCCCTCCTCTAGAAGAAACCAACTGTCATGAATTTATCCAAGAGGTTCTTCAGGAGAGAAACCTGTGTAACCTTAAACAGAATCTCCAAAATTTAACTTCAGAAACTCTCCTCTCCCTTTTTTGTTTTCCCTCAGAAACACTTCACTTCTGAATTGGTCTATGGAACACATTTTGGGAATTGCTAGAGTCTAGGATAAGATAAACCCGAGTTGTTTATTTATGTTATTAATCATCACCATCAGAAAATGACTACAGCAATGATAGCTGACATTTGCATAGAACTTTCCAGGTTAACATGAATTTTTTTTTTTTTTACAGACATAATCCCCCTTTGGCACAAGGGGGGCCAAACCTATGTTCTTCTGGAAGCTGGGATGGCCTGAGGTTTCCTGGGCTCTACTGGCCAGTAGTTTTGAGGGGTGGGATCAATTCTTACCAAAGCATTAAACTTATCACCTCCAGTTGAATGCAGCATATGTTATAAAAGGGCAAAGTATAGGGTTTTTCTTCCATCTGATGCCTTTTACAGCAGGATATATCTTCTGTTTGGCTGGGGCAGAATGACCCTGGGTCCGGTGGGCTGGGACTTCCAGAAATTTCCGGCTGGGGTTAGCCCTGCTAGGCCCTCAGCCCTGCCCAGCCGTAGAGAGGAAGTCATGAATCCTGAACCTATCTTGGCAAAGGAGCTTGAAGACAGGGAGGCCTGAGCTGGCTCGGCAGGGCGACTGGGGCTCGTAACCCTGAGGGAGGCTGCCCACAGTGGGGATCATCCCTCCCTGGCTGGGGCTACTCCACCAGGCTGTATCCTTGGCCTAGCTTTCCTTTGAACTTCCCTAACCTTTGCAACCCCCTCCCCAGGGCTGGGCCTTAGTCCCCTATACCCTGCTGGAAGCTCAGGGCCCCCATTTCCTGCATGTGGCTCCCTGTCCAGGGCCTGGGAATCCCCAGCATTCCTCACAGCCTCTCTTATCTTAAGGCAAGAAATGATTTAGCTTGCATCCCACTGGAAGAAGGCACAATATTCGAAAGGCTCTGGACCCCTTGGTTTCCCTCTTTCTAAGAAGAATTCGACTGAGAAGGGAGGTGTCTACCCACTGTCATCGCCCTATGTCCCATGCCTTCTGCAGGAGACGACAGATACAGTGACCCCAGGATGCTGACGAAACACTGCGTCTGAGTCCCCACGCGGGTCTGTGAGCCCTCCTCTCTTCATCAGTGGGCCCAGAGCTTTCTGACCACCTCTGTGGTCTAACTGTACAGTCAACCCCATCTCGTTTAATCCTCTGACAACGCTGTGAGATGGGCACGATCCCCATGTCACAGGTCAGGAAATTGAGCTCACAGAGGGTAACCTGCTCACATTCACGCAACTAGCAACTGGGGAAGCTGGGACGTCCTTCCAGTCCACCTGACTTCCACACCCTCCTCCTCAGCTGCTGTGTGACAGTGAGGTGGTGGAGAAGGGCAGGGAGGCATGGGGCCATCTTGCCGGCTGAGAAGTCTGCTTTGAAGGCCCCATTGCCCACAGGTGCCCCCCACAGGGCCGAAGATGGTGCCTGGTGGACATTTTGCAGCTTGAGAATCAGGCACAGTAAGAAAGGAAAGGTCTTGCCTCTTGCTTGTCTGTTCAATTTTGTTCATCTCTGGAGCCCTAAGTCCAAAGGCTTCATGGAGCCCCCTGTGCAGGTAGAGACCACCCATCTAGGCCCTACAGGAGTTAGAACTGTCTCTGCCCTGGAGAAGCTCGTTACTTGGACCCCACAATCTCTTACATGTAACTCAGGCATACGGGTGAACTTTCACATCCAATATGTACAAATCCATTCAAGTGCTCTCCTTTACACACACACACACACACACACACACACACACACACACACGTCCTCTCTCTCTCTCTCTCTCTCTCATATTCAAACATGCATATATAAAAACAGACCAACCCAGAACACATCTGCATGTAGCTCTTGCATTTACATGTATGATAATACACACAACACACCCTCCCACACATAAACAACCTATGTTTATGTATCAAAATAAAGATCTAGGGCACCTGGGTGGCTCAGTCAGTTAAACGTCCAACTCTTGATTTCGGCTCAGGTCATGATCTCACGGTTCATGAGTTCAAGCCGTGCATCAGGCTCTGTGCTGAGAGTGCAGAACCTGCTCGGGATTCTCGGTCTCCCTCTCTGTCTGCCCCTCCCCCACTCGTGCGCACACGCTCTCTCTCTCTCTCTCACACACAAAAATTAATAAACTTAAAAAAATAACAAATAAAGATCCACTTCTGCAAAGCTTTCGCGGGTGACTAACACTTTCTGACAGATGTCTCCTACAAGCAGACCACCTCTTGGAAGCCAGGGTCACCATCCCCCCACTCACTGGGCCTGCTTGGCTCCTGTGTTGAAGTTGTTGTCATCCAGGCACAGACTGGAAGGCAGGAGTGAGGCTGGGATGCAGACTCAGCTGTGGAGGTGGTTCGAGCGGCCGCTGGTGCAGACCACAAGCCCCGAGGTGGGCAGTGAGGCTGTCGGGGTCAGGCAGGCACAGAGCATCATGGCTTGGAGAATGGTGCTGGCGTCCCACAGACCTGGCTGTGAATTCGCCTGCCCTCTGGCTGCAGGTTGGCAGCTAATTTATAACAGTTAGCAGAGCACACTGGCGAGGAGAGGGCGCCCTGGAGACAGAAGGCTCCGGTTCAAATCCCTACCTTGCTATTCACCGAGCAAGTTACTTCACCACCCTGCACCTCAGTTTTCTTGCCAATAAAATGGGGATAATCACTGCGCCCAGCTCAGAGAGCTGCTAAGAGGATTAAGTAAGATCATCCAGACCGAGCACTTATCTCAGTGTCTGGCACATAGCAAATGCTCAATAAATTTGGGATGTGATTACACAGAAGTTCCAGGAGCTCCCTGGGAGAGGTTGCCAGGGTGGTGTGGGCGAGGCCAGAGCTGAAAGAAAGAGAATAAGCTGGAACAGTAGATGGAGAGAGCAGATGGGCCCCAGGACCTGGAAGAGGAGAAATGTGGCTCTGCCAGGCAGGCGGTATCACTTGGACGGATACCACTTTTACGGAGCCGAGCAGGGGCCTGCTTCGCCTGCTTCTAGTCTGCTGCCGGTCTGATAGGCCTCCCCTAGATCCTAGTAAGAATAGTTTCTGGGGACGCCTAGGAGGCCCAGTGGGTCAAGCGTCTGACTCTTCATCTCAGGTCAGGTCTTGATCTCAGGGTTGTAAGTTCAAGCCCCGCATTGGGCTCCACATTGAATGTGAAGCCTACTTAAAAAAAGAAACAGAAGAAGAATTTGAGTGGTCCTACCCAGCTCCAAAGTAACTAAGGAAATGCAGACAACACAGGGGCCCAGGAGGTGACAGACACTGGCCCAGGGCCCTGCCCCACCCTGCCCCCTGCCCCCCTTCTCCTTGGCTGCACTCTGCTGCCCCAGCCAGTGGCACACAGCCTCAGGGATGCTGGGAAGGAATAATTCGGAGGAGTTTCCTGGAAGAGGCATTAGGTATGGTCTTGGCAGAGAAGGCAGGATATTCCAGGTAGAGGAGCTGGCACGTGGCCAGGAGCATGCAGACCCCATAGAACGTTCCTGTTTTCCAAGCTGTCCCTTGCGTGGCTGACTCCTCATCTGTCTGCAAAGTCCCAGCCCAGATCTTCTCCAGACTCAAGGCCCTACGTCTTACCACCTTCAGGCTTCTCCACGTGGAGGTCTTATAGATGCCTCCAGCTACACCTGGACCAAGTGAACTCCTGTCCTTGCCCCAAACCCACCTGTCCCCCGGATTGCCCCCCCCACCTGTCCAGCCGCCCTCACCAGAACCTCCCACGTCAGTCTCTGGAAGGGGTTTGCTTTCCTCTCTCCTATCCGTCCCTTCTCCACACCCCTCTGCTGAGGCCTCAGGGCCACCTCCCCCATACCACCTTCTTCTCAGGGACTTAGAGACAGTCCCCTCCTCCCTGTTCTGTCTTTAGACTTGCCCCAATCCAGCCCATTCTCCAGAGAGCTGATAGGGTCACGTAGCTTCCCTGTGAAAGCCCTTTGGTGGCTCCTATCACTCCCGTGGGATTCATACTCCCTCAAATGTCACTTGATGTTCTTCAAAAGCTGGCCCCACCCATGTCTCCAACCTTAGCACTCAAGGTCTCTTCTCATACCTAATGTTCTAGCGACACTCACCCCCTTATATTTCCTCCGCCACAGGGTGTGTGTGTGTGTGTGTGTGTGTGTGTGTGAACAAGAACACCATGTCTCTACAGTCTATGCAAGTGCACTCGTGTGCTGCTGTTACATATGTGGATACATCCAGAGACTGAAGATATGAAATTTGTGTATGTATGTAACATGTGGGTATGTGCAGGGACAGGTGAATCATACGAAAGCCTGCTGAGGATGGGGGGCTGGGAGACAGAGCTGAGAACACCATGGTTGGCACAGCGGGACAAGACCCAGTGTTCACAGCAAAGCCAGACTGCTGCCAGCCCCAGGGAACTAGGGCCCAAGCGTCAGAAGTTACCAGCCCTCCCCTCCCCAAGTGAAATGAAGGGAGTCTCAACCATCTCCAGACCTGGCCTGCAGCTGTCCTGTGCCTTGCACATGGAGAAGGAGCTGGGTCCCTTCTCCCAGGAGAGCACTGCTCTCACTCCCACTCAGAGAAGGAGGGGGTGAGAGGCCCCAGAGCACATGGACCCCCACTATGTCTCCAAAGAACTGATGTCCCCGACCACTATCACTGGGATTGTTTCCCAAAGAGAGACAAGCTCTCAATTCTAGCTCCTAACTGCATACAGCCTGGTGTCACAGCTTCACCCAGAACCTCGGGAGTTTTTCTAGACATCCTGGGACTCCAGTCTCTCCTTCCCCTTTGTCCTGCGTCTGAGTGTGACCCACAGTGATTCCTGCCTGCTATGGGTTGGGTCTCTGGCCTCCACACCCTCAAATCCTTGGGCATCTCCAGGGCTGGAGGGGGTCTAGAACAGGCCTCGTTCTCTCTGCTCACCCTCAAGCAAAGTGACGAGAATCTGTCATTCCACACTGTCAGCTGCTCAAGAGGCACGCTGGCTTGCAGGAGCGGCTCGCATACCCATTCACTCATCCGACCAACGCCTCTGCACCCCTGTGGTGCTGGGGCTCCAACGGTGAGCACCCTTCCTGCCCTGCTAGTGCTTACACTCTGAAGGTCATGCACCTTTCGTTCAGAAACTACAGAGCACCCGCCCCAGGCTGTAGCTCCGCGAGGAGGTGAGGTGACGACACCTGCGGGCCCACTCTGTGCCAGGCATTATGCTGGTGCCTTACATTCCTGACTGCTGAGAAAAACGGATCTCCTCCCAGGTCTTCTCCCACCTACCCACCCAGCCCCCTCTGCGGGTTCCCTGCCCCCCTCTCTCCCTTGTCCAATCCTCCACTCTGCTTCTACACCTTCCTGCCTATGAAACAAATCTGGTCACCCTTCTTAAGCTTCCTGTGGCTCCTTGAGAATGGCAGAGCTAATGGTCAGCTTCTTACTTAGCAAGGCCTTCAGGGTCCTTTATTATCCGGACTCAGACATCCATCCAGGTGTTCTCTCCCCCACACCAACCATGCACACCCCTGTCACCTGTCCTTCCCTGACTCCTCCATTAGGGCCCTTCATGCTCCCAGATCTCTGCATTTGCTGTCCCTCTGTGAAGTAGTCTTCAGTCCCTCCTCATCTGGCAACAAACATTCTACTCAACCTTTCAAGACTCAGCCCGAGTGTCACTTTCTCTCAAATGTCACTTCTGGAAAGCATTGTCTTTCTCCTCCAGGAAGTCAAATAGTCCCAGGTGCTTTGCACTCACCTCCGTGAAGACCCAGAATGAGGAGCTGGTGGGGAGGCCCCCGCAGCAAAGGCACAGAGAACAAGAGCAGGGACCTGGGAAGATTGTACAAAGAGGGATGGCTGGACCAAGAGGGTTATGGTGCCCCAGAGGACCTTGAGAATGACAACATCGTCCGCAATGTGTTAAGGGCTGCTAAGAGCTTAGGCCACAAAGGGAAGAAACAGAGCCACTGAATTGGGGGGTCCTGCTAGAGAACCAGCAGAATTAAACAGAGGAAAAGTAACAGAGGAAAGGGTTAAGAGATGTGGATAAGGATGACAGCAGCGGTGGCGGGTGATTCTGAAGTACACCAAGCTCTTTTCTGTCTCAGGGCCTTTGCACAACTCTCCCTGGCCCACAAGTTCTCTGGCCTTTGCTTTGCATGGTTCATTCATGCTCATCCACCGTATGTCACCTCAAATGTCACCTCCTTTGGAAGACCTCCTTGACACCTAATCCGACCTCAATTATTCTGTCTCACCATCTTTTATGTTACCCACAGAGTACTAACCACCACATGTAATCATTTTATACGTTCTTATTGTTTTTGTTGTTGTTTATTCCCCTCTTCCCACAATGAGGTGGGCCACATGGGGAGACTTTGTCTGACATTTTCACGTTTGTATCCCAGCACATCACACAGTGGCCAACACACTTAAAAACTATTCGTTTGCACAAATGAATGAATAAATGAGTGGATGGATGGCAACCTTCATGTACTACTTAGACTTCTGTGAGATCGGCTGCTGAATACTCATCATAAACCCCTCTTTACTGAACTTACTTCTGTTCTTTAGACATTTCCTAAGACGGTAGGCATCTGAAAGTGTTGAATTGGCTGTATGCGGCAAAAAAAAAAAAAAAAAAAAAAAAAAGCCAGCTGTCCACCAAAATTCATTCTTTCTTTTGGGCACACAGCTAGATGACATTTCTCAGATTCCCTGCAGTTGGGCTGTCTTCGATGGAATTGGGCGAAGGTGACCTAAGGCCCGTAAAATCCTCCACACAGTTTCCACCCTGGCTGGATGGCCAGACCCCAGGGGATGGTGGGTCTCTGGGATGCAAGGAGGCTTCATCCCTGAATGACCACGTGGAGGAGGGCTGCCCCACCAAAGTGAATACCTGCCCAGGACTGACACATGAACAGGAGATAAACTTCTAATTTCTGAGCCGTGGAAAGTTTGGTGTTTTTGACCATCATAGCCTAGCCTGCCATTCTCGGTGGTCTGACCTCATCACCCCTGCTGCTAAGACCAGCTTCTCTCATATGACCCCAGGCCCTGACTGGTTCTGTCTGTCCCACAGCACACGTCTGTGCTGACCGGCCATGTTTCCGTAACGACTACAGCCTCACTGACCCAGGAGCTGACCCCTCTCTGAGCTTTGGCATCACACAATCTCTGCTGCTCACGAGGCTCAGAGCCCGTGGCTCTTTCTGGGATTCATGGGCCTTGGAATCCCAGAAGGTGTTCATTTTGGGATCCTGGACCTTTTGAGAAATGATAAAACATGTGGACCCTCTTCCCAGGAAGACAGGAACCACAGATCACCGAGGTCAGGCACAAATCCCAAATGCTTTTGCCCGGCACGGCAGATCTGATCGGTCAGCCCAGCTGCAAGATCAGAATGTCCAGGCCAAACAAGGGTCGTGCCTGTTAAAGCCAACTCTGCCTCTGCTTCTGGGGGAGATGGATTGATGTCATCAAGTCAGAAGGCGTCTATGGCCGTATCCCAAAGTTTATCAGACTGGTCCTCATTTGCTGGGCACTTCCTGTGGACCAGATCCTGTGCCAGGTGCCTGCCATGCACAGCAGGCAGAATAAAGCATCAGGCAAGAGTGCAAGCCCAGTACTCGGAACTCCAGCCTCACCACTTACTGGCGAGGGACCTCAAGAAAGACCTTCACCTCCCTGAGACTCAGTTTCCTCATCCAGCAAGCAGGCAACTTTATAGATAATGCTATACCAACTAAGGGGATAACTACTCCTTAGGGTAGTTGTGAGGGCCACGTTGAATAATCCATGCCAAGCACCTAGTATGATGCCTGGTGCATATGACTCAGGTTCTACAGGTGAAAAAACTAAAGACCCCAGCCACGAAATAGCTTGCCTGAGGTCACAAACCTGGTAAGCAACACCACCAGGACTCAAACTGCTGCACTCGACTGCCTTTCACAGCTGATTGACATGGGGTTGCCATGGAAACCTGCAGGGCCTGGGATGAGGTCTAGTGAGGCAAGGTGAGGGGTATATGGGGCACTCCAGTCCAGGCGTAGGGTGAAGTGGGGGGGACACAGACTTAACCCAGCTACCTGAATACCCTGATCATACAGTCATGGTCACGCCTGGGGTAGAGGAGAAGGGGGCAGGTTCACAGCTGGATCATTCAGAATGGCCAAAAGGTGGACACAACCTAAGGGTCTGCCAAGGGACAAATGGATAAACCAAATACTGGCATATCCATACAATAGAATTCTATTCGGCCTTAAAGAGAAAAGAAACTCTGCCATGCTGTACAATGGGTGAACCTTGAGGATATAACACAGAGTGAAATAAGCCAGTCACAAAAAGACAAATACTGTATGATTCCACTTACGGGAGGTACCTAGTGTAGTCAAATCCTTAGGGACAGAAGTACAATGGTGGTTGCCAGGAGCTGGGAGGAGGCAGGGGAGTGGGACTTAATGAGCACAGTCTCTGCTTGGGGACCTGAAAAAGTTCTGGAGATGGATGGTGGGCATGGTTGCACATCAGGAGCACATTCAATGCTAGTGAAATATACAAATGCAATTGTTTAAGACGGTAAACTTTGTTATCTCTATTTCACCAGGATTAAAAATAGCAACCAAAAAAGAGAGAAGGAGAGAGAATGACACAGAAGGAGGCAAAGGTGCCCACTGGCCCGCCATGGCCCTGCCCCACTGGCTGCCCGGAGAAGCAGAGAGGAAGACCCCCCCCCCCCCCCCCGGAAAGGTCTGCTGAGCCGCACTGCCCAAATCTGCATCCGCCTCCCTCCCACCTCATTTCCAATTCCAGAATTATTTATCATCGACGAGCTGCCGGAGATGGAATGTGAATTAGGAGCTCAGCTGGATTTTGTTTTATCTTGTTCTCCCCCCACCGCCCCCACCCCGTGAGGTGCCGCCTGAGTGGGGCGGGGCGGGAGCGTGCCGAGCCTTGCTGTGACTTGTCACCAAGCCAAGGTGGTGTCAGCTTCCATGCGGGAGGCTGAGCGTGGAGCATCCTGGGGCCTGTGCAGAAGATGCTCATTCCAGGAAATAATTACTCTGTGTCCCTTCAGGTTGGCCCCCCAAACTTGAACACTGAGAAGCGGCACAGTTATCCCTCTGTAATTAGTCCTCTCACTTACCCTGGGCCATTACCAGATGTTTCCAGACAGGCAGACCAAGCTTTGAATTTTTACTCCCACTTACTGGCGGATGGCCCCTGGCGAGTCTCTTCATGGCATTCAGCCTCAGTCTCCTCATCTGTAGGACGGGGATTATAAAGCACCTCCACTGTAGGGTTATAGTGAGGACCGCCAAAATATTCCATGCAAAGGGCTTGTCACACCTATGTCCAGGTGTGGGAGCTGACATTTTTGTCATTTTGTTGTTATTGTTGTGGTCACCGGCTCCATCATCACCATCATCATTTCTTTGTAGGTATCAATGCTATTATTAAACAAAACGAAGTCCCGGGATTCAGTCGGCTTTCTACTGTCCCCTCTCCATTTAAACGTCCCACAGCCAGTTGCCACAGCAGCCACACCTGGGGTGGTGGGTGAGCTCCCATGTGGCCTGGACCCCGTGTTCCTGGGGACAAGTTACACAGCAGTTAAACACACCAGCTCTGGAGTTCACTGGGCACAGTTCAAAACCTGGTTGGACGTCTTAGCCACTATGTGTGATCCTGGGCCTGTTTGGTATTTCTTGTTTTAATTGGGGGAAATGCACCTAACGTAAAAATTACCATCTTAGCCATCTGTCAGTGCACAGGACAGTGGCATTAAGTACATTCACACTGTCATGATGCCATCACTGCCCTCCATCTCCAGAACTTTTTTTTTTTAAGTTTATTTAGTTTTGAGAAACAGAGAGAGACAGAGCGCAAGCAGGGCAGGAGCAGAGACAGAGGGAGACACAGAATCCCAAGCAGGCTCTGGGCTGTTAGCACAGAGCCCGCCGCGGGGTTTGAACCCACAAACCATGAGATCATGACCTGAGCCGAAGTTGGACACTTAACCGACTGAGTCACCCAGGCGCCCCTCCAGAACTCTTTTCATCTTGCAAAACTGAAACTCCACGTCCGTTAAACACGGGCTCCTCATCCCTCCTCCCGGCAGCCACTGACAACTGCCTTTCTATTCTCTGTCTCTATGAATGTGACTACTTCTCACACTTAGCATAATGCCCTCAAGGTTCACCCATGTTGCAGCTTCCGTCAGGCATTTGCGCATCTGCTTTTTAAGATCTGAAACACAGATCACAAAACACCTTCCAGTTTTTGTGGGGATGGAATCTCTATCTACCTGTTGCTCAAGACCAAGAACGAGAAATAATCCAGAATCCTTTTCTCTGCCCCGACATCCACACTGTGAACCAGCCCAGGTGACCACACCTGAATCCACCCATGTACATCTCTCCAGCTGCCACGTACCTCTGTGACACGAGCCACCAGCATCCTTCATCCGGTCCCCGAAAAGCCTGCTAACTGGCCTCCCTGATTCCACACTCGTCCCCCACACAGCCGCTCTTCACACAGCAGCCAAAGTGATCTTCTGAAACACAAGTTAGAGCATGTATCTCCCCTGCTCAACAGCCTTCAAAGGCTTCTAATCTCCCTTCATGTAAAATCCACACGTTGCCTGGACCTACCAAGGCTACTTGGCCAATCTCTGCTTGTATCCTCTCTTCCTTACTTGCCATGCTCCAGCCTCAGGGCTCTTTTTTCTATTCCTGGAACTCACCAAGCCAGTTCCTACCTCAGGGCCTTTGCATCAGCTGTCCCTTCTCCCCGGCACAGCCTTTCATTGAGATGTCTGCTGAACTAGCTGCTTAACCGTTGCCTCCTGAGAGAGGCCTGCACTCACTACAGAAATCAAGGAAGTCTCCTGGCCCTCTCTGCAACACTGTTCTATTCTAATTCCTTGCATGGCACTTACCACACTCAGATATTTTTTCTGCTTTGTTTATTCCGTCTCCCTGAATTAGAAGGCGAGGTTCCCATAAGCAGGATGCTATCTGACCATTTCACTAGTGATACCCAGAACCTGGCACAGAGTCACTGCTCAATAAATATTTGTTGACTGAATTGACAGATGAGCAATTAAACATGATGCACACAAAGCCCTTCGCAGGGGGCCTGGCAAAAAGTCACACTAGGTGGCAGTCATTTCGGTCACTGCTGTCATCATAATTACAGCCCTGGACCTCCTGCCTCATTGATCTGAGAGGCTGACCCTCACTTGAAGATGTGGGACAAGATCATTAAGCATCCAGGACGTTCTGTGTCATGGTGGGAGTTGGAACTCATCGAAGGGGCTTAGTGAGCAGGTTTGTGGCCTTCCTAGGTCTGCTGTCCAGGCTTGCCTGCCACGAACTGCACACTGTCTGAGCCCTCTCCCCAGTTGGGCCAAGGTACCAAGACTGGGCCACGGTGAGAAGGCCCACCAAGAGCAGGGCAAGGATGGGCCAGGAGTGCAGGTCGGTGGGAGGCAAGGGCCAGTGACAGACACAGTCCCTCTGAGCCTGTGGTCAGTGAAGACTGGCAGCGCCACGACCCCTGGGGCCTGAATGTTCCTCAGATCTGAGTTCCTTGCAGCCGGACTCCAATATTGCCAATGAGTGTGCGCCTGTACCCAGGGATCTTCCGGACCTCCTGCCATGTGCCAGCCCCCCAGACCCATTAACTCAACCACGGTGTGTGCTTGTGTTGGTGCTGCGATGTGGCTGCAGATGCCACCCTGAAAAAATAATCAAACAGCTCTTTAAGTGATGCTTCCTGCAGGGTTTCCATGGCAACACTTTACGAACCAGTGATGGGAACTTTGGGGGGCTCCCCCCCTCCTCCTTCCCTGGCTGTCACAGAGATCCTTGCTCCAAGAGGCAGTGCTTTACCAAAGCGTTGGCTCCTCCTAGCTGTGGGACCTTGGGCTTGTCACTTACCCTCTCTCTGCCTCAGTTTGTTCATTTATAAAATGGGGACACTAACAGTATCTATCTCATGGGATTGTCCTGAGAATGAAATGAGTTGGTGTGAGTACGGCACTCCTTACATGGCTGGTATGATAAGCAGAGCTCTAAGATGGCCCCCAGGAGTCCCGCTCCCTGGTCCCACCCCCATAATCCCCTCCTCTTGAATGTGGGTGGAACCCATGAATACAACTGAGGTGTCACTCCCATGATTGGATAAAGATACTTGGCCAAGGTGAAGGGAGCTTTTGCAGATGTAATTAAAGCCCAAATCAACTGACTATGAGTTCATCAAAAAGGAAATTACCCTGGGTGGGCCTGACCAAATCAGGTGAGCCCAAGGGTTTGGTGGTCAGAGACTTGAAGCAGCATTCTTCCTTAAAGATCTTAAAGAAGCAAGCTGCCATGGTTCTGCTGCTGCAAGGAAATGAATTCTTCCAACAGTCACATGAGCTGAGGTGTGGACCCCAAGCCTCCGATAAGACCCTTGCCTCAGCTGACACCTTGATGATAGGTTTGTGTGACCCTGAATAGAGAACATAGCTGAGACATGCCCAAAGCTTCTGACCCAAGGAAACCGTGAGATAAATGTGTTTTAGGCTGCTACGTTGGTGGCATTTTGGTACACAGCACTGAGAAACTGATACGGTTAGCTTTTGGTCGATGTCCCTGTTGCGGGTGCAACACGGCCCCACCCATACAGCTACCATGGCGTTCGCTGTGCTACAGTGTAACCGCCTGCTTATCTCTGCCTCCCTGGCTGTCCTGTGACCTTCCCACTCCAGTGCGCAAAGTGAGCCAGTGTTCGATTTTCAGGGTGACCTGGACCGCAACACAGGATCAGATAACACGCACATCCCTCTCCCTCGCAATGAGATGACGTCTGCACACGGGGTCCTGTTGCTCTGGAGGGACAAGAAAAGGGCCTGCTATGGATGCTTTTCTTTGTTTGCCCTGAGCCTGGCCAGAAAATGCAAAAGAGAAGGCATGTGGTGACAGTGGGCCACCGCTGGCTTAATTGCCAACGCGAGAGAACACAAAAGCCCGAAACGCCACGAAGGCAGGAGTGTGGACCTCGTCCCTGCTCACTGGCCAGCACAGTCCATGCGCAGAGGAGGCACTCAGAGTTATTTGTTAAATCAAAAACGAGCCATCATTATTCTTCCATTCCCACTGAATGGAGAATAAAAGCCAAGCCCCTTATCACAGCCGCAAAGGTGACCCTGCATGTTCTGGCCCCTGCTCCCCTCTCTGTTCTCATGCCCTGCCTCTAGATGACCCACTTAGTCCCAGTTTGCCTGGGATGTTTCCAGGTTTCATACGTAAAGACCTATGTCCCAGGAGGCCCTTTGGGCTGGCCACAGCAACACAGTGGGACACCTGCCCTTTCTCTCCCCCCCCCGTGTCCCTGACTCCGGCTCCACGGGCCCTGGGACAGCTCCTCACTCATGCTGGGCCGCCAGCCACCAAAGCGCGACCTCCTCTGCATCACTCAGGTGTCTGCTCAAGAGTCAGCTCCTCAGAGAAGTCCTCCTGGATGTTGCCCTGTCCCAAATGATGCAGCTCACGGTTCTCCTCCCCTGGCCCTGCTCTTGTCCCTGTGGGCCACTTACCCCAATCTGATATGAGATTATTTACTTGTTGACCGGTCTCCATGCTAGAAGTCACCTCCATAAGGGTAGCGACTGTCTTGATCACTGCTGGGTCCCCATGCCAAGGACGCATGTTGACTGAATAAATGAAGCCTTATCTTCTACCTCGACTTTCAGGAACCACATGAGAGCAGCCCTCTGGGTCTCAGAAAGCGGAGCTGCCTGGCCCCCTTCTGTCGTTCCTGGAATGTCCAGTGCTGTGCTGTCCTTCCCACTGTCCTCTATGCCAAGCTGCACCCCTCCCCCACCCCTTCTTCCTTACCGCCCCACCAGGGATCCCCGGAGGATGAACCCCCAGGATGGGTCTCGACCCCACCTCCTCGGCATCGAAACTCTCTTTCGTTTGTCGGGTTCAAGAAATCTTACGTCTGCTCTGCCTCTAGCATACCTCACTCAATTATTCAACACCCACAATCCACACACAGGAGCTGGATTCACTCACACAGACGTTATCAGACCACTGACTCGGAACCTTGGTGCTCTCTGGCAGCCAGCTTTTCCTAATTATTCATTAATTTATTTTATAACTCTATGGATCAGACTCAGACCTGGCCTTCAAGGGGCTCGCAGCCTTGTGGGGAGAAAAATGTGTGAGCACGTAATTCCAGGAACATGAGGGGGTGCTGGGGCTGAAGCCCGTGCCAGGTGCCGTGGCAGCCCTTGGGGGTGGGGGGTGGGGGGCATGATCATTTCCAGTGGACACAGAAGCTGTCATTTGCAAAACATTTCTGAGCTCATCCACAAAATGGGAGTGATGAGGAATCAGGAGTGTTGAGACAATTAAATGAGCCATCATGCAAACACCTACCACTGATCCTGGCACATAGTAAGTGGTCAGTGAACGGCACAGTGGCTGTTTCAGCTGGCTGCAGTGGAAAGCATTCGAGCAAATTCGTGCGGCTTGGCCTGGAGAGCAAGTGTGCAGGCTCCTTGGGTCTGGAGTTCTGACTGCAGGGCCGTGGCTCACTCCTCCCCCACCTGACATCACCCTTACAAGCTCTTTCTTCTCTCCTCATCCACCTCTAAGAGGTGTCTAAGAGCTCAGCCTGGACACAGTCCCCAGGGAGGAACAGGGAGCCCTGCAGGTGGACAGCGCTGCTATCCCTGGGGGGCTTGCTCTCTCAGCCAGAAAGGGTGGGGCAAGATTTAATTCAGAGAAAGCATGTGCAATGTTTCCACAAGTGCACCTGCTCCATGGGAACCAGCCACCTCCAAGCAAGAACTGTTAGGTCAGCCGGGTTCTCGTAGGGGATTTTAAGCAGGATTCATTTGACAAACACCTGATTTACAAACAGCCCTGCAGGAATAGATTTATTCCTCTTCTGTGTTCAAATGCTCCAACAGCTTCTGCTCTCAGAGTAAACACTGAAGTCCTTGCAGTGGCCCTCAGGGCCCCATACAAATGATACCTTCTTGCCCTTTTCTCTACCGCTCTCCCTCCACTCACCCCTCCTGCCCCAGGGCCTTTGCACTTGCAGCTCCCTCTGCCTGGAACCATCTTCCTCCAGAAGATCAGCAAAGTTCACTCCCTCACCTCCTTCCAGTGTTTCCTCTCATGTCAGCTTCTCAGTGACACTGTTCCTGCCCATTCTGTTTCATATCACAAGCTGTAGCCTCGCCACTCCCAATCTCCATTCCCTGCGTGTGCTTTCTCAACAGCATTTAGAAGCACCTGACATACTTAGCCTAATTATGTTGTTTATGTTCTCTAGAAGGTAAGCTCTGTGGGGAAAGGGGTTTCTTTTTGTTTCATTCCTTCCTATCCCTGGAGCTGAGAGCAGTGCCTGGCCCTCGTTGCCCTCGGTAACTATCTGCCGAATGAATAAGTGAAGTGAGGAACAAAGAGAGGGAGCCACCCACCCAAGAGCGAGGACTCTGCTATCAAGGAGTTGAGAGCCTAGGTCCTGCCCTCTTCTGCCTTCCTCACCCAGCCCCCAGAGCGCTCTCTTAAGCACACCCCTGACCTTCTCACGCTCCTCCTTCAAGCCCCTCATTGAGCTCCTCCCACAGCCCCTGCTGCCCCTAAGCCTTCCCAGCAGGGAGAATTACGTAGGGGAAAGAGTAGTGCCATCACCTGATGATGGGCTTCTCCCTCACGCTCAAGGGGACCTTCAAGGTAAAGGAAGATACGGGGCACCTGGGCGGCTCAGTCGGTCAAGCATCCTACTCTTGATTTCAGCCCAGGTCATGATCTTGCGGTTCATGAGTTTGAGCCTCACGTCGGACTGTGTGCTGACAGGGTGGAAACTGCTTGGGATTCTCTCTTTCTCTCTATCCCTTCCCTGCTTACTCTTATGTGCCTATGCACGTGCTCTCTCTCTCTCTCTCTCTCTCTGTCTCTCAAAATAAATAAACTTAAAAAAAAAAAGGTAAAGGAAGATAAAGGCCAAACTCCCTGGCCCGGCCTGTGGCCTCTCTCCAGGAGCATGCAGGAGCTCTGTGCCTTACAGGATGTGTAAGGCTGAATGTGTCTTCCTGTGTGTCTTAAACCTCCGAGCTGCAGGCAACGGACCACATGATGCTCCTGCTTGGAGGCTGTCCTCTCCTCCACCCTCTGCATCTTTGACCTTGGCGCTGCCCACTGTGGCTGGACCAAGCTCTCTTGCCTCCTCCACCTTCCCTACCTGGAAAACTCCTGTTCAGCCTTCAAAACACGGTTACTTCATGCATGCCTCAGCTATCACCGGTCTGAGCCGCTTTCCCTGAGCGGTGCCCAGGATGGGTCTGGCAGCCCTGCTCTCTCCGAACACCTACCGTCTCTTTGCGCACCTGTCTCCCTGCCGCATGGGCGCCTCTGCACCTTGGCAGGCCCCTGGGGAGCTTTAAAAATGTCAGTGTATAGGGGCATCTGGGTGGCTCAGTCAGTTGAGCGCCCAACTTCCGCTCAGGTTATGATCTCATGGCTCGTGAGTTTGAGCCCTGCGTCGGGCTCTGTGCTGACAGCTTGAAGCCTGGATCCTGCTTTGGATTCTGTGTCTCCCTCTCTCCCTGACCTACCCTACTCATGCTCTCTCTCTCTCTCTCTCTCTCTCTCTCAAAAATAAATAAACATTTAAAGATTTTTAAAAAAATATCAGTGTGTTGGTCCTACTCCCAAAGACTGACTTATTTGATCTGAGACAAGGTCTGAGCATGGGTTTTGTGTGTGTGTGTTGTCTTTTTTTTTTTACAGCTTTGTTGAGGTATAATTGACACACAAGCCACACATATTTGAGGTGCACACTTGGATCAATTTTAGCCTATGCCTGCTCTCCTGAAGTCATGACCACAATCAGGATAACAAAGGTATCGATGACCTTTGAGAGTTTCCCGATGACCTGTGTAGCTGCTCTCTCTCCCCCCCTCTCTGTCCGTCCCACCCCCTGACAGCCACAGATCTGCCTTCTTTCACTCTTTACATGTTTGCAGCTTCTAGAATTTTATATCATTGGACTCATACGGTATACGGTCTCTTTTGTCTGGCTTCTTTCAACCAGGACAATTCATTTGAGATTCATCCCTGTTGTATATCTCATCGTAGTTCATTGTTTATTGCTGAGTAATAGTCCATGAGATATATATACCAAAGCTTCTTTATCCATTCACCCGTTGGTGGACAATTTGTATTATTTTCCAGTTTTCGGTGCTAAACATTTGGGCACAAGTCTTTGTGAAGACACAGGCTTTTATTTCTCTTGGGGTACCAGCCGGGAGTGGAATGACTGGGGCATAAGACAGGCCTATGTTTAACGTTTTAAGAAACCGTCAAACTTTCTTTCCATGGTGGTTGTACCACTGTGCATTGTGCATGTGCAGTCACCGGGAGCATGAGGGTTTGAGAATCTCCCGGGTGGTTCTAATCTGCAGTTTGGGGGTTGGAACAACTGCCCTAAACAGATCAAAAAGATCTTTGAGTTGAAGCTGTGCCATGCAGTGATTGAGAGAAGGCTCTGGAGCAGGACTGCCTGGGTTCAAATCCCAGCTCTGTCACTTACAGATGTGGCACTTACCCTCTCTATGACGCATTTATACAACAGGCATGCTAACAACAGAACTTGCTTCATAGGGTTGTGAGAATGTGCATGTAAATGTGCTTGAGACAGACCTTGGAACATGGTCAGGACCTTGTAAATTGCCCCGGAGTGGGGCAATGACAAAGGTTCTAGAATGCTCGAGGTCCACACATTTCGGGCTCTTGATGCCCATTGAGGTAATTCTGGGACTCACCCCTCCCCTTCCCATCAAGACTTCTGCTTTTCTGTTTTTATTCCCGAGGATAGGGACCTCAAACCTCCATTTTCCTCTGGTCCTGTCCAGAAGGATGGGTGCATGACCCCCTCCCCTCATCCAAAGCTCTGCCTCTGACCCCAGAGGCCACCTGGGGAGCGCAGGGTTTTCCTGGCCTCAGGTGGGGATAGCGTGAGGTGCGACACTGGGAGTCCAGGGAGTAGTGCCAGGTGCCTCTGGGTTTACACCTTGTTCTGTCCCTAACTAGCTGGGTGGCCATGGACAGGACATGGGACTGCTCTGTGATCAGCTTCCTCAGCTATACAACCGCCGTCACAACGCCTCCCTCACAGGACTGGGGAAGACTGAATGGGAACCGGTGGGTAAAGCGTTCAGCACTGTGACAAGTGGCACGTGGGGAACACTCAGGAAAAGCTCACTCTCATTCTTTACCTCCCAGGGACAGAGGCAGAGGCTGCCTGCCCCCCCCCCTGCCCCCCACACCTGCCCCACGGCCGGCCCTGCTCAGGTACCTCTATCCAGCATGCTTTCCTTTGGTGTACCTCATGGAGCCTGAATGGAAGCCAACACATGATGGAGCTGGCCTCTATTCAGGCTCACCCCTCATCCTCGTCCCCTTAACCATGGGGCTAAGGGCCCCCACTCCCCGCCTCCTGCTTCCCACTGAAGTCCTCTTGGGACCAGTCCTGATAGAAAGCTCTGGTTTATGGTGCTGTGTCCTACCTGATTTGTGAGGCCTCATCAGAGCCTGTCATCCCTGGATTTATTGCCGTCTGGCTTTGAAATCATGCCAGGAGACAAACGCCTCCCAAGCTTAGTGCCACAAACACACAGTCTTCAGGTGTAGGTCTAAGGCTCTGGGTGAAGGGTCCTTCCCAGGTGCAGGTAACTGCCTCCTGATTTCCAACTTGCCCCAACCAAGGCCAGGGGGTAAGGGCGATGGTAAAGGATGTGCCTCTGCCCAAGTTCGGGTGCCATCAGAATGTGCTCGAAAACTGCGGTCCGTGCCTTCAGGGAGTCTCATTTAACATCACACCAACATTAAACACGTAGGCACACCAAGCCTTCCTGTTCACCAATTTATTAAACACGGGCAGGAGCAGCTACATAATTTCAGGGCCTGGCACAAACTTAAAATTTATGGTCCCTTGCTCAAAAACATGATTAATAATTTGAGGGGCGCCTGGGTGGCTCAGGCAGTTAAGCGCCCGACTTCAGCTCAGGTCATGATCTTGTGGTTCATGAGTTTGAGCCCCGCATCAGGCTTTATGCTGACAGCTCAGAGCCTGGAGCCTGCTTCACATTCTGTGTCTCCCATTGTCTCTCTCTGCCCCTCCCCCACTCATGCTCTCTGTCTCTCTCTCTCTGTCTCTCTCAAAAATAAACATTAAAAAAAAAAAAAACGGTTAACAATTTCAAGATGGCAGCAGTGCACGAAGCCACACGCGGGGCCCTCGGCACCTGTGTGACTGCAGAGGCCACAGGTCCGAGAAGCTGGTCCTCAGTGCAAGAAGCTACATAAAGGGCACAAATTGAGGAGCAACAGAATGAAGGCTGGGCCGAGGGGGACAGGGAGGACGGCACTTGCTTTCAATTCACAGTCCAATACTGGATACAGAGGAGGAAAGAAGTCAGTAGGTAAGTACAGAACACAGCAATAGGGCCAATGGCCAAGGTGTGATGGGGAGGGTATGAACTTCATGGAAGTAGCTATCCTGCTGTGAAGAGGTAAGGGGGCGGTCAGGGGTAGCTTCCAAAAGAAATGATGCAAGATCTGAATTTTATAGGAGAGGAAACCCATAAGGCTCTTTGAATTTCCAGGGAGTTCCCTGGTCCATGGAGCTTCTGGTCTTTTTTTTTTTTTTAAGCTTATTTATTTTTTTTGAGAAAGGGGGTGCGGGAAATAGGTGGAGGAGGGGCAGAGAGACAAGGAGAGAGAATCCCAAGCAGGCTCTGAGCCACCAGCACAGAGCCCCATGCGGGGCTCGATCCCACAAACCACGAGATCGTGACCCGAGCCGAAACCAAGAGTTGCGTGCTTCACAGACTGAGCCACCCAGGTGCCCCATGGAGTTTCTGGTCTTGACCTCGGGTCTAGCCAGCCTGTCAGCAGGGAATTTCAGCAAAGGACTGTGATTCTAGGTCAACCTGGGTCCTACCTCCACATCCTTGCAGGCCCAGTCCACATAGAGTGAACCTTTGCCCCAGGCCTTAATTCCCAATTAGGCTGAGGCCGAGGTGTGGGCCGCATATGCTGGGGGCCGGTTCGCCAGGAAGACGCTCAGCTACTGAGGAAACCTCACTGACCACTCCATGTCTCTGGTTCTGTGGGCTTCTGCACTGACTCCTCTGAAGTGATGAAAATCTCTATTTTATTGTGAAAAATCATCTCCCAAAATAGAGCCAACTGCCCGGGGTGGTAATGGAAGTGCAAAGCAAGCGAGGGAGTCTAAGGAAGTAATGGTTTTGAGCTAGAAAAGAGAAGCTGTGGGTGAATTAAGGAGTGGATGTGGAAGCTGATGGGGGCTCTGATTTGCGAGTGTTTGAAAACAAGAAAAAGACGATTTATGAAATCATTTCAGCAAGTGCTTCAGCCAGGGCAAAAATTGCTCGCTGAGTGGGAACGAATACTTGGGCGACGGCTACAAAGGCGGCTGGGCACGTTGGGAGAATGTGCCCGGGGAACCCACGGCTGTCCCTGGAAATGCGTTTGGAAGGCAGCTGGGAGCCCATAAATGTTTCCATAAAGCGCCAGGTGGTGGAGGCAGTTGTGTGGCTGCCGAACTGACCTTTAAGCACAAAGGAAGGTTTAAACATTTTCCAGAGTGTTTTCCCTGGCTGAGGGAGAAGTTAACAGGGGCGTGGCATTATTATTCATCATGATCCTATCCGGGCTTAGAAGCTTTACTTAAACTCCACGTGGATGTTGCTCAAGTAATGATGTGAGCCAACGCAGAGGGGGGTTATTTTAGTGGAGAATTGATTTTAATATTTTATAAACGGCTTTGGTCTTATATTTATGGAATCATTAAAGGTCTGAGGAGGTCACCAAAATACCTTTTTTTTCAAGTGCACACTTTACTGATATTTTTTAAGAGGAGAAATATTCTGTGAAGATATTTGAGGATTTGAGAATGTCAGGTTCTCAGAATATACCCTCCTTGGATTTCAAGGATCTGCACCCCCAGGGACACACACTCACCCCAGTGTGAACACACACAGGCATGCTCTTGCTTAATCACCCAGCACACCTGCACTCACGGGCACACTCAGGCTCCAGGGTGCACCCTTTCCCCTACACCACATGGCTATTTCTACCAACATCTTTCTCTTTCGAAACATGGCAATCGCACCTCCTCCTTTCCTGATTCCCCAGGTCAAATCCTAGCCGAGGTCCATACAAGTCACTCAACAGGGTCTTCTAGAGGTATCCAGAGGAAAATGCATGCACAGTTGCTTTTTTAATGTTTATATATTTTTGAGAGAGAAAGAGAGAGAGAGAGGACAAGAGGGGGAGGGGCACAGAAGAGAGAGGGAGACACAGAATCTGAAGCAGGTTCCAGGCTCCGAGCTGTCAACACAGAGCCCGACGTGGGGCTCAAACCCACAAACCGCAAGATCATGACCTGAGCCGAAGTCAGACGCTTAACCGACTAAGCCACCCAGGTGCCCCGCACAATTTGTGGTCACTTCCCCACCCGAGGTGCTAAGCAGGAAGTCAAGGCTTCCATGTTGGGGAGAAATGCCCCATCGGGCCAGCCCAATGAGGTCAATGCAGAGTGGTTTGGACTAACCCGAGAGAAATGCCTCACTTGGGGCAATGGGCCTCTCCCACTGCACTTTCAGAGTCTGGTCTGTGAGGAAGGGCCTTGGTGGAGCAGGGTAAGCCTTGAGACAGGGGAAGGAGGGCTAGTTTGAAGGGTGCATCCCCTGGGATAACAGAAACTCAGAAGCACATCAAGTCTTCCTTGGACAATTCCCTGAGCGACGAAGGACCACCCTAGTTGAAGCACTCTTAGATAATAAAACATGGGAACTGCCCACATCGGTTATTGTTTCAGTGCTTGGCCAATCGTCCAAAGCAAGGTAAATTTTAAAAGTTTTTTTTAAACTCCAATAAAGTCAACATGCAGTATTATATTGGTTTCAAGTGTACAATATCGTGAGTCAACAATTTCACACATTCCTCAGTGCTCATCATGATAAGTGTACTCTTGATCCACTTCACCTAATTTTACCCATCCCCCCACCCACCTCCCCTCTGGTAACCAACAGTTTGTTTAGTTTGAGTCTGTTTTTTGTCTGTCTCTTTTTTTCTGTGTTCGTTTGTTTTGTTTCTTAAATTCCACATGTGAGTGGAATCAGATTTGTCTTTCTCCGTATTTGTCCTTCTCTAATTTTGCTTAGCTTAATACTCTCTAGATCCATCCATGTTGCAAATGACAAGATTACATTTTAAGACTAAATAATGCTCCATTGTATATATACACCACATCTTCTTTATCCATTCATCTATGGATGAACACTTGGGTCCCTTCCATAGTTTGGCTATTGCAGTAAATAATGCTTCAATAAACATAGGGGTGCGTATATCTTTTCAAATTAGTGTCTTCATATGCTTTGGGTAAATACCCAGTAGTGGAATTACTGGATCATAATCCAGTAATTATGGGAAGCCCTATTTTGAAATTCTTGAGGATCCTCGATACTGTTTTCCACAGTGGCTGCCCCAGTCTGCATTCCCACCAACACTATACAAGGGCTCCTTTTTCTCCACAACCTCACCAAAGCTTGTTGTTTCTAGTGTTTTTGATTTTAGCCATTATGACAGGTGTGAGGTGACATCTCATTGTAGTTTTGACTTGCATTCTCTGATGATGAGTGATGTTGAGCATCTATTCATGTGTCTCTTGGGCATCTGTTCATTTTCTTTGGAGAAATGTCTGTTCATGTTTTCTGCCCATTTCTTAATTGGATTATTTGTTTTGGGGGTAGCGAGTTGAATATGTTATTTATATATTTTGGATACTAATCCTTTATCAGATGTGTCATTTGCAAATATCTTCTCCCATTCAGTAGGTTGTCTTTTAGTTTTGTCCATAGCTTTATTGATTGTTTCCTTTGCTGGCTTTTTATTTTGATGTAGTCCCAATAGTTTATTTTTGCTTTTGTTTCCCCTGCCTCAGGATGCATATCTGGAAAAATTGCTATGGGCAATGTCACAGAAATTACTGCCTGTGCTCTCTTCTAAGGTTTTTATGGTTTTAAGTCTCACGTTTAAGTCCTTAACCCATTTTGAGTTTATTTTTGCACACAGTGTAAGATAGGAGTACAGTTTCATTCTTTTGCATATACCTCTCCAGTTTTCCCAACACCATTTGTTGAAGAGACTGTCTTTTTCCCCTTGAAAATTCTTGCCTCCTTTGTTAAAGATTAATTGACCATATAACTATGGGTTTATTTCTAGGCTCTCTATTCTGTTCCATTGATCTGTAGGTTTATTTTTGTGCCAGTCCCATACTGTTTTGATTTCTACAGCTTTGTAGTATATTTTGAAATCTCAGATTGTGGTACCTCCAGTGTGGTTCTTCTTTTGCAAGATTGCTTTGGCTATTCCAGGTCTTATGTGGTTCCATATACATTTTAGGATTGTTTGTTCTGGTTCTGTGAAAAATGCTGCTGGTATTCTGATAGGGACTGTATTAGATCTGTAGATTGCTTTTAGGTTAGTATGGACATTGTAACAATATTTGTTCTTCCAATCCATGAGCATGGAATATCTTTCCATTTGCTTGTGTCATCGTCAATTTCTTTCATCAGTTTTTTTAGTTTTTAGAGCACAGGTCTTTCACCTCTTTGGGTTAAATTTATTCTTAGGTGTTTTTTTTTTTTTTTATTTTTGGTGCAACTGTAAATGGGGTTATTTTCTTAATTTCTTATGGGACATATTCTTGGTGTACTTCTGCAGGTTCAGCACCGAGATACTCTCTAGCTATTAAGTTAGCAGTTCTTGCTAAACTTTCCCTTAGGTTAATACAGAAAAATCTGAGCAGACATGAGAGAGAGGTTGAGCTGCTCTTCATTCTGTCTTCATTCTGTGGCCAGCATAACAGAATGGGAGGAGGGCTAGGTGGAGGACTGGAAAACTTAGATTCAAGGTCTAGCTGTGCAACTTGTCAGCAAGGTCACTTTGCCACTCAGAGCTTCAGCTTCCTCATTTCTAAAACGGGCACTATCACGCCTGCTGATTTGTTGTTTTCAAGATGCAGTGGGTCAGTGGACATGAAAGTGTTTGGGAGTCTGTGAATTCCAGTGCACGTGTGAGAAGTTATTAACTAGCAGTGGGCCTGGCATTTCCTCCCGCTTCAACAAAATTGTAAATTCCATTTATGTTTGTTGAAGGCAGGTCTCTATCTCCCTTCTACAGAGGAGAGGACATTCCAGACTTTATCTCCTGCCCTCTTATTTGTTCCTCCTCAAAAAAAGAGGAGAAACACAACCGATTTTTGAGAACCTAAAATCCACCGGGCCATATTTTAAACAGCAGAAGGGCTGACTCTTGCATTTTGCTCCAATTTAATCTGCCTTCTAGAGGGAAGCACGCCATTCTCTCCTTCTGGTCCACCATTTCTATTTGTGGCCAAGTGGGTAAACCATGGCAGCCTTGGTGTCTTCCCTTTGGAAGAAAGATGGCCAGCCCTACCTAATTCTCCAGTCTAGCCTTACCAAAGTCCTACACTTTGCGCAGCCTTTCCAGTTATAAGTAGAGCTAGTTCTTTGATTCCTGTTTGGTGAGGTATCTTTGCATTTCCTTTCTTTGACTTAGAGCTCAAATAAAAGGAGTATCTTAAGTCCCCTGAACTCTTGTTACTCACCTTTACAGCTTTTCACAAATCCCAGGTGGCAGATGGACCCCAAGATGACCCCCTCACCAAATTCCCTGCCTTCTGACGCTCATACCACTGTGTAATACCATCCCCTCAAGTGTGGGTGGGGCCTGTGACTTGCTTTTAACCAACAGAATATAGCAAAGGTGATGTCACCCTCACAATGATGTCACATTATATAGGACTCTGTCTTAGGCTGGAGAAGACAAACTCTCTCTGCAGACTCCATGAACTCAGTGGCCATGTTGGAGAAGCTCATGTGACAATGTGACAAGGAACTGGAAGTATCCTCTAGGACACAAGAGCTTCCTCTGGAAATTAAGGGGGGCAGCCAGCTGACATCCAGCAGGAATCCAGGGGCCCTCAGTAACAGCTGCAAGGAAACAAAGCCTTCCAGCTACCAGAACAAGCATGGAGGAGGATTCCTCCTCAACCAAGCCTCCAGATAAGAATGCAGCCCAGTCAACACTTGACTGCAACCTGCGAAATCCTGAGCAGAGGATCTAGTTAGACTGTGCCCAGACTCCTGACCCACAGGATAACTGCATTAATGTTATTAATCATGGGATAATAAACGTGTATTGTGTTAGGTTTCTAAATTTGTGATAATTTTATAATCACGATAATCCATAATTGTGGTCATGGATCATTGTGATGATAACTACTACACCCAGCTTTACTGGGACTTTGCCACCCTGAGGCTACTTTCTTAGGCCTCTGCTAACCCTACCCCCACCCAACCCCTGCTTTCTTGGTTGTGTGCCCCTCTTGGCATGTTCTGTGCACATCCTGTCTGTTCCCTAGTTCCCTGGAGAAGGCCCCCTAAGAGACACTCCCATCATCATGCACTTAGAGGTGATAATTGAAACTGTGGGAGTCAGTGAGATCATAGGAGAAAGAATAGGTCGAGAGAAGATCAGAACAAAAACCGAACCGTATGGAATGCTCACATTTAGAGGTTGCTAGTCTGAACGGAGATGTACCATAAGCATAAAAATGTATCCAATCTCAGAGACTTAACATGGAAGGCAGAATATAAAATATCTCAATATATTTTGCAAGGGTCACAAAATTAAAAATAATATTTTGGGGGGCACCTGGGTGGCTCAGTTGGTTAAGCATCTGACTTCAGCTCAGATCATGATCTCGCAGCTCATGAGTTCGAGCTCCGTGTTGGGCTCTGTGCTGACAGCTCAGAGCCTGGAATCTGCTTCAGATTCTGTGTTTCCCTCTCTCTCTCTGCCCCTTCCTCCACTCGCACTCTCTCTCTCTCTCTCTCAAAAATAAATAAGCATTAAGAATTTTTAAAAAAATAATATTTTGGGGGCGCCTGGGTGGCACAGTCGGCTAAGCGTCCGACTTCAGCCAGGTCACGATCTCACGGTCCGTGAGGCTCTGGGCTGATGGCTCGGAGCCTGGAGCCTGTTTCCGATTCTGTGTCTCCCTCTCTCTCTGCCCCTCCCCCGTTCATGCTCTGTCTCTCTCTGTCCCAAAAAAAATAAATAAACGTTGAAAAAAAAATATTTTGGATGTGTTAGGCTAAAAAAATATATTATCAGATTTAATAACAATATTTCTTTTTACTCATTTAATGTGGCTACTAGAAATTTAAAATTGCATACATGGCTCATATTTGAGATTTACATTATATTTCTACTAAACAGAGTGATAGATATGTAAATAGATAGATAGATAGATAGATAGATAGATAGATAGATATTTTGGAATTACTTAGCAAGCATTTACTGATGCCAGACTCTATGTCGTCTGATCCTTATTGTTACTCTGTCAGTTAGATATTGTTATTTCCATTTTGCAAGCCAGAAAGTGAGGTTCTGAGAGATTAAGCGATTAGGTGATCTTCTTCCCAAGGTCGCTCCAAGAATTCATAAGGAGTCAGAAATGCAAAGCCACGGCCATGGGACTCAACAGCCAGCACCAGTACCCAATGCTCTGCCGGCTCTGCAGATGCATGAACGGGTGAGTAAATGTGTATGTGTCCAATGTGATGGAAGCCCCGCCACCAAGCTCTCTAGCTAGGCAAGGGCAGGCTGGGTTGTGGAGGTGGCACCCTAGAACTCACCCCTGCTTCCCTCCCTCCCACGCACCCCCCCTCCCCTGTGAAGCTGCCACACACTCTCCCTCTGGAATCTCTTTCTGCAGATACTGATCCCACCACCATTTCAGATCTCCCCCCGGTCTCTGGTACCTCAAGGGAGGCCAGCCTGGTAGAATCGTAAGGTGACACTGAGTGGCACTACGGATGGAGCTCAGGCTTAGCACCTGGGAGCAGGCAGTTCTATAGAAGATCTCCTGGCACCCTCCCACCCCCTGCCCTGCCTGCCAGCCTGAGCCTCCCCAGGAGGGAGGGGGCCTCCCCAGAGGCTGTTCCTTGCCTGCAGGGACTGAGCTGAAATGCACGTCGGGGCAGGGCTGGGCCCCAGAGCAGGCAGACCTGCGTGTGCCCACTCGCCCTCTCCTGCCTCTGAGACGTGGAGCAGGGAAGTGTTTGCAGACCATGGAACTGGTAAGTGGCAAATTCTGGATTCTAATCCAGATCTGCATAACTCCAAAACGGGTGTTCTTTTTTCCATAACTACCTCCCTCCTTCCTGCACCGGCCATCTGCTTCACTGCTTATTTCCGTAAGCCTCAGTTTCCTCGTCAGTAAAATTGGGATGGTAATAATCAGGCTGCTGGGAGGATTAATTGGGAGACTGCGTGTGAGGAGCTTAGCACAGTGCCTGGCGTGGCAGAAACACTCTGGAAATGGGAGCGATTACCATTATCAGGATCATTATCATGATCATTCTGGCGGCCCTTGTGGCATCCGCAGGGGCTGTTCGAAAGTCGCTGGCAGTTAGGAGGCTCTCCTTCAAGGCTTCTGGCATGGCCAGAGACACCTTCCCGGAGAGAATGACCAAGATTAATAGGTGTTTGAACATCGATATCTGTCCTCCAAGGATGCCCTGCCCAGGCCACAGCAGCCGTGACTTCTGGGGTCCCCAGGGCCCTGGGTGCACAGGTGAGACGGCCAGGCAGCCTCGTAGACATGGGCGTTCGTGACCCATCTTCCGCCAACTCTGGGAGGGTCCCTGGCAGCAGCACACCCACCTTGGCCCTTTTCCTGATCCTCACTGCTTCAGCTTTTGTGTAATGCCAGGCATGTTCTGATGTCCTTTCTGTGTGTGCACGGGCCGGAGAAGAGCCACCAGCTCCGAGCAGCTCAGGCTGTGGTTTCGCCATGGGGCCCAGTGGTGCGGAGGCTGACTGCTCCTTTGCCTTTTCCAGAAGCTCTGGGAAGGCCAAGTGGGATGTCCTAGTACCTTCAGCAAGGTAGGAGAGGGGTGAGGGACAGTGTTGGCAGGGAGCCCAACCCTGACTATCCTCAATAGCCCACCCGGGAGCCCTCCAGGTTGGTGGTAAAACCTGTTTCCAGAGGACTTTCAAAGAGGCAGGTAGACTACTGTTTACAGACATACTAAGGGCTTTTTTCTGGAGGACGTGGGTGGGTGAGAGAGAGCCAGCACAACTGACCAAATAAATTACAGCCTGAGGGGGGGCGCCTGGGTGGCGCAGTCGGTTAAGCTTCCGACTTCAGCCAGGTCACGATCTCGCGGTCCGTGAGTTCGAGCCCCGCGTCAGGCTCTGGGCTGATGGCTCGGAGCCTGGAGCCTGTTTCCGATTCTGTGTCTCCCTCTCTCTCTGCCCCTCCCCCGTTCATGCTCTGTCTCTCTCTGTCCCAAAAATAAATAAACGTTGAAAAAAAAAAATTAAAAAAAAAAAAATTACAGCCTGAAACTTCTTTCAGCTCAGGAGACAAATATTTATATTTATGTCACTGATATTCCCTAGGGAAGCTGGTCTATCTAGGACCACATGCTGCCTAGAAACATTTTAAAGTTCTTTCAGCCACTCTTACAGTCTGGTGACCCCCATGGCTGCCCGGGCCAGGGCCAGGGCCAGGGCCGGGGTAGGGGGAATGGGTGGAGGGTGGCTGCAGAAAGGGACTCACTGGGAACTTCTGGATGGCAGACAGGGCTTGAGAAAAGGGAGGTGGGAAATGTGGCCCAGACCTCACAGTCCCCACAGGCTAAGCCAGGTCCCCCTTATAACTCACACAGCACAGTGCTCAAAATAATACATTTATTTGATGACTATTTGATGAATGGTTTTATGACCTATCACACTGTGGGAGGCTTAACAATGCCCATCTCCCCCACCAAAAGATGTCCATGTCTTAATTTCTGGAACCTGTGGATGTGCTACTTTACATGGTAAAAGGGACTTCGAAGATGTGATTAAGCCCGGGGTCTGGAGACGGGGAGGTTGTCCTGACCATCCGGGTAGGCACAATGAAATCGAAAGGTGCCAGTGTCGGTAGGAGGAGATGTGACCATGGAAGCAAGCGGAAACAGTCTCCCTTCCCGCCTCCAGAAGGAGCCAGCACTTCCAGCAGCCCGACTCCAGCCCAGCGAGGCTGACTTTGGACTCCTGGCTTCCAGAGCCATATGAAGATAAATCTGTGTTGTCTTAAGCCACTGGATTTGTAGTAATTTGTCACAGTGACAATAAGAAGCCAGCACACATACTATGAGCTGCAAGAAGACTGCCGACCATCCACTGACGTCCCTGTAAGGCCCGGCACAACGCTGGAGCGGGCGGGGGGAGCCCCACAGCTAGAAGACTAAAAGGTCTCCATTCAAGGCTTCTCCCTCACGGTCGAGAGAAAGCTGAGTTCAGAGAAGGTAAGCCATCCGTCCAAGTTTGCACAGCTGTAGGTTAATCTTGGCCTCTAAACCCCAGGTCCCAGCTCCCAGCCACCCCTGCTGACCCAGGCCCTGCGTGGCTCTGGCTCCTTCCTCAACCAGAGGCCAGGCTCAACCCAGTCAGAGCCCAGCCCTGCAGGGATCCACCCTGGCCACACTGATTACCTAAGGATGCTCTGGGGCTATTTCCTGGCAGCTTGGCACGCCCCCGTCTTTACAGCAAGGGCACCGATGTGCCTGTGGAGCAGGAAGAACTCTCAATGCCAGGCAGCAAGAAGACCCAGAGGGGAACAGTACAGCCAGCCGGGAGAGAACATTCCTCCCCACCGGGAGGGCGGCCGAAGGGGCTTCCTGGCAAAGGAGACGGGGTCTGAAATGGCTTGGAGGGCCAGCAAGGAGGCTGAAGATGTGCCTCATTATTCACTCCATGAATTGCCCCAGTTCTACAGGCCCCGAGGGGCGTCCTGGGTTGAATGAGACGAGGTTCAGCTGAGGAGGCAGCCTGTGTGAGAAGGACAGTGAGGAAGTGCCCACACGGCTGCCTGAAGTCTGTTCCCCTCTCCCGCTAGGCCACAGCCCTTTCTGGACTGCCTGTCGAATTCAGGGAGGGGGCTGCGCTCAGGCCTCCAGGAGCCGCCAGTGTAGGGCACCTGCCCTTTTGGACTCAGGATCCATCTGAGCAGACAGGACTCCCACGGGGGGAGACTCTGAGCCCCCAGGGTGCCAGGGCAGATGACGGATGCTCCCAGCAGGTGTGCCCAGCACAAGGTCCCCTCCAGTATGGGGAGGGGGGGCGGCGATCAGGCCAGAACTCAAGGAAAAGGCCAAGTCTTTTACAGGAAAAACTTAGACAAGCTGAGAGGAGAAAGGGGAGTCCAGGGATGGCTCAGAACAATGGGCTGCTGTGGTTTCAGCACAGAACTGTCCCCTGTTCATGCATGTGCACGTGGCCACTGGGCTGCCTCCCCTCCCCTCCCCGCCCCCGCGAGAAGCCACAGATCTGACAGCCCTGAGCAATGGTTGGGATGCTGTAAACACACATCATTCATTTGCCTACCTTAAGGGCGGCTTGTAAGTCTTTCTTTGTGTGTGTTTTCATCAAGAAGTAATCTTTACAACCACAAAAAAATGTCCAATAACATTTCTCTCCCTTGGCAAACATCCGCCGTATATCAAAGGCTCAAATACACAATGCGGAGGCTCACAGGGCCAGGTGCTGGCGATAGCTTTACAGCAGCCTGCGAGAGCTGTCTGAGGGTCACATGGGCCCTCACAAATCTCACGTGGCTCCAGAAACTGATAACCCAGCATGCAGAAGAGATACCGCCTGCCACTTTGCTCGTTCTGCCTTTCTCCTGGAAATGCTTCTCTGGACCCGGCACTGGGCCAGGCACCAGGCACGCAGGCATGAGTAAGTCAGGCGGCTTGTCCCCAAGGAGTCTTTTACTGTGTGCTGTTCTAAGTGCTCTGTATGTTGTAACTCACTTCGTCCTTGCAGAAGCCCCCCAGACGGTGTTCTGGCTATCCCCATTTTACAGCTGAGGAAACTGAAACCCAGGAAGCGGAAGAAACTTGCTCCAGGTCACAGGGCTGGCCAGTGGCACAGCCGCTTGGACTGTGCATTTCCTCCACTGGACTGAGCGTCCCAAGGTCAGGGCTAAGCACTGCTCATCTCCACACAGGGCTCAGCACGAAGCAGCCCTCAGGAAAATACTGGCAAGTGTTTGAACATGAACTCAAGAGCGGGAAGGGGACCACAGGCCAATTTCAGAACCCAACACCCCCTCCCTGCCCCCATATTGCACAGTGAAGCCACCAAGTCCCAGAGAGGAGAGGGAGCTTCTCAAGGAGTGACCTTCTTAGGACAAGAGTCTCCTGGCCCCTCCCACACTAGCACACTTGAATGTTTAGACACTTTTTATTTGTGAGTGTCCCTAACAAGCCCAAGGAGACGAGTACTCTGTGAAGGGAGCAGCCACCAAGAGCCAGGCACAAAGCCAGGTGCTTGATGTGTTTACTCAGCTCACCTCTCAAGGGACGAGGCAGTTGGATGTACCCAGCTCTGGGAACTCAAGCCAGGTGCTTTCCACCATGCAGAGTTGCACTCTGACTGCCCCTGGCTAGACAAGCTCTACACTTCCCTTCAGAAGCCTGAAACTGGGCTGGGTGCAAGGAGGCGGGGGGGAGTAGGGGTCACTGTGTCGCCCCAGGGCCCGTCCCCATCACCTGAGGGCCTGGCTTCCACGGGCATCTGGCTTGTACCCAGACGTGTTCTAGAAGGTGAAATGGATCCAGGCACTGGAATCCACTTATTGTCTATACCGAGGGCTCTTGATGGTCTCAGGGTCATACACCCAACAGCACTACTACCCATCCATCTTTATTCTCTTTATTGAGCTTTACTCTTCATGACACACAAAACCACCAAGGATGGTTCTGATGTGTTGTTCACGTAGTCACTTTCTGCCTCCTGTATTACAGTATAAACAGACTTTGTTTTTGTTCCCTGCTATGTCCCCAGTGCCTAGAACAGTGCCGGTATATAGTAATTGCTCAATGAATTAAAAAAAAAAAATTACACCCCTTTGAGAATCTGAAGAAATTCGATAGATCTATGGATCCTTCCAAGTACACACACACACACACACACACACACACACACACACACACACAGACACCATGTAACTATCCAAGGTCCTTAAGTTAGGGAATTCTACACAGTGTCTGGTCATCCAGGTTCCTTCCCTGATAAAAATTCCGGGTAGCCCAAATCTGGTTTCCTCCAAGCAGAGACAATACCACATGGTGCTACCTCTAAGGGGGCCACCTGTAGGTCTCCCCTCCCTAGTGGGCCAAGGTCATTTTGGAGCCATTTGGATTTCCTCCTGAGGCTTCACCATGACCCCTGTGGATGCTCACTCTGTGAGTGTGGCTGTGGCCCTGTCTGGGGGATGCCAAAGTGAATCTGAGCTCTGCTTCCCTCCAGCAGGGAGAAACCCAGCTGGTGGAACCGGTTTTTTTCTCCACTCCCTCTGCCAATGCCTTTGAGCACGGCTAATGAGCATGCTTGACCTCACACGCTCACCCCAGAAACTCTGCAAATGTCACTCATGATCCCTCCTGACACCCAAAGGCAGAGGGCACAGTATTTTAAATTAAAAGTTATATCCTCGCATGCTTTGTTTCTCTACTCTTTCAAAAGCAACTTGCTGATCATTCCAGGCCCTTTGATGCTGAGCCAAGGGACCAGGGTCGCTTTCTCACCTGAGTAGAATGTACTGATTTAAATTTCGGAGGAAGCTCAGGGTGTGCATGGCTCAGGGCTTCCACCGGTTGCGGTGAGGTCCAGAACAAAAGCTTTCTGTACCAGCCAAGGGCTGTGACAGGGGCAAGGAGACATGCATAGGGGCAGGGGGCAGAGATGACTGAGGGCATGGTGACATGGGTCCAAATGGAGGAACTGATGACAAGGGGTCTCAGGCCCCCCAGGGGATCCCGGCATAAGGTGTGGACTTAACCCCACGATACACCTCTGGGGACGTGGCCTCTGGCCTCATTCTTTCCTCGTCCGGCTCCAACACCATCTTTGCAAGCCATGCCTGAGCTGTATGCTCATCCCGCCTGCTCAGGGCCCTGTCCAGTGCAGGGGAGTGGAAGGAATCAGACTCAGAGGAGGGCTATCGGGCATCCTTGACTCAAGGCAGAAGGGACAGGACATCATCACTGGGACATGATGCGTGTGGCGTGGGAAGGACTCCTTGCTCCTAAATCCCGCTCCCCCTGCCCTACTGTAATGCCTGACATCCACCTCTATAGGCCTTTATTTTGATGAGGGGACTAGCCCTACCACAATGTGACACTGGGCAGCTTTGAACTGTTCTGACCCTCACTGATAAGATGGGGACACTTATATCTACCTCCTTGGGTTAGTTTCAATATTAGATGAAGTAATTCATGTAAAGTGCCTGGCATAGTTTCTGGCATATGAAAGGGGTTCGATTGACATTGGTTCTTTTAACCCATCTGTTTTAGCTTCTTCAAATGTCGCTGAGTTCAGAGCTTTTCCAGCAAAGAAGTGGCAGATGATGGGATGGGAGTGAGCAGGCAGGGGAAACAGGAGAGAAATCCATTCATGGCCCAGACCATTATTCAGGGAGAGAGAGACAGAGGGAGGAAGATGAGGAAACGAGTTAGGAGTTAGGAGGAGAGGAGTTAGATAAGGAAGGAAGAAGGCACAGTTCTTCTGTTCCCAAGGGAACATGGTACTCTGGGCCAGGCCCTGTCCAGGGTGCTGGGGGAAGGAGACAGGTGGGAAGGACCCTGCCCAGGGGTGTGCCAGCCTGGTAGTAGGGGTGGGAGGGGAATGGGCAGATGCATAAATACGCCCTGTTAGTGTGAGGCAGTGAGAGATGGGGAAGTAGGAGATTCAGCTTAGGAGTGTTCAGACACCCCCCATCCATCACCCTACACACTCTCCTCTATGGATGCCTCCCTCGAGATGTCACCCTGAAGTTTCCCCTACTTAGCCCTCAGTGGCCTGCTGCTGTCTTCAGGCTAGATTCCAAACTCTCGCCATGACCCACCATCACCCAAATCAAGCCCTCCCAGCACCTCAGCCTCCTGGACCACTGAGCGGCCGCCAAAGCTCCATTGACACTCTTCCCTGTCTCTTGTCCCCCAAACGCCCTTCCCCAACTCAACCCTTCAACACAGCTGAGCTCGGGCAAGAGAACCCCACTGGTCAGTGGGACCGAAGCCTCAACTCAGACACCTTCCTCTCAGACTGGCATTTGGGGCTCCTCCCTCTGCTGTGTTCCCCCAGCAGCTGGATCATCTGCCATTTATGACAAGCAGGTAATTTTCTGGTCCATCTTCCTGGTCGTGTCTCACTCACCACTGTGCCCGCTGCATTTAGCTCGGTGCCTGGGGCAGCGGGGGCTCAAGAGAAGTTTGCTCATAATGAGCACTGGCCAGGGTCCAGCGTGAGTAAAGCAGGCACGGGCCTTCAGATCTGACCTGGGGAGGCATTTACACCAGAATTCTGGGTGATGTGGGAAAGGGAGGTTGCCAGATGTGAAGCAAGCCCAGCTAGTGGCTAGAGGGATGGACAGCAGACCCAGCCCCAAGGGAAGGGGCTGGTGAGAGCCTGCAGGATGCTAGGACTCAGACAGACAGGCTGAAGTTTGGAGGAGACCATTAGCCCAAGCCAGAAACCAGAAGACAAATCAATTAGTCCAGAAACAGAGACTGAGATCACATGAAAGGCCATGAACAGGGACAGGGATGGCCTGACTGCCCACCACACACACACAAACACACACACACACACACACACACATCACACACACACACACACACACACATCACACACACATCACACACACATCACACACACAGCACACACACACACACACACACAGCACACACACACACAGCACACACACACAGCACACACACACACAGCACACACACACACAGCACACACACACACCACACACACACAGCACACACACAGCACACACAACACACAACACACACACAGCACACACACACACAGCACACACACAGCACACACACACACACCACACACACACACACACACAGCACACACCACACACACACACACACACACACACACAGCACACACACACACCACACACACACACACACACACACACACACACACAACACACCACACACACACACAAACACACAAAACACAAACAAACACAACAAAACACCACACACACACAACAAACACAAAACACAACACACACAAACACAAAACAACACAACAAACACATCACACACACACACATCACACACACACACATCACACACACACATCACACACACACACATCACACACACACACATCACACACACACACACACACACACACAACACACACACACACATCACACACACACACACATCACACACACACACACATCACACACACACACATCACACACACATCACACACACACACATCACACACACACATCACACACACACACATCACACACACACACACATCACACACACACATCACGAACATCAGCATTTGTTCTCAGGGCATCTGGCTGAGAACAACCTGGCCAGGCCATGATCCGGTGCCTGTGAGCCTGTGGAGCCAGCCTGGGATGCCCTGGATGGATGGGGCTGTCCTGGGCCCAGATGGGGCTGGGGGCTGGGAGGCATCAGAAGCTGCCAGCCCAGCCACCCAGATCGGGCCTGGCAAGCCTTGCCTCACTGACCAAGGCTCAAATGTGAGACCCCACCCTGCCCTAACCAAAATGGCTTTCATTTCTGTTTTGAACCTTATACTATTTGGTGGGGCTTTTTTGGTGAGGACATAAACGTTGCCAACATTCAATGAGGAAAAGTCACAGAAGCTTCCACAGCCCACCAAAACAGCCAAGAGAAGAGAGGAGGGGCCGGTGTGGGCAAGGCAGACATCAGGCAGAACATCAAGTCCAAGATGGCCAAGGCTTACCCAGAGCTCACCCTGGGCCAGCCCTGTCCTAAGTCATTGAAGTATAAGAACCCGCTCGTCCTCCCAAGGGCCTTGGTGTTGTTACTCCCATTTTGTGGATGAGAAGCTTGAGAAAAAGGAAGGTTAAGTGCCACACAGCTACAAAGGTTAAGGTCACACAGCTACAAAGGAAGGAGATGGGATTAAAAGCCAGGAAGTCCACGGCACCTGGGCGGCTCAGTTAGTTAAGCATCCAACTTTTGCTCTTGGCTCAGGTCATGATCACACTGTTAGTGAGATCGAGCCCCAAGTCAGGCTCTGGGCTGACAGCTGAGACAGCTTGGGCCTACTTGGGATTCTCTCCCTCCCTCCCTCTCTCTCTCTCTCTCACTCTCTCTCTCTCTCTCTCTTTCTCTCTGCCCCTCCCCTGCTCATGCTTTTTCTCTCTCTCCCAAAATAAATAAATAAAACTTTTTAAAAAATCCAAGAAGGTTTGAGTCCAGAACCTGGGCTCCTGACTGCAACCAGCAAGATGCTGAGACAGGTGCCAAATCTGGTCTTGAAGAAACGCCAGGGCTTAACGAGACAAGATTCTAATATCTGACATACGAGCACTTCTTTCATTTATTCCCAAAATGCTTACTTAGCACCCATTGCAGGAATTACTCTGGAGGACAACTGGGGAAGAGTGGCTCTAGGTAGAGGGAACAGCCCATGCAAGACCAGGACAGAGCAGCACGTCCAAGGAGCTGAAGAAACTCCAGGTGGCTGGCAAGGACCCTGGCCCCTGGCACAGTCCCTTCGAGCTCTCCCTCCCCCACCGCATCCTCCTCCTCCTCATTCCAGTGATCAGAGCTGGCAACCACTGTGCTGAGGACACACAGGCACTGCACCAAGCTCTTTGCAAAGCTACCTCCACTGAATCTTCTCAACGCCCAAGAGGTCAGTACTCTCGCCATCTCTCTTTTACAGAGGACGGAGCCGAAGCACAGAGAGTCAAGTAGCTGGCCCGAAGCCACACAGCGCAGCCACGGCCCCTCCCATTCTCACTGTTTACACCAGCGCCACAGGTACACATCCTTTTTCTAGAAGCTCCTGGACTTCGTCCCCACATTTGTCTTGCGCTATGCACCCCTCTATCATGCTCCCATCCCTCTAGCTGATTAGCTCAGTTCTGCTCAGGTTCCCCCTGCCCACTCCATGCCCCATCCTCTGCAGGTGAGATGCCCAGGTTGGCTGTGCCCGGCAGGAGCCCCTCATGGCTGCCTGGGCTCCCTTCCTTGCTGTGTGGAATGAAGGGAGGAGGCAGGGCCACTGGTGGTGCAGAGTGCAGGCAGGCCTGTTTTGCTTTTTTTCTTAACAGGTTTCCTATGGCATCTTTGAGTTAATGGGACAATGACAAAGGAGGCATTTCGGCTACCGTCCAAAGCAGCTGTCAAAGCCAGGCCAGGGGCCCACGGAGAAACAGCCCTGGCCCTTCCCCCCACCATGGGTACAGTATCCAAGGGAACCACAGGCTCAGGGTGTGCTGAGCCTCGTTTCCAACCTGGATGGCACAGAGACCAGGAACACCTCTGAGAGAGAAAGTTTCTGTTATCGAGAGATCCTCTTCCATCTTTGTGCAGAGCTTTTAGCCGGCAGAGCCTTCATTGTGCTTAGGAGAGGAGGGGAAGAGAGGCCACGCTGTCGGCTTCTCTGAAAAAGCCCATGTGTGTTTCATGTGTGTGTACTTTGGGGAGTCTGTGTGTCTGGTGGGGGGTGTGTCTGAGTGTCTCAGCCCAAAGCCCAGGCCAGTCACCTACTAGCTGTGTGACCTTGGGCAAGTTCCTTAACCTCTCTGAACCTCAGTTGGGAACATCTAGCCAGTGCTTTAAGGGTTGACTATTATTATTATTTGGGGTCTCTTTGTAGTTTTCTGTGCCTGTGAGAGTCTGGGTTCTGTGCCTGCTTTATGGATCTGTGAGATTCCTGTAGGCGACTCAGTGGCTACAACGTGTGACCCGGAGCAGGGGAGAGCCTTCACTCTGGACCCTCTCCTGGCCAAGGCAGTGGCCAGACACCTTGATGCTGGTCTCGGGGCTGACACTCTTGGTTTGTAGGGCCTGGCTAGTTCTGGACGGAAAATATAAGTCCCAGGCTGAGAAATTAGCCACAGACTCAGACTATCACACCTGCCCCAGTCCTCAGGCATCACCTAGGCGCACTCTCTTAAAGATGGGGAAACTGAGGCCTGGAGCTTGTTGGTTTCTTCCTTGCTGTGTCCGAAGCAGGCTGGAGGAGTGGGTGGCTGTCAGTGTGTGCACCGGTAGGCCTGCTTTGTCCTTCCTAACAGACTTTCTCACAGGCCAGCTCCCACAGCAAAGCAGTGGCCATGCCACAGGGGGATAGAGGCCTTTGGACTCTGGAAAAACATACAGCGGTTCATTCATGTGCATCCTGAGCACCAGCTAGCAGGGGACCACTTAGCCCAGGGCCGGGTATACAGTAGGCACTCAATAAACGATAGTTATTTTCTTCACCCCTGAGTGTGACCTATGGACCTATGCCCCCCTCTCAGCCACTGCTCCAGTTCCTTCACCCATCCTTGCACCGTCTCACATTTACGAGCACCTACTGTGTGCTGCGCTCACGGCCAGGTGCTCAGGGTACAGTGCTGAGTGCGGTCATGGCTTCTGCTCTCTAGAAGCTACAGTCTAGTAGGGGTGGTGGGAATTGTCAGAAAACCCTATAAGTATCTGCAAAGGAAGAGTGACCGGTGTCCTCGCTGAGGAAGAGGAAGGAAAGGAAGATGGAGAAGGAGAATCCCAGCTAGTCCTCCTGATACAGTGATACTGAACCCAGATCTGCAGGATGGGGTGAGGACTTCCAGGAGGAGGGGACTGGCACCTGCGAAAGCCAGGTGGCCAGAGGAAGCACAGCCCGTTTGGGGTATGGAGCAAAGGTGGTGTGGCCGGAGCACAGGAAGAATGGAGAGAAGTCACCTGGGTGATCCGACACAGACGGTGGACCACGAGAGGCACCTCTGGGACGTCCTTGGCACACTTTGTTAGGAGAGAGGGCAACGTGCTGGGGCCAGGGTGCTGCACTGGCAGATGCAGATGAGCAGGCCGTTCCCACACGCATGCATGCCTGCCATGTGCTGCTCCCCAGATGTTTGCAGTCCTTTCTCCTGGCCATTTGCAGCTCAACCCTCCAGCTGTGTGTAGTCACTACCCACTTATTCGCGGGCCTCGTCCTCAGGAGTGTTGGCAGACAAAACCCTCAGCTAGTTGCTGTCACCACGACCCCAGCTGTTCAGTCACCTTCCCAGCTGTTTACAGCTTACCACGCTCAGCTCTGTATAATCCCTCTCCAGCTATTTGCAGCCGCCATCCCAGTTATTTGCAATTTCCATCCCCTTTGGACATCAGGTAAGGCTTGCTCAAGATGAGTTCTAACAACAAGAGCAATTACTATTGGCCAATAATCGAGTGCCTGTCTGATGCTAGGGACTGTACCATGGGCTTTTACACACACTCTCTCATGTGATCTTATAGCCACTCCTTCACCTGCGCGTCGGGTATTTCTGGCATACTTACTCTGCATTGGATTTTGCCAGGTGTGGGGTATACAGTGACGACCACAGCACACGTGTCCCTGCTGTGCTGGAGCTCTCAGTCTCATAAAGGGGGCAAGTGATAATAAAGTAATGACACCGATAAGTGTATCATCTCAAGACAGCTCCATGAAGACAGCAAAAGTATGCGAACTGGAGGGGTGATCATAGGGGGTCCCACGGAGTGATGAATCTTGAGCTGAGAGCTGAAGAATGGGCACAATTCAATCTGGCCGGATGGGGCTGACGGTGAAGGTTGGGAAGGGCCCCCAGGCAGATGGGCTGACGTGTGCAGTGCTGACAGTGGCCAGGTGACAGTAGCAGCACAGACAGTGAGGGTGGCCCGTGAGGTCAGCAGGAGCCAGGGGACCTGGTCAGACTGGCCACAAACCTGTTGGTTTCTGGGAAGAATGGCTCACAGGAAGGCAAGCATGAAAGAGGCTGTGGCAATATTAAGAGGCTACTGCAGTCATCCAGGCACGAGGCGAGGGGACCTGGGGCCGGGAGGTGGCCGGGGATCGATGTGAGAGACTTTGGGAGGCAGACAGACAGGACTGGCCAATGCAGAGGGCAGAGCCAATATGACCTGCAGCTTTCTGATTGGGGTCCTCGGTGACGACTAGTTCTGTCCTCTAGGACAGCCCCGACAGGGCCTAGGTCACCAGACCCTGTAAATCTGGCGAGGCATGTGGACCAGATCCTGAGATTGTCAGGAAGCCACAGGACTCAGCACAAGGAAAGGCAGGGCCTCGAGGCCCTAAGAAGGGTGAGATAAATGGGGGAGACTGGAGGCAGGGGGCTCATTAGAAGGCTCCTGCAACAACCCAGGTGAGGCATGGTCTTCTATATATATGTAGACATGTATGTGTAAACACATATGTACACAACAGGTATCTTTGAGCACTTAGCAGGTGCCAAGAAGTTATTCAGGGCCTCATCCTGTGGGATGTGAATAATCCAGCAGGTCTGATCACCTGTCTTCTCTCCCTGTCACCTCCCTTGGGACATCATCTCTCTCCTCGGGACCTTTTCCCTGTGGGAAAGCCTGGCCAGGGCAGAAAGGAGAGCAAAGACATAGCATGAAGTCCTTGGTGAGTGGTCATATAGAAGGTGATCTGGAAGAGTGTGCAGATCTGGTCTGGGACCACGGCTGCCTCCTCTTGGGGACCTCCTCTGGTCCCCAGAGTGTCTGCTGTCTTAGCCCTTCTCTCCTTGCAGCTGAAGGATGCGTCCATGGACAAGGCCAAAGGGAAGACTTGTGGAGCTGTGGTCACAAGTGTGTTTCCCTCCTGGACTGAACATAGAGAGGCCATCACCCATCCCACAGTCCCTGGGGTCAGGGGCCTTAGGGGAGAATGTCTCTGAAAAAGAGACAAAGAGATTGTCCAGGAAAACCTGATTCCACACATCATTCACCAGCTTGCCTCCACGATACTGCCAGCAGAGTGCAGACATTCCCATCGCCGAGAGCAGATGAAGGGGCCATCGGCATCTCCAGGGGGCTATGAGGCATGGAGATTACCTGGGCCCTCCAGGAGACCTGACTCAGAATCCCACAGAGCAAGGCCGGACACTCTGCGTTTTACAAGTTCCCACTCCCCCCACCCCCGCCAAGATTCTGACTTATACTGAGGCAGTGCTTCTCAAACAGCAGAGGAATCACCTGGGGATCTTATAAGGCACAGGTTCTGATTCACTTGGTTTGGGGTGGGGCCCAAGATTGTGCATTTTAACAAGCTCCCAGGTGGTACCCATGCTCCTGGCCCGTGGACCACACTCTGAGCCACCAGACGCTAAAGGCTGAAGCTTCCGGTTTCCAAACGTTTTTGTTTTTTTGTTTTTTTTTCATTAAGGAAACGAACCCATCTCAAAAGAAACCTTGCACGGAACCCCAATGTATGCAACAGATAACATTACTACATAAAAGTATCATATGCGTACAAATGTATAATGCTTGCTTATTGTAAAGCCTGTCAGTGAAAACAAGGCAGCTTTGATGAAGTCTGACTTCGAGATTTCTGTTGCTATCTTACACGGACCTCAGCATCCATCATATTCCAATACGTACAGCAGCCTCAGCACCACAGTGTCGAGGCCGCACCTGCCAGCGATGGAGGGGAGGCTATTCTGACTACCCCCCCCCCCCCACTCAGTGTGCAGACTTAAAGCTCCAGACTTAACCTTCCTTCTCCGCATCCACCCCACCCCTCCCCGCCAAGCAGCCACAGCTAAATATAGCCGGCAGCCAGGCTTTGGAGGGGAGGCACGGGTGAGCGGGAAGCTGCGAGGAACAATTGCTCAAGCACGCTGGAGTCCACAACGCCAGGCCCACTAATTAGTGTCTTGGCAGCTGGGGAGGACAGGAGGGACCATGGTGGGCCAGGCCCTGCGGCTGCCTGGGCTCCTCTGGAGGAAGGCAGGATGTAGCTGTGTCTGTGGGGCTTGGCAGAGACATGGGAGTGGCCCATCTGTTGGGAAGCCACAAGGCTGGCAGGAGGGGGCATGTGGGAAAGATAAGACTAGTGGAGCCGGAAGGACCCCAGCGGGAACCTTGGTGGTGCCATTCCCTCACTGGGCAATTCCGGGTAAGTTGTTTGACCTCTCTGGGCTTTGGATAAAAAAGAGACACTCTGGACATCAGGGGGGATTAAGTGGCATGCCATTTGTGACGGCCATAGCTCTGCAGGGCAGCTCACACCCCTGTGTTTCCCCAGCTGGAGGGCAAGGTTCTCAGGGCACTGCCAGCTCAGTCCTGCTTACACAAAGCTGTGCTCTCTTTCCAGCACAGCCTGTGCAGCCTCTCTGATTCCCCACCTTCAAGGAACACAGGGGTCTCAGCTCACTTACAGGCTGCCAGGCCACTGCAGTCAATGCAGAAAGAATCACCCTCTGGCCGGAGATCTGTGTCCCGGGGCCAGCTTTGATCATCACCAAATTCTCCGGATGGAGATGCCCCATGAGGAGTCTGACTGTCCCCCCACTGGGAGCTCCTTGAGGACAGATGTGGCACAACATCCACCCATGAGGGACTCATAGACTGACAGTAGCCACTTTCTTCCCTCTTCATATATGTGTGCCCATTAATCTCTCCACCCAGAGCCCTCGGCTCAGCTGATGTCCTGGGCTGCAGGCCTCAGACCCGAGCAGCAATATCCTCTTCCTCCTGCTCTCCCAGTCCAGGGCCTTCATTGTCTCCCAAATGCTGCTTAAGGCTTGCCCTCTGTAGGAAGTTTTCCCTCCCTGGGGAGGCAGGGACGGGGGAAGGCAAGGTAACATGTAACCCCCCCTGTGCACCACACAAAGTTCTCACAACCCTGGAAGGAATGTACCAGTGTCACACCCATTTTACAGTTAAGGAAATGGAGGCTCAGGGAGGCAGGGCATCTTGTGATCGTGCAACTAAGTAGAGCCAGGCTTCCAGCCGAGGACTACTCGTTCTCGGTGCTCTCCCCAGGGCTGGCTGCCTTCCTGCTTCCCGGCTGCGCTGGGACTCCGCCAGCCCCTCAACCCCAGTTCCTGTCAGAGCTGCTGGCCTCTCTCTGTGCTTTATTTGCTAACATCCTCAAGTCCTTCCAAGTCTGCTCTCCTGGCTTCAACCCCCGGCCACCATGCTCTCTCAGCCAGAGCTCCCGACTAGCCCTCTTCTCCAAACAGGCCACCTGGAGGGTAACCCAGGGCCCTGGGCACAGTAAACAGCTTCTGTCAGCACTGACTCGAAGGCTCCTCTCTCCCTCTGCCCTGCCATAGACACACACAGCACCCGACTCAGACATAGCACAATGGGAACAAGAAGAACATCATGCCACGAGATGACAAAGGTTGCCCGGGGCAGCGTGCGTGCGTGTCCCAAGTAAGTGGGCTGGGCCATCAGAGCTAGGGGTGCCTGGAGGAAGAGGGTTCCAGAAACTGGGGTGGTCAGGGAAGGCTTCCTGGAAGAGGTGCGAGGATCAGATCCTGAAGTATCTGGAGGAGCTAGGAAAAGCAGGGTCCTACTCAAACACGCATAAGGCCCACAGGCAATCGGCTGGGCCCTCTGGCTCCAGGCTGGGGTGGGAAGAAGCTGACGCAGGCTGATGGCACGGTGGTGATAAGGGTTCAGCCACGTGTCAGAAATTTTCTGCCTGGAGGGGCTGAGTTAGTCAAGAAGTCAATGAATGTTCAGGAGGCAGTCTTGCAGGGTGGACTCTGGGACACGCACACCTGGGTGGGTTGAAGTCCCGGTTCTTCCACTGCATGACTCCTGGACCTTGGGAAGGGACCTGTGAGACCCTCAGTTCCCCTTTCTGTTAAATGGGTAATCCTAATCCCTATTTTATAAGTGTGCTGAGAGAACTAAAGAACATCATAATTAACTAATATTTACCGACCACAAGCATAAACTGTTTTCAGTGCTATGCAGGTTCTAAATAATTTAATCCCCACCAGACTGCCACAAGGCAAACTTATTATTATCAGAAAAAGTATTAGCATCACCGTTTTGTAGACAAAGAAGCAGGGGCCCAGAGAGGTGAAGTGAGTGGCTAGTAAAAAGGAGCACTGAGATTTGAACCCACGGAGCTGAGCATCAGAGCCTAATGTCATAAGTACCATACTATACATTTAGCAAAGTGCCGGGAGCAAAGCATGACACAGAGTAAGTATTTGTTTAGAGACCTCGTGGGAGTATCTCATCTACCTCTGGCATCAACCGTGATCTCTCTGTGGAGGACTCCCGAGGCCTGACCTCCAGCCCAGACCTCTTTCGTGAGCTTCAGACCCTCAAGTGCAGTTGCTTCCTAGACATTTCTACCAGGCACACCTCACTCCCAGCATGCCCCCAAACCAGATCATCATCACCTCACCCACCCATTCCAAGCCTGCTCTCCCTCCTGTGTCCCCAAAAGCCATCAATGGCACCACCAGCCCCTTTCCTTCAATTCAGAAACCTGGAGTCACCTGAGGGTCCTTCTCCCACTCCCCTCCCCCCTTCAGTCTCCACTGCTTTAAATCACGCCTGTCTGATGATTGCAATGTCTGCTAGGCTCAGCCCTATTTGTCCCCCATTTCCCTCCACTAAGTGAAACCCAGGAGCTTAACAACAGCAAGAATAGTCACTGCCTCAGCCACTCCACGGAGCCCCTCTTCCTGCTGAGGACACACCTACTGTACCAAGCGCGTTTCAGACTCTTCTCGGACCGGCTCCTGTTGAAGCAGTAACTCAGGCCCATTCCCCCAGTAACTCAGTCCACCCTTTATTTGTTCATCTCTTTCTCCCCAGATTCAAGCACAGTGTCAAACACACTTAGTGGGCTTAACATGTGGCCTTTGAAATGAATGCAGGAGTGAAGTCGACTAAGGTCACTCCCAGGGGACTTGTAGCAAAATCGCTGCTCACAGGACACAGGCCGCTGTAGAGGGACCTGTTACAAGAGTGGGGTTTCTGAGAAGCTGAGAAGGCAATGGGGGGTGTTTGCAATGAGGCTTTTCCAAAATGCCCATCTGCAGACAGCTGAGTCTGCCCCCTGCACCCTTCGGGTCTGCTCAAGCCTGCCTTGTCAGAAGCCCCGCTGTCCCCTGCCCCCCACCCCTGGTTCCAGCATGTCCTGCCGTTCTCCAGCCCCTGACCCCATCCTATTTTCCTTTCTAGTACCTGGTCTGCTGTTAGTACTTTCGGTTAAGGTGTGGATTGTGTGTCTCCTGCCGCTGGGCTAGGGCCTCCATGAGAGAAGGGACTTGTTCCACCTGCTGGTCCTCAGCACTTAAAACAACGTGTGACACGTAGCAGAGACTCAGCAAATATTCCTTAATTGGGAAAAAAGGTGAAGAAGTCAAAGGGCTGATAAGGAATCAATCATGTTCCATCTTAATAGAATCTAATGGCCTTTCAACCAAAGGTACTGGATCAACTGCATATTTATATGGGGAGAAAATGAACCTTGACTCTCTGTATATATAAATATACATGTATTTATTAATGTATAATAAGCTGGTAGCTCACTCTAAGACCAAAAAACTCAGTAACTCGATTAAAAATGAGCAGAAGACTTGAGCAACCAAAAGTGGCCAATAAACACATGAAAAGATGTTTATCACCATTGGCCATCAGGGCAATGCAAATTAAAGTCACAATGAGATACTAAGCACTTATTAGTAACAGTCACAATTCAAAAGACTGAGGACATTGAGGGTATGTCCATCATGCATTGCTGATGGGAATGTAAAATGGTACAACCCCTTCAGAAAACAGTAAAGCAAATTTGTACACAGTTTCCTGCATACGTGGCCTAGCAATTTCATCCCTAGGTGTTTATCAGAGAGAAATGAAAACATATGCCCACACAAAGACTTCTATAGGAACGTTCATTCCGAGCAGCTTTTTGATGGCACAAAACTTGCAATTTCAATTGAAATAAACCAAATTCCCATCAACAGGTGAATGGGTAAACTAATTATGGTGTATTAGTACAACTGGGCATCATTCAGGAGTAAACATGAACGAACTGCTGATACACATAGCAACAAGCATGAGTCTCAGAATCACGACAGTGAAAAAAGTCAGGCACAAAAGAATATACATTGTATGATTACACTGTATGACTCTATTATACGAAACTCAAAGAAAGACAAATCTAATCTGAAATGGCAGAGAGCAGATCAGTTACCTGGGGTTGGGGGAGGGAGGAGAATGACCTAGAAGGAACACGAAAGAACTTTCTGGGGTCGTGGACATGTTTATGTTTTGATTGCCATGTTGTTAGGCGGATACAAAAACTTGTCAAAACTCATCCAACTGTACATTTAAGATCGGTGCATTTTGTTGTGTGTGAGTTATACCTCAATAAAGGTGATTAAAAAACAACAACAACAACAACATTCAAAACAGGTACCAAAAACCGGTAATAGGATGTGTAGTAATGTAAGATCTGTAGCGATCAGAGGCCCAAGGATGCACACATGGGCTGTGAGCCCCTGGAAATGGAGTTCGAGCCAATTAAATAGTTATTTAATTTGAATTAATGTGGATGCACTCCATTTAAGGTGATGAGAGTCTTACAGAAAACACACATTACTCTCTCTCCCTACACTTGACCTCACCCTATACTTTGTCCACGTGGGAGGCCCTTTACAGGTCTACTTCTTCAGCCCCTTTGCTGCTGCTGCCCAGCACGGTGAGAGGCATGAAGAGGACAGCTGACCTCCCCCAATTCAGGACACATGGGAAAAATCATGGGCTCATCTCTTGGGAACAGCTGGATCCCAGCTCCACCAAGTCACTTGATCTCTTTGTACCGTAAATTTCTAAATCTCAACATCTAAGACATTTGAAAGCGTCAACTTTTGGTTGACGCTGGGGGCTGGGGAAGGGGACCCAAGCCTACCCAGTTGCTCTGACCTTTCCCACCTCCTCAGGTTAGTGTTGCCAGGTAGAATAATGGTCCCAGTCAAGTTTGATTTCAGATCAACAGCGAATGATTTTTTTAGTATCAGTAAATATTACATAAGGCGTACACTTGTACTAAAAATGTATTAGTTGTTTATCTGAAATTCAAAGTTAACTGGGTGTCCTATTAATTTTGTTTGTGAGATCTAGCAACCTTATTCCAGGTGGCCCGGGTACACTATCCTAGAACCTTTAGGGATCCAGAGAACACAGCGTGAAACCCTCCTGTTTATAGCAGCAGCTTGTAAGCCAACATGAGGTGTGGGCTGGTAAACCTTTGAAACTATTCCATTGGAATACAGAAAGGAGATGGAAGGGGATGGAGGAGAGCTGAGTCTCCCTTCCTCACCAGGCTCTGCAGCTTGGTAAGACGTTGGCTCACCCCTAGTGGTGATTTCAATTGTACCAATCCTTCTGTCTGGGAACCAGGGGAGGACACTGCCTCGCTGCTCTGCAAAGGAAGAGTCAGTCTGGTGGAAAGAGTACTGGGAGCCAGAAGATAGCTCTGGGTAAGTCATCTTAAATCTCTCTCTGACTCAGTTCCTTCATCTGTAAAATGGGCCTCAAGACAAGGTTAAAATTCTAGTTATGGGAAAGTAGGGGACAAAAGTCACAACATGTGTAATGGATAAAACAGTGATGGCCAGAATATATTAAGAGCTCCAAATCAATAAGGGAAAGAAAGTGACCCAACAGGGGGAAAAAATGGGCAGGGGATATGAACACGTCATTCACTGGAGAAAAAAATACAAATGGAAGATAAGCATATGAAAAGACGTACCTCATTAAAGATCAGGAAAATGCAAATCAAAACATGAGATAACATTATTTGACAATCCAACTGGCAGAAATATAAAAAATTGAGAAAATCTAGTGTTGGGAAAGGGGAGGGAACCTAGGCTGTTGGTGGGAATGTAAATTACTATGGCTTTGGGGGAGAACAATTAACAATATAAAAATTATAACCCGCATACTCTCTGGCCCTGCAATCTCCCTTCTAGATCTCCATCCCATAAACATTCTTACGTAGGCACACAGACATGCACGTATACACACAGACGTGCATGAAAAATGATACTCATTCCAACTGTTGCTTTTAACGGAGATCATGGGGGACAGTTTCAACGTCCATCAGTAAACTAGCCAACTCGTGGCACAGAAATCCTTGGAGCCACAAGAAAGAATGAGTACAAATATACAAAGAACTCTTAAGACATATGGCACATTAAAAAAAAAAAAGGAGTTTCAGAATAGTACATTTTGTATTATCACATTTATATAAAGAAGTTAACTATATCGGTGTGTGTGTGTGTGTGTATGTGTGTGCCTGTGTCTATGCATATGTATGTATCTCTATCTCAATAGATGCACAATGGTGCAAATGTACAGAAAAGATCTAAATTACACAGCAAACTGTGAGGCCTGAAAATCTGAGAGGCAAATGAGTGAAGGCGGGCACTGTTTTCACTTCAGAGACTTCTGCATTTTCTCACTTAGAAATTGGGTTACAGGACAAGGATGGGGTCAGATGGCTCCCTCCCTCCCTCTGCTTCGTCCCCATTCTCACAGCGCCTCCCCAAGGGTCCTCCCTCCTCCTGTCCAAGGTGAGGCTCAGGGCTGGGGCCCTGGACCCCTCTGGGCTGCCTCTGCCCATTCTGCTTCCTCGGGGCCCTTCTCTATCAGCAAGCTGCTCTCCTCTCTCTCCTGCCCCTTCCCCACTTCTGCGTCCTGGGGCAGGGGGTGGGGGGGCTACTTCCTGCCTCTGGCTGACCCAGCCTCTTGAAAGAGGACTTTATCCCATTGCCTGCGGCTCACATGACTCACAATCCTGTGCTATCTAGTTCTCCTGTGCTCCCGCCAAACTAAAGAAACACTGCTCTGGAAGTTCCCCTGGCTGGCCTTCTCTGGAGCTTCATGCCCCTGGGCCCCAACACTTACCACGGCTCTTTGACTTGTCTGCTGTGGCTTCCTCACCCACCCCTTCAGTAATTCAATTACTGAATTGCACCCCTTCTGTCTAATTCTATCCATTCTGCCGTGGCAGCTCAAAGCCTACTCCTTCCGAGAAACCCAAAACCTTCTCCCGGGTAAGTCCCCCGTCCTCCCGGGTGCCTAGCTTACGACCACCTTCCAACAGCTAACTGAATAAGGAACATGTTCTGTACAGAAGGTCTTTGCCAATGTATGGAGGCAAACCCCTGATGCCAGGATGTGTGACTTAGTGGAGGGAACTGCTGGGACCAGTGAAGGCATCCTTAGAGGAATCTGGCAGAGAGAGGAAAAGAGAGGCAGATGCGGTGGGGCCCATGAAAAAGTGGGGGGTTGGGGTTAGAATCCCAGGATTTCTAGAAGGCCGAATAAATAGGGTGTGTCACCAACTGGATACAGAGGGTGTGTTTTGGGTTAAGGGTGCGGGGGAGGTGAGCAGGAGAGGGGATGGGTGATGGCGGGGTGCAGTTTACCGAGCTGGGAAAGCCGGCCGTGCTCCCTAGTGAATCCCTCTCCCTCCAGCTCCAGGCTCAGGGATCTCCGCCTCCTGCTTGGCCCAGTTGTCCCCCTCTCCTGCTCACAGCACCGTGGGCTGTGCGTTAGTGGTCCTTCCCACAGTTGTCCTTTCCGTGTGTTTCTGCGTTCCTGGATTAACATCTTCCCTCAGATCCATGAAGGGAAGGAACGCACCTGTTCTTCTTTCCCGTTGGTTCTCCAGAGCCCAACCCCTACACCACACATGGTAGATATTACATAAATATTCATAAAAAAAGAGCCAGTTGTTAGCTAAAACTTCCCTTCCCCTGGGACTGCTTCCCCAAAGCCACTTCCATTTCTCACACACCTCACCTCGCTTCACCTCAAGCCAGCTGGTTTATGCAACGGAGGAATACTTCCGTGAACTCCCATCAGTCCCAAACACACGAGGCGCTTGGTAAATGTGTTTCTCAGTGAGAAAGAGAAAGGGAAGAAATGCTGCCGAAGACTGTGAGTTCTCACCACGGATCCAGGGAGACTCCCCACGAGGTCCTACCTGGAGTACCTGTTTTGTCTTGGCTTCTCACAGAACGACCGCCCCCAACTGGCATTCACGTTGGGGGGGGAGGGGTCTTTGGCCTTGCCAACGTTGGAATCATCCATTTGAACTGCTGGACTGTGATGCGGTCACCATCAGAGGCTGCCAGGTGGCTGCCTCAGGTGGGGCCCTGACATCAGCCCCAGTGCCTTTGAACACCACTTCTCACCAGCCTGGTAATCTAGGACCAAAAGCCACGGCTCGGCCTCCTGTGGAGGGATTTTGCGCCCATACTTGGCCTCCTGATCAAGACTTTGGGCCTATGCAGATCCTTCACATCCCCCAGAGCCTTAGGTCAACCTTAGTTCTCAGGAAATAGAAAAACACAGCAGCTGTTTCACTAGCCCCTGCTCCTGGAGTATTCTCCCCCAATTTCATTCATACTCAGTTCCCGGCTCCAGCAGGACTGTGAGAGCTCGTCATGCCTCTGCTCTCTCTTCACAAGCAACTGCAATTTCTTTGCAAGAAACTGACCTACTGCAAATAGGAAACGCAATGCTTCAAAACTCCCCAAGTCCAGTTGTGCTAATATTCAGTAACCTGGAGCAGCGGTCCATCGAGATTTTTCTGTTGATGCGCACCCGACAGTTCTTATTCCCAGGTGTGACTGACCCTAGCCATCTGTAACGGTGCCCATCCTGGCGCTGGTGCAGGCCTCGCTGAGGTCAGCCGGGGTGATGTACAAGGTGAAAAACGCAATCAACAAAGTAAGGATGAGCAGACAACTGGAAGAAAATATGCCCAAAATGCATAACAAAGAATGAATGCCCAGATATTATTGACAGCTCCTGCAAATTACTGAAAAAGGAAAAGAAATTCAAAGGACCCCAGGAAACAGGCAAAGGATATGACCAGAAAATGCACAGGAAATACAAATAGCTAATAGACACGGAAAGATGTTCAAGCTCACTGATAAGCAGAGCAATACGCAATGCCCACGCTCCCCGGCTATATCGCCAGCCACCCTTCCCTCCGGCCCCTACACAGGGCACTCACCGCCTGCCGAAATAAAACTCAGCACAGAGGAATGTAAGAGCATCCAAGGATGATGAGAAGCCATGCCCTATTGAGATTTAAGTTCCTCTCTCCTAGCTCGTGGCTTTGCCACAAAACTCTCTTTGCCCACAGATCGCGACAAGTGTGTGAGTTCTGTGCGTATCGGCTGTCAGAGCTCAGCATGCGGGGAGCAAACAGAATGTCTTGGCAGCGGTCCTAATTGTCCTGGGGCTCCTGAGACCTGTGCAGACAAGAGGGCTGAGCCAAGGCCCCCAAGAAGGGAGACGGAGGAACAGGAGAGGACGGAAGGTTCGGGGCACCTGCCCACGGGGCTACTCCAGGCGGACAGCTGGAATTTTCAAAGGGCGCCCCCTCTGGGTGGGATGGGTTTGTATGGGTTTGAACTCTCCTGGAAGATCAAATTAGATCACGAAATGGATTTTATGAATCAACTCCAAGAAAACAGGAACTGATTCTGTGAATCAGAGAAGAAAAAAGGAGGGAAGGAAATCACAGCTAACATTTATTGTGTCTGGCATTCCTGTGAGAATATTACCTCATTTAATCCACTGAACAAGCTCTGGCGGGAGTTATCGACCCTACAGAGACAGAAGTTCAGAGTGACCGAGGTGTGAACTTTCCCAAGGTCATGCAGTGGGTCAGTGTCATCAGTGCTCTGAACCCTCAGACCATATTGTGTCTCTTTGAGACCCGAGAAATTCAGATTTCCTCCTCGTCGGTGCCTTTGGAAGCTGCCAGGCCCAACAGGCAGGACCTGGATGGCTGGCAAGACAGGGATCATCTGATGGATTTGGACCCGGCTAGATGGCTGGGTGAGAGAAGCCAGGTCATGACCCATCGCCCAAAGATGATTTCTAGTCCAAGTCCAGTTCCTGCGTGTCCCTATGGGTGCCTATGTGTCCTTAGTAACGGCATTATTATTCTTCTCTTTCTGCGTCTGGTCTGATTAATCTAATTTGCCCATGTGAACGAGAAGCTCCTCTGATCCATTTAATACGTTGGGACCGCATCCCAGCTTATTTGCATGGTGGGTCTGGCCAACAGAGGTATCTCCTGTTCCCTGCCTCCCTCCCTTCCCTCATCCTGCCCTCCCACCAGGCAAATTCTTGCTGAGCAAGCAAATGGTGATCCGTGCTGTTGCTTTTAAGTCTTAAAACCCATTAGGAGTGTATTAGCAGACGTGCTGAGAGCTCATTTGAGTAATAAAAATCTTTTCTTGTGCAGCTAATAAAACAGAAGACAGAAAAGAGACAGAGAGAGACTTGGACAGGGAGAGGGAAGCTGTCTTCCAGCCACAGCTAAGTAGGAGCGCTGAGATCTGTCTGCACAATTCTTGAAACTGGGCTCTTTCTCTTCGCTGATGCTGCTGGTGACGGGACAGAAAGGAAGTGAAAGCCTTTTCTAGAAGCCTCCATCAGCGGACCGCAGTCCAGGAAGGCAAGATGGGCATCTCAGGTACAGCCCTGAGACCCGCCCCCCGCTCCCCCCCAACCCCATGGCTGGCCTCTGCAGAGTGACCAGCTGTGGGCTCCGAGGGCAGTCACCTTGTCCAGGTGTACTCCCGTCTGCCCGGCTGCTGCTCTCACACCAGGCTGCCTGGACTGCAGCCTACAGGATTTGAAAGCCCTCAGCCTGGAGGCCTCTCAGACCCTCTTCTCTGCTTCTCCCTAAGACAGCCACAGATAACCTAGGTAAAAGAGTTCGGTACTACCTCTGGCACACAAAGGATGAGCGACATAATCAGCATCCAGTGCAAAATGTAAATGCAGGGCCCCTGGTTCAAATGTAATGAAGAATTTCAGGAGGGCCACAGCACGGCACGAAGCCAAGCCTGGGCCCGTCCAAGTACAGCACCCTG